>NC_140972.1:52997059-53314559 GCF_056783735.1 Eptatretus burgeri | reverse complement strand
ATATATATATATCCATCAAAATTGCTACGGAAGCAATTTTGTGAATGTGTATTTATGGAATTTTAAAAAAAAAACTTAATTTAAAAAAAATAATAATAATAATTGTTATTGTCTTATTGCCCTTGCCGAAGGAGAAGGCAAGATTTGTTACTTGGGTCCGCTTGTTTGTTACTTGCCCCAAAAAAAAAGTTTTTTGAACAAGTATGCTGATCACCTCCGTTTGTTACTTGCAAAATCAAGGATTTTTCAAGTATATTGGTCAGTCGATTTTGTTATTCTTTCTGTCTGTTTGTCTGTTTATCACATGCAGGACACAATTTTAAACTGATCTTTACGAAACTTCACCACATGGTCGAGTTTGTCACAGCGAAGAAGTCTATTGTTTTTGAGGTTAAAATGTCAACAATTTAGGTGGTATTTCTAAAATCCTCAATTATCATCCAATTGACTTGAAATTTGAAGAGGATTTATATTTCCAGTCTCTGAACTCAACCAGCCAATTATTTTTGAGGTCAACATTAACCAAATGGTCAACATAGGCTCAAGGTCAACAACTAAGGTGGGATTTCTAAGGTCAAATTTGTTTTATGGATTTTGCAAGTGTTGTGCTCTGCACAACGTCTTCTTCTTGTTTGTGTGTTACTTGGCAAAAAAACAAAAACATTTTTGCCAAGCATGTTGATCGCCTTCCTTTGTTTGTTTGTTACTTGCAAAATCGAAGATTTTTCAAGTGTTTTGGTCAGTCGATTTTGTTATTCCATCTGTCTGCTTGTCTGTCTGTGTGTCTGTTTATCACCTACTGGTCACAATTTTAAACTGATCTTCACAAAACTTCACCACATGGTGAAGTTTGTCATAAGGAAGAAGCCTCTTGTTTTTGAGGTCAAAAGCTCAAACAAACAATATATATATATATATATATATATATATATATATATATATATATATATATATATATATATATATATATACATACATACATACATACACACACACACACACACACACACACACACACACACACACACACACACACACAGTCTCCTCATCCATAATTGGAGGGAAGAACGAATCCTCTCTTCGATATCCCCAGTTGGTGATGATATTGATATAATTAATCCCCCTGCTCTTCTGCAGACAAATAAACCTGCCAAAAGCAACCAAGAGAACCCACGGTGAGATATTTTCCATTTCAAACCCTACCCGGGTTCCTCTACAGCTGAGGATATTCATCAGTAAAGGCCCAGTCACACCTTGACGTTTTAGCCAGTGATGGCAACGTATTAAAATGTATGCAAAACGCTGGCTTACGTTGAACTTTTTTATGTTTTTTTTTAAAGATTCGGACGTATTCATAGCGACTTGGTCTTATGTATAACGCATTGGTAACGGACACAGAACGTTTCGTTGTGTTATAGATAACTTATACCAACGAATGCTGAACCTGTTGTCGGCCTACACAACCGATGCCCAACGATAGTCTAACTTAGGCATAGCGCGTTGCACGCATCGCCGACGATGTCGTGACGTAGCCTATTAAAAGGCTGACGCACAACGATTCGAATCATAACTGCCGTAGAAATGGAAGTGTCAACATCGCGGTCACACCTTGGCGATCTTGCCAGCATATGCCGACCTACGAAAAATGTGTGTAAAACGTTGGGGCACGTCAAATACGGTATGAGTAAGTTTGGTATACGTGAGTACAACGCTAAAGTACGCTATCATACGTCGTAGCAAGTAGAGTACGTCAAGAAATTTTAAACATGTTCAAAATTTTACGATGTACTCGGCGTATGACACACGTTCCGCATGCGATGGGGATAAGTTTTACACACGATATGTGGACGCTTACACACGTCCACAAAGGCTACTTATAAACTACTCATAAGTCGAAACACGTCGCGGTAATGTCTTTTTTACGCGAAACTTATTTCTAACTTATGTTTGACGTGCTTTGAACCAATTCTTTACGTAGTCCCAACACACATCGACGTATGTAGACGTATTCCAATGACGTCTTCCGGTCGACAAAAAAAATAAATGAACGTGTTTCTAGCTTACAAATGCCATATAAAGACGTGTTCCCAGCGGTTTTGGGAATTGGTATATAAAAATGCTGCTCATAAAAGGGGAACCCAACAGTGTTTTCGAGTCCTTTTTGAGTCGATGTCCATGTCAGCAGTAACAGTATCAGTATCAGTATTAGTATTAGTATTAGTAGTAGTTTGTTCATGTTGGCAGTAGTAGGTGAGTGTGAGGGGGAGGGTGTGGGTTATGATGGATCGTCCTTGCGTTTAACGATTTAACGATTTAAATGATAAACTCAACGATTTAAATGGCTGCATCTCCACTATTGAAAGTAGACGCTTGCGCTCAACAATTGGATTTTTTTTACACTCAACGACTTTGAAACGGTACCACTCAACTATTTTCATTGTTTACAATGAACGATTTAAATTGCTGTCACTTGCCTTTGTTTTTTGACGCTGGGGTTTTGAAATTTGAAGCGTTTCTTCTGAACGTGTTAAAACGCTCCAACTCGACTATTTTAAATAGACGCTGCCGATGGACAATTGGAATCATAGCCAAGCTAGACATCGAAGTGTGAACATCCTCGTTATGCCGAAGAAAAGTTTGAAAAATGCTGCAAATAAGTGTCCTGGCCGTGGCCGTGGACGCTGACGCAAGGACGATCCATTATACCGACGTCTTTCAGCCTATGAGTAACTTAAAAGTAACGTCTGTCGATGTGTGGCAACGATCGCGTAACGTGCCAACAACACGTTAATCATAGGTTAGAAATAAGTTTCGGGTACGCTAAACATTACCTCGGCGTGTCTCAACTTATGATTAACTTACAAGTAGCATGTGTTGACGTCTGTCAACGATCGCAGACCGTGCATACAACTTGTGGCCAGCGTAGCGGAACGTGTGAATCATACGCCGGCATACGTTGTGAAATTTCAAGCATGAAAAAATTTGAGGACAACCAAAAAGTACAACGTTTAAAGCCAACGTACAACGACGTATGGCAGTGTTTTTCAGCGTGCTCTCAATGTTATCAAAACTTACCCATAACGTATTCAACGTGTACCAGCGTTTTAGAAAAAAAATTCAAAAATCGGCATACGTTGGCTAAAACGTCAAGGTGTGACCGGGCCTTAACACATACATGAGAATCCCAATGCCCCCTCATCCACCAGACCAGTCTCATCATTTATTGGTGAGTCATCGACTTAATTTGACACTGCCTTATTTATTATATTAATTACGTCTCACTTATGCTAACATACTATGGAATTCCTATTGTAATCTAAGCCCATTCACACACACCACACACACACACACACACACACACACACACACACACACACACACACACACACACACACACACACACACACACACACACACACACACTTCAAATTTAAGTCGAATTTGGCTTTCTTTGTGCAACATTACAGAGGTTTTCGTTCTGCACTGTTGCTAGGCTGCATCGTAACAGTGGCAATTATTCCATGAGGTTATACAAGTGGTTGTCATCTTCAGGCTGTGTGTGCTTTTAATGATGTTTCAATTCTGCATCGTGGGTTCATATCAGACTTTCCTTTGTTACTGAAGACTACATTCTTTGATGGAGGTGGCATTTATCTTATCGCCATGCCATTTGCTCATGAAATTGAAATTATTTCGTTGTACTTACAAAAGATCACCCATTGTGTACATATTACTTATATGAGATCCGAATTTGCATTTATCAAATAAGATTTTCCTCCTTTATGGTTCAATAATGAAAATCTTTATGGAGGTTGGGAAAGGGCATTGCTATAAACCTCAATAGCCCATTCCCTGTACGATTGGTGTGTCATACTGGTTGGTTCAGCTTTCCTGTTTCGCGTTATACCCCTGAGACTGGATCCTTTGCTAGAAGCATCGCGATCATGATCTGTTCTCTACAGCTGATATTTTTAACTGGAATTAAAGTAAGTAAGTGATCACAATAAAGTGTGAGAGTTCAACAGGATTTGCTGTAATCACTTTTATTCAAGGTTTTAAAAGCGTCTTTCACACCAGTTACACTGGTGCTATGGTTACTACTCTAAATCTGGTAGGTCGGTAGTTCAATTCCGACGAGAAGGGCACTCAGTGGAACACATACCTCTGCCAAGCTGATTAGTTTGTTTTGTATCCCACTGATTGGCCAAATTTGGATTTGGACCTGAACTAAAATTAAATTGGTTTGTTCTTGTCACCAACTCATCCACCAAGTTTCATCCAAATCCGTCCCTAACTTTTAGAGATATCGTGCTGTATATCATTTTTGGCCCTAACTCTAAATGGTGAAGAATCACGTAAAAATTCTCAGAGTTGGATTCGGATTCAGAACTTCACCAAAATCTAATCAGTTCATCCTTGTCACACACCCAGCCTGCCACCAAATTTCATCCCGATCTGTCCACAACTTTTTGAGATATCCTGAACACAAACAAACAGACAATGGTGAAAACATAACCTCTTCCACCTACGGTGGCGGAAGTAAAAATGGTACGTGTTGCTTTGTCGCTTGATGCTCAGCATTTAAGGAATAGAGCACAGACTGACCTAGTGGGTTAGAACCATTGGAAAGGAGATTTCTGAATTGCCCTACTGACTGTGGTGAGAAAAGCGGTCACAATATGGCATCATTGGTACCCAGAATACTCTGTGAAGTTGCGTCACTTCCCTCAAGATCACCAGCTATGTCTGGTATCTTGTACATGTTGCTGCATTTGAGCCTGGGTCGTAACTGCTGAAATCTATATATTTGGGTTCTTCCCAACATCTTAGTTCTTTGTTCCTTTCATACTTTCTTATTTTTACACAGTTCTCTTTATTCATTCTAATTCTTGATTTTTCTTCTCTTTCATATCTTTTACTCTCTCTCTCTTTCCCTCTTTCATTATCTATTTCTTTAAGGAGAAATTAATTATTGTAGAAAGTTTTCTGTAAGGCTCACTTGGCTGCACCTGGATGGGTTTGAGGGTAGTGGAGTAGTGGCTGAAACTCGAATCCTATCCAGGTTCCTCCTACCAATGACTCCATCTTTGCTCTTTACTTCTTCAGGTTCCTTCTTCAACTTTGTTTGATTTGTCTGGTCAGTTCAGGTGTTCCCTGATTTCTGTTTCTTTGTAATAGATACTCTATGAGCCTTAGAGTCTTTCAAAAAAGGAAACATATTTCATCATCATAATCATGATAATGCACCACGCCCTTATGCAGAGCATTGGTGCTGCCAAAGCAGTTAGTAAGCCACAATCCTGGTCAGGTTGCCATTCCAACTCAGGAAGATATGGCAGGAATTTCGAATTTGGCCATGGCAATGGCAATAGCCTGCCTACTCTTTGTGACGGACACAGTTGGATCTTTAAATTCGGCCAACTTCCTCTTCTTTCGTGTGTAGCACAAGGCTGCAGGTAGCATCATTGACTGAGGGTGCGGCTGTGCCACTGATGCAATGCCCTCTGCTGGTTATGGCAGGAATTTAGAATTTTGTCATGGTGTCGGCGATAATTCGCCTACTCTTCACGAAGGACACCATGGGATCTTTAACGACCACCAACAAATGCTGGCAAACGGGACTCCCGTTCAACATCTATCCAAGAGATGGCACAGACATTGATGAATCACCCTGCTTGTGAAACAATGGGATGACAGTTTGTAGCTGGTTTGGGATTCAACCTCAAGATAGACAGCTTAGAGGTGAGTGTGCATAGCTCTAGGGCCAAGGTTATCCTGCCAGTCCAAAAGTAGTTATGGCAAAAATTGGAAGCATTATCGTTTGGGAATAGAACCAATTGCTATTTCTTTTATGCAGTCATAATTTATGGCATCTAATGACATCAGAGCTGTTTGAAATTGCCGTGAGATCTGTGTCAAGAGCTGTTTGTTACATTTTCAGTTGATAATTGAATTAAAAAAATTACTTTACTGTAATATATCCCAACAACACACCAAATAGCAGAACGAATAACTCATCAGGGCCTGAAAAATTACGACGGACCAAGCACATGCCAAAAGAACATGCCCCAAAACAACCTTCATTGGCAGAGGTAATAAAGAAATATTCGGAGATCACAATAAGTATCACATAACCTGCGAGGATTATTACATCGAGTGAAGCAACGTTTTCTCCTTGTATGACTCATGTCAGCAATATTGCAGAAACCGATTAAAATTATCAAAGTAATTTAGGATACCTGCCAAACCTCATTGTAAGACTTGATTGCAATCATGTAACCCAATCTATCTTGTCAACTTAGCCATTTTAATTTTCTTATGAACTCCAATGATATAATCTTACGTTGGGAGATCAGAAAGTCTCGAGGAAGCGCATTCGTTATTCATCACCCAGTATGTACATTATATCTTTCATAGCAAACGATGTAATAGCCTTACAACTTCATTACTACTAGCCAAAACCCGGTCACAGACGGATTCCGTTCCATGAGCCCAATATGACAACCAGTGGCGGCTCTTGTAAGAGCCGGATCCCAGTCGATGTACTCCATGGCCTTACCTAATGAGGCCTACAAAACGTCCTTATACACGACATTTTTGGTGTACACTACTCCTTGTGAAGAAGTCCCCTGATTTGTGCACGGTCTCTATTTTATCTACTTTGACGTACACCGTGTCAAAACTTCTCAGGTCACAGTATCGAGAAAAACGTGACGCGACCGCAAGGACGAGCACAAAATTGGTCCTTCAGTATTAATATATAGATGCTTCAGAGTTGAAGGTTGACTATTGCCACTATGTGCGATGCACTCTTACAGGTACGAAGTTTCTTTCAGTCCAGGTCACAGTACCGAGAAAAAGGTGACACGACCGCAAGGAGGAGTACAAAATTGGTCCTTCAGTATTAATATATAGATGAGAAACATGATTAAAATTAATCAAGTTACTGGAGTGTGGAGGGGTGTTGTAGGTGGACTAATGTAAGTGATGAAGGAAAAAAAGAAGATAATTAATTGGAAACTAGTGGAAAACAATGTCAGTGGGGGTGTATGGAGGATTCCAGGGAGAGGAGAGGGGGGAGGGAAAAAGGGAGTGATTTTTGGAACGGGGGAGGGTGGGTGTATACAATGCTTATAAAAAACACAAACAAAAAAACAACTTTGAGTTTCCATGAACCTGACCTACCCCAATCATTCCTGCCAAGCCCTTTTTTTTCTTTTTTTTTGCGAGGGCCGACTCTGGGTGGCCATTTTATGTCCACTGTGCATGACATTACTCTGTGCCTTTGTTGATCGCTGTGCTCTTAACAGAGAAAATCAAAAGCTGTTTATTTCAGTAAAGGGGTCAGGAAGATTTATTAACATTTAAAAAATATTGCACAACCCACTTGCGACACATCAATGGTGTCTTGTTCAAAGTCGGAAAATGGACCATAGATAGACATTCCCGACTTTGACAGAAGTCCATACATGGCGAGTTGAAGACGACAAAAAACGGGTTGGTAGGAATCGAAATCGGGTTTTTTACTTACGAAATCTAAAGATTTCTAAGTATATTGATGACTTCCGTTTCTGTTTGTTTGTTTGTTTGCTTGTAGGCACGATAACTCGAGAACGGAAGAAGCTACCAATGTCAAATTACACCACGTGATTCAGGAGGCTGATGGCTAGTGCTGATTAGATTTTGGTCAAAATCGGTCAAAGGTCAAGGTCACAGTGAGGTCAAACATCCAAAAAATGATAACTCGAGAACGGAAGAAGCTACCAATGTCAAATTACACCACGTGATTCAGGAGGGTGGTGGCTAGTGCTGATTAGATTTTGGTCAAAATCGGTCAAAGGTCAAGGTCACAGTGAGGTCAAACATCCAAAACATTCGATTTTTGATGGTTTGGTACAGAATCATCATAGAAACTTCTGGTTTGCGTCGCTACCTTCTCTCGAGACAGCTTTTATTAGACAAGGTCAGTGGTCAAGTTGACAATTTCGTAAGTACCAGTCTATGACTGCTTGTTTTTTGTTGGTTTTTTGTTTTAACCCTTTGTGTGCTGCGGTCACAGATTTGCGATGAGATAAAAAAAATTGAAACTATTTTTTTGTTTGTTTTAATTTTGGTTATTCGTATAACTTCACACCCAAGTTGTTGTTTTTTTGCAAATACCACTTGAAATTCATAGCCATTTGAAAATAAATAAATTAAGCAACAGGAACTATGTAGCCGTAAACAATGCAGCATGCAAAGGGTTAACCAAAGGTGGTACAAACGTGATTCGACAGGTTGACCTACCAGTTATGACAAGTAGGTTTCAAGTTACACTACATACGTACATACAGAACACTTTTCAAAGCTTTATTTACTTTTTTCGTATCCAGTTGTCACCTGTGACACGTGACGTCACATTTACTGAAAATAGTGTGCCCCTAATAAAGAGCAATGTTTCCTGGTTTATAAAGACCAAGTGAAGATAAATGGTGATGAATAAGATATGGTGATCTTGATAAATCTTGACAATAAAACTTTGAGAAATGTTCATTCATTCACAAGCATCAAACCATATCATTATATCCCATTTCATTCATTTTTATATTACAGTTTGAATTTGGAACGGTAATTTGTGGACACCCTGTATACGAATGAAAACAAGCCTAATCAAATCCTACCATTCAAGATACTCGAAAATACCGATAAATATCACAGTAAGAAGTTGAGGAGTGAATTGGAAAGCAAATAGACCAACCGAATGATTCGAGGTGATGACAAATGGTAGACGAGAGGAAGTGATTCGTGCAGATGAGGATTTTAAAGGTAAAGCTCATGACGTCACCCAGACTATAGAGTCAGACTAGAGCGCTAACTTGCACATCGGATAGAGATCGCAATAGATCTGTCACTGTGTGTGTGAATCCATGAGAGTGGAATGGAAGCTAAACATTGTGTTTTTTTAAATTGTTCCTACTTTCCATCCAATACGAGTTTTGACGATGATAAAACGGGTCCGCAGGTTTAAAGAAAGAAAACGGGTCAAACCCGCAAAAATACTGGTCACTTGCCATGAAAGGAAGTCATGGCTGCCATGCAGACATTTGGTGTTAATTTTGTTCACTAAAAGTGCTCATGTGGTCATCAAGACGCAAGACGTCAGACCCATAAGGTCTGCATTTTACATACTTCTGTCTGGTGAAAAATGGCTGCAACCAAAAAAGCTAATAGGTACGTTGCGAAGAAGAAGAAGAAGAAGAAGAAGAAGAAGAAGAAGAAGAAGCATATTGTGAACATCAGTCTAAAATGGAAAACGAAATGTAAACATTCGTTCTGAATATTTTAGAATACAGAACTGAATTTCTCGAAAAAAAAATTTAAGACAGTTTTGTTACAAAGTAAGAAAAATTGCAAGATCCTATCATTATCTCAGTTTCTTGTGTGCCTTTAATAGATGGTACTGGACTTTGTTGGGGGAGGGGTTAAAGATAGACCTGTTTGTACCCTGAAAACAGTACACACATTTTATTTTATACCAGTAAGTACCACCTGTCGCTTCACTGACAGGAATACAGGGTCGGCGGGGGTGGGAGGAGAAGAAAGAAGTGGGAGGAGAGGAGGGTAGGGAGGAGTGTGGAAGGGGAGCGCGGAAAGTGGAGAGGTGAGGGGAAAGGGAGGAGGAAGGGGAGAGAGAAAGGAGGGAGGGAGGAGGCGAAGGGGAGGGGGGAGAAAAGGGGGAGAACAGAGGGGGTATCTCGTGGAGGTGGGGGTGTATAACAATTGCTATGTTACAGTGTTATGCAGATTAAATTTAAAGTGCATTAGTTGGGGATGGGGGTGGGTTAAAGTTCCTTGTTTTGAAGAGTATATTCTTCATGGATGCCCCCAAAGGGTGTAATCGAGGATTTTTGTCAACTGGAAAGGGTCTAATATCTGAATATACAAGAATTTTAGAGAGGATGAATGGGAGATTAGCATTCTTCAACTCCTTCCGATGTTCTGTTAAGCCATGTTTATGATATGCTGTCTTCATCACTGCTGAGACCAGCTTCACTGTTTAAAGGAAACCTTGCAGATCCTAAATTGGTGTCATGTGTGTACACTTGTGTACACTTGTACTCTGACTTGTGTACACAATACTGTTTTACTGCTAATTTTGTATCTCACCATGGACATGTTAAAGTTCATGATTCCATATCTTTTCAACTGTCAACATCCATCCATCCATTGGCACCGTACTCTGTGCAGAGCGTTGGTGCTGCCTAAGCAGTCTCCTTGGGTATTGGGTACAATCCTAGATGGGTCGCTACTCCAACACAGGATACCAACAAGCTGGCACTCATTTTGCCGACCTTGGAAGGATGACGGGCAGAGTCAACCCTACCTGGTATTAATTCAACAGCAAAGGGGGATTTAAACCCCACCAACCTAACCATTAAGCCAACACCAGGCATATAAAATCAAGAATCACTGCTCACTTTCACACTTTCATTCCTTTTATACTGGTTGGAAAGATGGAGAATCTGAAACACTGTACAGCTTCCATTTAACACGTCAAAAAATAAAAAGCCCTACCTACTAACTGCATTCATTGAGCAGCATCTTCCTGGAAGCCCATTTTTTGGGGGGGGGAGGGGGGGAGGGGGCAAAGGCAAAGGTTTACAAATAAAAGGACTAGTTTCTTTATTTTTCTTCTCATTATATATAATGGTTGAAAGGTTTTAACATTGAAACATGAAGGTAAAACAATTGTAGTAATACTAATAATGACAAGTCTGAAGACGACGATGGTTCACGAGCGGTATTTGACGATGAGTCAAGAAGTCAAGACGATTGTTTTAGAAGTCAAGGATGAGACAATGTGATAATTTTTGACCAAGTTATAAAAATAATCAACATGATGTGGTACGAGTGACAGGTTATTAGCTGCAAAATGTCGAAAACTCGGTTTAGTTCAACAACTTTAAAAATTTGACCATTGCATAACCTTTAAAGGTCCCAAAACAATGCTGTGGACATTAAAATAAGGAAACAGGATACGTGCTATAGCTTAATGGAGTTAGTTCGTCGAAGAAGGTCAAAAACCCGGTTCGATTCCCACAACTTTGAAAATTTGACCTTTGTGAACTTTAAAGGTCAAAGGTCAAGGATTATGACCTTTGGCGCAAAACTTTCTCTGGAACATTCCAGGAACAATATAACGTCATATAGGCTATATGGCATTTCGCACTCCTCGGATTATCCATACTTTGATGAAATCAGCGTAAAAACAAACTTGAAGGGGGCGCCACGGGCAAGGTGTTTGAGATAAAGCAAAATGATTTCAAGACCTTAGGTGCGGAATGACCTCAATATTATGCATAATAGATATTGTCATCCTCGCTCTCAAAGTTTGGGTGGTCAAATGATTTTTATGTCAAAATTCGCAATTTTCTTTGACCTTGTGGTCCCTTTGTAACAAAACTGACCTTGTGACCTTGACCTTGTGACCTTGACCTTGGGACGAAAATGAAAAATCGAGCTCCGTGGGGCTATGCAGGTGCCAAAATACCGAAACCCCTGTCAGATTCGACAAACCCCCTCGGAGAAGATGCAAATTGAAATCGGCTACCCCCTATAAACACATGTTTTTTGGGCGTGGCTCCGCCCATAATGGGCGCACCAGGCCCATTCTCAGGAAAACGCAACTAGATCATGATATAAACCTCCCACCAACATTTTATCAGGATCGGATCAAAACCCACAGAGCTATGCTCGGGACAGACAGACAGACAGACAGACAGACAGACAGACAGACACACACACACCAATAACGAATATAGTGGTCACTTATTTTTTCGTGAAAATATTTTTTGGTGAACCAATTATTCTTTCGTGAAAATATTTTTTCGTGAACCAATAATAATAAGCAGCAAACACAATAATCATGAAGAATTGTGTCCGACATCTCACTGACTGCAGAATAGTCCAACTTTACACTCAGGATAAGGCAAGCATGGAAACCCCTATGGAAAACCAAGCACATTGCCTGAAACAATGACTGATCTCTGTCGCAGTTACCTGCCTTCACACTACGAACACGTACGATTTGCAGTGGATTGAAACCATGAAGGCCGGCAAAGTGCAGCCAGGTTCAGTGGCCCACGACAACTAATCATGCAATTTCCTTCTGGTTTCACGCAGCACTGCCTGCTGAAAAGGCCCCCATTCCACTAATGTTGCATTTTGTGTGAAATCTCACTGCAGGTGCTCACAGGGTGAATCCACAGTCCTGCTCAGCAGTTTACAAGTCACCTTCCTCCTTACTACTACAAACTACCTCATTAATGGCACCAATAAATTAATCCCACCTTCTTGTAGGATTGGTCACAGGAGGTAGATTAATTCAAGTATTTCACAAACCGGCTAGCAAGGCTCGATGATCGACTGAAGCAGATTTGGGCAGGAATCTGAAATTTGAGGGTGCCGGCGATTACTAGCCTACTCTTCATGAAAGACAATGTGGGATATTTCACCAAATAATGCAAGCAGTGGGGTACCAAGATCAACGGTCATCTGAGGGATGAAACATTGTGTTGCAAATACCTGTTTGCAAAATGCTAATCCGACAGTTTATAGTTGAGCTGAAAGCAGAACATGAATAAGACGAATCACAGGTCGGCATCATCATCATTTGCGATGGCATGTTGGACCAGTATTGAATTTAGAATTTGGTGCACTGGTTGCATCATCAACGTCATGCAGATGTGCTGCTGATGCCACATTCCTGGGTATAACATGGTGGAAAGTTATCATTTGGCCAGGGTTCCAGCACACGATTGCTGAACCTTTCCGAAGGTGGCTAGGAATCTTTAACGTCCAACAGCTCATGCTGGTAGACAGGTCAATCAGATTAGCATCTGTCCAAGGGACAGCACACTCAGATCCAATGCCCTGTCTTGGCCTGGCCTACAACTTTAAAAACTTTAGTGAGAAAAATCTCCCATTGGTACTTTGTTGTAAGGCAAGAGCGGATGCACTGGGGTTGAAGCTTTGGATGAAGCCCTTGTTCCCTTAGCCACAGACCCCTTATCGAACAAGCATTTTAATTTTTTTCAAAGGAAACGAATCCATGAACTGATTACCCAGTCATTTAAATCTCTGGATGCTCATGTTACCAGAAACAGTCTCTCCCCACAATATGTAATAATATGCCGTTTATAGGATAGAACATTTGAGTAACGACATGAGACAAATTTACTAACATTGGCAAATTATAGTGTCTTGCTGTGTTTCAAGACGATTAATTTTCTGAATATGATTGACTTCATTCATATAATATCATTGCATTGCATACTTCACGCACCGATGAGTGCTGTACCACATAGTTCAGCAATGCTGTGTCGTGCATCAATCAATATAGTACCATCACGTGGCATCAGCAGAAACTTTCTGGTTAGGCCTTTTTCATGCAGCCAATCGTAACGACGAAGCTTGCAGATCAACACAAACTTTTTAAAATGACCTCCACTGCCTTCTAAAATCGCATGCATCTGCCTCGGCACCAATGTTGCAGCGGTGGCATTTGATAATTGAATAATGGCTCGACTATTAACAAATATTCAATTCAGATCGAAATGCAGAATTCACACAACAAAGTATCCTGTCGGAAACAGCAAAATTAAGCGAAGGTTTTATCAGCATAAATTTCAAGGAAAATTATTCTACATGTACTAACTCTGCACATTATAGTTGCGATTTTATTGTTTTTAAACAATAATACAAATAAGGTGGATATTTTGAGAAAAAGAAAAGCGAAAATTTATAAAACAATCTCATGCAAATTGTAAGTTTGTCTTTCAATCTCCAACTTGCAAATTTTTCCCAAAGAAAGTTTAATCCGAGTTCCCTTCCAAAGAACTTCAATGCAGAAGGAGACCATTCGGGCAATCAAGCCTGCACAATGGTTGCCAACTTATGGTTGCTTGTCCATGCTCTTTCTATTCTCGAAAAGTGAATTTGTACATATATAAAAAAAAAAATATATATATATATATATATATATATATATATATATATATATATATATATATATATATAATATACATGTTTGTTTAAATATACTTCAAAAACTAAAAATAACCCACTGAACCAAATCCAACCAAATCCTGCATGTTTCCTTAGGGTACCCAACATATGGTTTCTCTCATGGTAGCATATCTGGGGAAGAGGGATCAATGGTGTGGGATGTGGGGGGGGGGGAGAGACACCAATTCTCTCTCTGTAAATGTGTATCACACCCTCAAGCACCCTCGGTGGTAGCTGGTGTTACAAATTATCATCTTCTGAAATAAAGGAGGTTTAAACAACATTACGGTGATGTTGAAATCTGAGTGAGAATAATTAGAATTTTTCAAAATGTTCCATTCCACTCATTTTGAACGGAGGTTTAAACCAAAGAATCCAACACGGAGCTTCACAGTGAAGCGGAAGTGATTTTTGCTCATGCTACATGTAGATACAAGCAGCAGGGATGGTGATGCAGGTGATGTTAGCAATATCAATTTCAATAGCAATGCAAAGGCCGGATATATACCGATAATGATGCGTTACTAATTTTAACAGCACACATGCAGATAAGTAATGTAACCAATCATTCTGACTGTTTGTTCTCACGAATCATTATGAATGATGAAAAACTGATTTAAAAAAAAAAGTTCAAACAACCTAACAATATGCATTACGGTGATGTTGAAATCTGAGTGAGAAATTTTCAAAATGTTTCATTCCACTCATTTTAAGTGGAGGTTCAAACCAAAGCAAACACTGAGCTTTGCAGTGAAGTGGAAGTGATTATTTTTTTTCTAGCGCCATATATAAGAAACATGGATGGCTGATGAAGATGAGTGGCAGAATTGCCTAGATGTGCACATACCTCTATTATATGCTGTTTAGATGAGGTTTGAATCTTGGCCCAGCCAAAAGCTGTCATCTCGGGCTTTCACAGGAGGGTGTGTACCATCATTAAAATGCCGGCGTCCCATCTGCTGGCATTAGGTGGTGGACATGAAAGATCCCCCAGTGTCCTTCGCAAAGAGTAGGTGAGCTCTCACTGGCACGCTGACCAAATTAAAGTCCTTTGTATGAGTCGGCAAGGGTTCGAAGCACTAACCTGTCAGACTCGGATCCACAACATTGCACCACCGAGTCTGGTGTGTACCACAATGTGGCAGCCATGTTATTCAGCAGAAAAAAATGACAACTTCCATGATGGCCGATAATGTCACCATCTCTCAGGTCAAAAGTTTTCTAACCTCGTGGAATTCAATTCGACAAATGAGGAATGGCGTGGGTTGATCACCCATTACTTTGCTGAACACTCACGATCTGATGGTGAAACCATCAATGTTCAGAGTGACACGAGCAAAATTCCCAATCTCCCTCATGTTGATCAAAGCAATGATATTGCCGATATCAACATAACCTGGGCCTGCCAAGGAAAACAGTGATAGGTGATGATGGAACTTTTTCCAGCATGTAGTGATTTCTCTGAATTTATAGAAAATTCAGATGAAGAAGCTTCAAGAAGAAACGTTGCATGGTGGTGGTCATATGGCAGCTTAGCTGCCGGGGTAGCTATCATTTCTTGAAGCGCGACTGTGTCGCTGATGCAGTGCCCCTCTACCAGTACACACACTGGAACTGGTACTCATTTTGCCGACCTCGGAAGGATGACAGGCTGAGTCAACCCCCTGGTGTATTAATTCAGCGGCCGACGGGGCTTGAACTCAGGACCCTAGGATCCCAAGCTGCCACCCTAACCACTGAGCCAACATCAGGCTCAAGAAACGTTGCGAAAAGTAATATCGCTCATCTGGAAAACATTACAAGCAAATAAAAAATGCTAAAAAGTTAATTAAGAAGATTAATTAATTGTTACAGTGCATACAAGCATGAATCATTGAATTAACCTGCAGTAATTCAAATATCAATTATTAGTATTTATTAAAATTTACAGTTTAGAAAGCGGAATTGTAAAGAACTGAGCCACAAAATCCACAGCCAATTGTCTCTCTGCGGTGAAAATAAACAATTAACCGAATTGGCTTTTCGAAAAGGCAAAAATAGGCTTAAACGTATCGGGCAATCTACCTGTCCAAGTGTGCGAAATGTCACAGGTATCCGAATTATCTGGAATGATGGTTCAGCGATCTGGGTTTAAGCTGTCTTACACTTACCTTTGAGCTTTTCAGTCTGGGTTCGATTCCCCACTCGGCTATAAACTGTCAGATTGGTGCTTCACAAGAGGGGCGTCCCAAAGTGTGCCATCCTTCGGATGGACTATAAGCCAGGTGTTCCGTCTGCTGGCATTAGGTGGTGGACTTCTTCGTTCGTATGCAGCACAAAGCTGTGGGGTAGCATCATTGGCTGAGGGTGTGGCTGTTCTGCTGATGCATTACCCTCTGCTGGTTAGGGCAGAAATTTGGAATGTGGAGATGAAGGACACCATGGGATCTTTAACGCCCACCAGCGGGTGCTGGCAGATGGTACGTCGTTCAACGTCCATCCGAGGGACGGCACACACATTTATGAATGAAACACGCTGCCTGTGAAACACTGGGATGACAGTTCATAGCTAGGTCGGGATTCAAACCCATGCCAGATAGCTTAAAGGTGAGAGTGTGTACCTCTAGGCCATCTTGTCAGCCCTCGTGGTGGACTAAGGCTGCACGTGACGAAGAATGGGCAAAGTGTCATCAACAACCTGGACAAATGCCAAAACTGCAGGAAGGTGAGATTCATCGGGTATTAAAAATAGTAGTAGCAAACATTTGTTTGCCGTGTCTTGGACTCATGTGATTATCTTAATTGTTAACAGAACTTTCTGAAAACCCCAGGTTCCGATCATTTGCTGAACTCGGTGTGAAGGCATATAGGATAGCCAGCTTGTTAATTCTTCTGAAGGAGAGAGGATGCATTGTTCACAGCACGTTAAAGTAGATCTCATCTGAAGACTGGCAGACAGTTCCTCAATAAGATGGTAGCAAATATTTGCCAAACACGCTTTACCTACTGAAGGAGAGCGATTGATCGAAGCATGTACGAGGTTTGTACGTCATAATGGTATGTTTAAAAAAAACAAATCTCTGATCAATGTTGCTTCGAGGTATTTTCCATGTCATGAATGCAAGAAACCAGAACTACATGTTGTACAGGTGCACAACCGCCCCCGGGACCTCATAAAAGACAAGGTGTTCAAAATGTTATCTTAACGAGATACTCACAATTGTCATAGAAACACCAACATTTTATTTATTTTTCAAAATCTAAGTATCTTCTCTTTTTTAATAAATAAAAGCGAAAGTGTGTATGTCTTTATATCCAATAACTACTCTGAGGCCCTTGGGCTGGTAGACTCCAAATTTTCAGGATATATTCAGGATCTCCCTATTAAAGTTTTCCGGGAATAATTTTTTTCGAAAAATGTTCTATTTTTTTCGGATTTCTCATCGGTGTTATTATTCGGGTTATTTCTCCGTTGTGGCGGACCAGTCCCATCACTATGTCCGGTATATACTCCGATACCAAGGACCACAGATACATAGGACGGGAAACTCCTATTACACATGTATGAGCCTAATTAGAATTGTTTCCCTTTCGTCAGAAGTCATACGAACAACCGGATTACGTGATATTTCAAATACAGACGATACTCCTTTCAGCAAATAATGCGCAAACTCCATGCACCCATCCGCAGGGTGGGTACTCCACTCGTATATGATATTACTAAGAGAAAAATAAATCCTTAACTACCGCAGACATCCTTATATATTGAAAAATATCATGACCCATGAAAAGAGTGTCAGGAATGGTGGGAGTCGGGAGGTGTAAAGGTTTGGGTGTGGGAGGGAGGAGGGCTGCGATGCCAGGACTACCTCCACTCTCTGTGAAAGTACTTGGAGGTTCAGTAGGACAGCTCTCACAAAAAAAAAAAAAATCCGCAGATGAAAACCAATCACAAAGTAGGTTACATGAAATTTAAACACAAAGCCACCTCGTTCATTCTTACAGCTGCATTGCCCAAAAGCCAAGGACCATTTTGCTGGAGCTCCACCCGTTGAAGCGGTCTGCTCCGCAACAAGGATCTTTCCTTCTACGCCTTGGAAATCCATCACGTGCCGAGGGCGCATAGACAGAGGCAGCGGTGTAATGACGGCATTTATCAAAGCTCTTTTACATTTCACAGCAGGCCAGGTCGCCAAATCCGTGCAGTTCCCTTTACTTATTTATCCAACCATCGATCGACATACCTTCGCAAATGATGCGCCGGGTGCAAGGAATGATGTGCGCCGGAATCAAACAGATACACGCAGCACAATTTATTAACGTACAATTCTCAGAAGTAATTGATCTCGCAGGTTTTTTTTTCAAACTCCGCATTCGCTTCTGGTTGTATCTTTTATCGATTGCATGTTTATTTTTCTTGTAAGCCATATCCAGGATCCATTACAGATATAGTCCCCTTGTCACAGAAAGAGATAAATCGCGATGCCGGAGGTAATGCATCGTGGTTAATTCCATGGATGACGCTTTCATCCAATAAATTGTTGTTATAGCATATTGATCACGGAACCCCAAATAAAATTGGTTCTGGCATCACAATAAGTAACTACATCCATGCTATACACGACGCGTAATTTGGGAGTATAATGTGGAACTCTCCTTCCTTTGAAGGCTGTCCCACAACATAACGTGATGTATTGTGTTTGATGAATACGTTGATTTTATAATGGAATAATCTTATGGTATATGCAGGGAAATATGATTAACTGGCAAGTTCTTAACGATGAAATATCGAATATTTTGCACATCAATTATTATGGTATACTCGCTCCTGGTGGACAGCAGTCTGTGGTGCAACAATCAGAATTCAGAACCACTCATTTATACATGGTTGATGTTGTTGACCTACAGTGAGTCTGTTCCGTTCATGACCATGAGCAGGTATTAGTTGGAAAACGTTGACGACCACTCGGTGTCGGTGGCCTTCCGAAGAGTAGGTGAGCTATTGCCGGCACCCTGAACAATGTACTCGTTCAGTGTACCTGAACAATGTGTACATTTTCCTGAACCTGAACAATGAATGTACCTGAACAATGTGTACATTTTCCTACTCTAACCTTCACAGGGCATTGCATCAGCGGTGCAGCCACGACATCAGCCGATGATGCTACCCCACAGCCTTGTTCTGCATGTGAGAGAAGATGGCCACAAATGTTGGAAAAGTTGTCACAAAGCAGACAATATTTGCTTTTGCCATTGCTTTTGCAAACGGGTGTTGCCATTGCTTTTGCAAACGGAGTCGTTTCAGAGGCACATAATAATAATAATAATAATAATAATAATAATAATAATAATAATAATAATAAGTTCTCTTTCAAAGGAACTTCGATGCAGGAGGAGGCCATTGGGCCCATCAAAGCCTGCACTATTATTACCAGCCGACTACGGTGGTTTATCCATGCTCTTTGACTTTTAAATGCTGAGCATCAAGCAAGGAAGCAGCACATGCCATTTTAAGGTCTTTGGTATGACTCAGACAGGGTTTGAACCACCAACTTGGCACACTCAGAGCAGACACTCAAACATTCTGATTTTAGAATGTATTGTTGAATTTTTTTTAACGTCTAGCCGTGAATGTTGAGAGATGGTACATTTGGCTAAACATCTCATCCAAAGAATGGCACACTCATTGATGCTACCAACACCCTGCCTCAGATGCCCAAGCCCTCTCGATGTATTTGAAGGAGTTATCCACTCCCACGCTTAATTTCATTCTTTCTTTATATGTCTACAGAGAAATTAATTCTTACAAATCATTTTTTGTAAGGCTCACTTGGCTGCGCATGGGAGGGTTTGAGGGCAGGGGAGTATCGGCTGAAACCTGAATCCTATCCAGGTTCCTCTTGATGACTCTATCTTTGCTCTTTGCTTATTTAGGTTCATTCTGATGACTCCAATGCAGTATTTGGTCAGATTATAATTCTGAATACATATAAATATTTCTGAAATGAAACATTACACCTGTAATCTGGTAGGTACTTCATTAATGATGAAAAATAATAATGCACCTCGTATACATGGAGAGAGAGATTTCCAAAGGGTATGAACACCGATCTATATCCAAAAGGGGTGATGTGCAATGGTCACATGGAGCTCCAGGAGTGTATCAACACCACTCCGGGAGAATGCCTTTTTTCTCAACGGCTTCGTCAGCAGGACATATGAGTGTTCCCAAGTGGGACAAACGCTAGTCTCCTCATGGTTGGAGTTGGGGTGCATTCAGTGATAAAGTGGATTTTCAGTTTGTTTCGATGGAAAATTAAGGTCCTGTGGGGGCTGAAAGGCCCGATAACACAATTGTGTTCGTGCAGTGAAAACTATGTAGGATGAGTGGGTCCTGAATTGATGAAAAACGTTTCATTATTTTTGTCCAGTGAAGGAACCCTTAAACCATTTTAAACCCTAAAGGGGTGTTAAGGGTCTGACGGTCTAAACTTGTTCAAAAGGTCAATCGATCTAAACGGTGTAAGGGAAGAAAGGAGTTTAACGTATTGAAAGTGTCTGAACAGGACTACAAGGGTCATAAAAGGACTAAAATGATCTTAAAAGGACTAAAATAAGGGGTCTAAAGGTCTGTGGGGTCTAAGGGCTCTCATGGGTGTAATCCAAAAGCAAAATAGTCAACTGGTCAAAAAGGGTCTAAAGGATGTAAATGTCTAAAGGTGTCCAAAGGGTATTTAAAAGGTCTAAAAATTGAAAGGGCCTTAAGGATCTAAATGCCTAAAGGGTCAAGGGGTCTAAGTAGTCAAACGGATCTAAAGTGTTGAAGCAGTCTAAAGTATTTGAAGGGTCTATGGGGTCTAAAGGTCCAAAGGGTACATTCCAATAGTAGTTGGGGTCTAAAGGGTATTAAAGATTATATGGAGTCGAAAGGGGTCCAAAGGGTCTTACGGGGTCTAAAGGGTGAAAAGTACCGAAAGGGTTTTAAAAGGGTAAAGGGACTAAAAAAAGAAAGGATTGAGAGGATTGTCCCCTCACTGAAACCCACTCCAAACTCTCTGTCCTCCCCTCCCCCTTTCCCATTCTTCAAAGCAAGAGGGTATGAATGACATTAAAAGGTTAAAATTTAGTTAAGAGGGTGAATTAAATTAGGATTAGATCAAATTAAGTGAAGAGGTTAAATTAAGAGGTTTAAATTAAACAACAACGAAACATCTTGTCAAATGACGGAATCTCGCAATATGTGATGGACATACTTGTACAAACATCGATTACATTTTGAATTAATTTGCTAATTATCTCACCACCCGGATGGAAATTAAAAATAAGGGCTCCATTAGTTTTTGCACATCAACATAATGAATCATCATGCCGAGTTTCAAAATGATCCGTTGAGGCACATTAGAGGAGTAGGTTAGAAACGAAAAAATGTTCATGGACCCACTGCTGAAAGGAAGGACTGACTGACTGAAGGACATCATTATGGCTTTAACAACTCATCTTCACTTCATCTTAGATGAGCTAAAATAGTTCACATGCCTGGACCAGAGTCCAGACGGGCACGTTTCTGGGAATGGGGAGGTCAAGCCAGATGGTGTCAGGAGACCGATAAATTGTAAACTAGCGAGAGCGAG
Source organism: Eptatretus burgeri (assembly GCF_056783735.1). Classification (NCBI taxonomy): domain Eukaryota; kingdom Metazoa; phylum Chordata; class Myxini; order Myxiniformes; family Myxinidae; genus Eptatretus; species Eptatretus burgeri. The sequence continues at coordinate 53,292,903 of NC_140972.1, read as the reverse complement.
CTGGTGGGCATGTGCAAGCAAGCGAGGTCCAGTGCTAGGCAGACACCAACCCAGCGGATAGTTCTGGGCACGTCAGCCCATATTTACTTAAATAGTAAATCTACACTGATTTATATGATATTTCTCTTTCTCTCTCTGTTCTTTTTTCTGTTTTTCTGTTCTACCTCCCCTTTGGACGCACAAGCATCAACACATAGCGCCAACTGCTCTTTTTAGAGCTTACTGATTGTTCCACCTCAAGACAATTAATCTAATGCAACACAGATTCACCTTTGCACCTTTCAAGACAGATTGCAGCACACATCCCCCCCACCACCACTTTTGTTTGGACCCACGTAAGCTTGCTCGTTTACGTGTGTGTAAGCAAGGGGACGGCAATATACGCTGACTTCCTCTCTACTCTCTATCCCTCTTTCTCTTCTTGTTTCCCAGAATGACTGTGGCACCCATTTGTATTTGTGACAAGTGACTGATTATGAGGGGCTTATGCGCATAGTATAAGGATTTCTCGATTGTGATACTACTTGTACATACAGTATGTGCTCTTTGCTACTCATTACAAACTTTTTTCCAAACTGTCCAGTTGGTTGTCAGCTTCTGTTGGCTGAGCATAATTTATAGCAACAGGGAGTTTTTCCATGCCATTCTGACATTTGTAGCCACTTGCCAGTTTGTCCACCCATGATAATGCTCGGCCGTATTTGATCAAGGTGGCATGTCGGGAGGCACAGTCCTTATCTGGGGTGATTAATTAGCTGGGCAGGTAAAGTGGGATTGGACGCTGGACTCTACCTAAATTAAGGGCCTCAGATGGCACATGTGCTTTCTCAGCAGACTGTCACGCCAGGGAATTAACCATGGTTCATCAGCTTCAGGATCGTCTGCCGGGAAGTGGATCCGAGAAACTCCTCTCACGATCCCTAGTGGAGGCAAGTCCATAATATTTGGTGTTGAGGAGCAGGACCTTTTGAAACCTCTGACCTCACAACATTTGGAGTCAGGATTGTGAAAATTCAAAACTATGAATGAAGTGTAGCGAGGGCAAATTTTTAATAGAAACAGCTATGTTTGACCAAGACTGACAGGATCAGGTGGGTTTGGTAGAGTTGGAGGAATCTGCATCGCAAAATGATGCTGTGGAAGAGGGAGCAGTAGGGGGCATAGCAGAGATGCTGGCAATGATTGGTGGCCCCTACCCTGTTCCTCCAAGGGCACGGTGCCTCCTTTGGAGTTCACACCACAGGACGTCAGCTTCACCAGCATCGCTGGGCATAGAACAATTAGAGGTAATGCTTGGGCAGTTAATAATGGGACAGGTGGAAGTAGAGGAATAAAGGAGAGCGATGCACCAGGGACAGGCAAGGCTAAATGCTTGACAGGCTGAGACAAAGACTGATATAAAGGCGTTGGGTGATAACATCAAGGCGATACAAGGGGAGTTGTATGAAGTGAAAAAGAGCATGTGCGGTATTTGAGATGAGATGGTGGTGGGTCAGGCCCAGATGACAGAGGCGATAAATGGGCTTAAGGGGGAGATAAAATGACTTACAGAGGGCAAAAATCATTTAAAACAACTAAAAGAAGACTTAAATGTCATAACCCCGTTTTAGTAATTTTGCTGTATGGAGTTAAATGGCTAGCCCATATTTATGTACAACTAAAATGGCCGCCAGTCTACCAGTCGGCCATCTTTGATCAGATCACAAAATAAAGTGAGGTGCACGTGTACGCCATCATGTACTGTGCTTGTGCCACGTTTTAACAAAATCGGACCATGCATGCCTGATAAATGGTTGGGGACACATTTTAGTAACAAAATGGCAAGCCGGTGGCTATCTTGGATCTGATCGAAATGTTGGCATTATGTTGGCATTATGCCAAGTACGAATAAAATCGGTCTGTACATGTCCGAGATATGGTTGCAGATGCACACACCCATGCACGAACGCACACGATAATCGAGACCAAATCCATAAGCCTCCCGCTTCGGACGAAGTCCAACATGGGCGAAGAAACATCGAAAATGATACGAGGGCGATATGGGAATTAAAGAAGGCCTAGGAAGAAGTAAGGGGGGGAAATGAGAGCAATTAAAAGAGAATGTAAGGTGAGACATGATAACGTGACAAAGAAAATAGAAGAGATGGGACAGGCAATGGAAACGAGGGAATGACAAATGGACGAACGAATAGAGGCAACTCAAGTGGTAGTAAAGGGGGAACTTGAGGAAGCGAAACAGGAGAAAACAGAAATAAAGGAGGAAATTAATGAAGCAAAAGGGGAACGAATGGACATGAAGGAAGAGTTAGAGAATATAAAAAAATAAGTGGTAGAATGTGTTGAAAGATTGTGTAAATATCGTGGTAGCTCTTTGAAGGTACAGGTCGAGAAGATACAAGTCCTCGAGGTGAACCAGTGTGGAGTGAGTCCGGTCAAGGTAAGAAGGTGTGAGCCATGGCGGGAGTATGGTGTGAATGGGATTATGTTAAGCTTGGGTGGAATAACGAACCCGAGTTTTCTTGGTGTGATGTGAAGAATGGAGTATGTGCCAAAGGAAAGGATGATGGAATGTGTGCCGAAGGCGTGCATGTCAGAATGGATGGTTGAATACGCACCAACACAGATGGGGGTACCCACTTATTGCACAGGTGGGAGGAATGAGTTCCCCATGTGCAGATCACCTAGGGGACCTGGAGGGTTCGTCCACGCATCAGCCCCACAAGGACCGGCGTTCCGGATTCAAACCACAGGAAACTGATCGGTGCCATTGGCACTGTATAGACGGTAAGAGTGGTCTGAGGGCGTTTTTGGTGCAATGTGAGTGTGTGGCCCATGGTATCGGCTGGAGTACGGACAAAGGTAGGGTGCATCTCGTGGCAGCATTGCATGACAAGGTGACCGAGGTTTCCACCACCATGTACGATGGCGTGACATCATTACTAGACCTCGTTTCAGCTTTAAAAAGCGATTTGGCATGGAATAGTAAAGCGAGCTTGTTGAAGCTCAGCTTGCATTACGAGAACGGAAGCCCCACAAAACCATTGCAGAATTGGGGCACGATATTCGCCGCATGGTGGGGATTGCACACACAGGCTTGGGAGTGTCTGCTCAGGAAAATCTTCCTCTGAATCATTTTATCCAGGCCCTCCGGGACCTGGACGTCAGGGCCAGATGCCCGTTTGGTGGTTATAATTGTGCCCGGACAAACCACCTGTCATGGGATTGTCATTCCGCATGGAGGGATAGACCACTGCACCATGGGTCACCACCTCCGGATAAACCGGGCACTGGTTCCCTCCACCCCCACCCCACCCCTCCCCCCCAACCACTAGACCCTGGGGAACTGGGTAGTGCCGAACATGTATGGCTATGTTCAGCAATAGTAAATGGACAAGAGCTTTCGCCTCCATTGCAAGTCGTTTATTGGACACAGATTGGCACAAGTAGTTTTACGATCCTGTGTGGAATTGAAGACTTTGGGGTGGACACCATGGTGGATAAACGAGCAAGCACCACAATCATCAGCCCTGTGGTCCTGAAATTGAGTGCAAATGGTTGGGATTAGATCCACCATTTGCAAAAAACATAGTTTACAGCTGGCTACCAGGGCAACGGCCTCCATCATAGAATGTGGCTTTGCAACCTTCAAGTTGGGGAAGTTTAAACAAAGAATAGAAGTATGGGTGGCGGTGGTGTGCAACCCGTGTCTAATCGGATTGGACTTGTTAACCCGCCTGCGAGTGAACGATCAACCTGGGCCAGGGCAATCTCCAGGTGGGGTTAGAAGAGAATGTTGCCATTAGGGAACGTGAGCACAGATGAAAGGGCAGAACTCCATCAGGTCAGGTTGGGGCCTCCCTTTAGTGAATAGCAAAGGAGAAATCGGGGCCACTACACCAGCACCCACCAAGGTAACAAATACATCCTCATAGTAATGGACTATTTTACCAGAGGCATATGCGCTACCCAACCAAGAAGCCAGGGTTGTGGCACAGGCGTTTGTGGAAGGATTTGTATGCAAGCATCAATTCAGGAAGAGCTGCACACTGACCAGGGACAACATTTTGAAAGTCAAAATGCTAAAAGAGGTGTGTCGACTCATCAATTAGAAAGACACAAACAACACCCTTAAGACCTCAATGTGATGGGATGGTGGAAAGGTTCAACAAGACCTTGATCGAACACTTGGCTTTATATACTGCCACCTGTCAGGATGACTCTGACAAACATCTCCCATATTTGTTGATGGCTTGCCAGACCAGTCAGCACGAAGCCACCAGATGCAGCCCGGCGCTGCTCATGTACGGATGGGCGATACAGACTCCTTTAGATATGTTGTGTGGTTCCGAGCCCGGCACCCTGATAGACTACCAGGGGATGGTGATGCGCTGGTCATGCACTTCCCAGATGCTGCAGAGGTGTCACACTGGCCTTTTAGCTGGCTTGTCTGGTTTTGATTCCTGATGTGATTGGTGCTTCACAGGCAGGGGTGTTGCATCACAAAGTACACCGTCCCTCGGATGGACATTACGCTGTGCACCCCGTCATCTGTCATGAGTTGGTTTTAGTTTAAGTTAAAGTTTCCAATAGTGTGTTTCAATGAAGACTTCGGTGAGTTGTTGCTGACAACCTGACCAAAAGTCAAAAATTCCCACTCTCACCTACAGGGAGCACTGTATCAGTGACAAAGCAGCACTCCCTTGCATCAATCCTTCGAGCATCCCATGCTATTTACAAGGAAAGAAGTGCATTTGAAGAAAAAAGGCATTTGACACTTTCTGCTTGATCCTTGCTTAAAAAAAGTTTATTGATTATTATCTTTATTTGCATTCAATACAAATGAAGAATATGCAGTTGATAATTTCTTCACTAAGAATTAGTTAGATTGAGGTTTCACCAACTACAGTTATCCTTGTTTGTTTGCTGAAAATATGCCTTTTGAATTATACAATTTTATACAAATATTACAAACAATACATTGGTATACAATGTACATACCTTCTCAAAGTCATTGAATAGCTGCTGCAATTAAACTCACTGAGAGGTTTCAGACACAATGTTAAGTTCTAATTTATGGTCCAAAATTGATTGGTAAGTATGAGTTTTTGAAAGACAGACAATGTCCAAGCTGGTACCCACAATTCATCCCATTTGTAGCCTCTCGCTGTCCCAGCTGTGACCCTGCTCCAAAGTTAAACGGTTAATAATGAGCTCCTTTTGTTTGCTAACGAGACAGCTCTGCAAAAAAACGTGAACAAATGCGAGAGATCGAGTGGAGCTCAGGGAACAGTGGTTAGAACTCATTTACACTTCATTAGAGTTGCATTGGTCCACTGAGAGAGGCCACTGATGGGCCTCGAAAGTAAGGGGAGCCTTGGAACAGGGGTGGGGGAGATGTCACGATATGCATGAATGGACAGGAAGTGCAGGAAGGTCTCCAAAGAGATAATGTGGCCACCAACCTGTACAAAAACAACCTATCCAGTAAATATACCTCCAATCTTTCAGACCTGTAGGCTTAATAAAAATGTACAAGGTATAGTTTAGTGTATGTTGCGAAAGTGTGAGTTTTTCTCAATACAACATAGGGAAATGATATCAAGGAAGGTACAGAACATCAGACAAAGGGTTCTGATTTGATCTTGTCTTATTACCTGTCTGAGGAACAATTTCTGAAGACTAGTTGAATTGTCACGGTTGTTATAGACATGAAAAAGACAACACTTTGGAATATTTGATCATGGCACTAGTTTTAGGTTACACCCAAGAAGAATTATCATGGGAAAACGAACTTTACTACATTGAACCATGGAACAGGTGCTTTACACCTACCACCTTTTGGGAGTGTGATTGCTTTCGAAGAGGCCAACATATGTGTTTTAAGAAATTCCAAAACTTTACATGGGAGGCATGTTTGACCTGAGAAAACAGAACAGTCTCACCAAACGTGGGTCCATCAAGAACGAGTGAAAAACATTTGAGATCCTCTACCACTCGGTGCCAAGTGAGGTTCTCGTCATATCAAAAGGGCCGTTGAGAGGAGGGCAAGGCCCCGTGTACTGGAGCGGATCTGCTTTCACTGGCCGGAATGGCCTGTGGCCAGTAACCAATCAATGAGATCTCAGCCAGTGAGGGATGGGTGTCAAGGGCTTGGCGAGCTACAAATGGATGCTCAAGGGAGCATTGAGAGTGTCAAACTCGGGCTATTGAGCGCAGTAAAGGTCTTGAGCTGTTCGATTGGGGAATAGGTGCAGATGGTCTTTACTGAGGGTCCACTTCCATTGTTAGATTTCTCAAGGGGAGAGACCGATGATATTTGCGACATCCACTGTTTTTTTTCAAGACAGAACACATTCAATCTATGCAGCACGATTCAGTGAATCATCCCAGCTGTGAAAAACATTTTTGTTGACATCTAAGCATCGTAAACTAAATGACACGCCTTTCCCAAAATGAACGTCTACGTGCGATTGGCATGCTTGAGACAGGAATGACACAAAACGATGTGGCTAATCATTTTAGTGTTTATCAGAATACCATCCAGTCATGCTGATGACGTTATCAACAAACTGGCAACATCAGAGATTTGTGACTTGCTGCAGGTATCATGTAAACCTGTACTAACCTATTCCATGGTCGGGTTGTCAGTGACTGGACCATCTCCCCCACCAGGTTTCCTAGTGAGGAGGGTGTTTGGATATGGACACCCAGCAGAATTAAAAACAAAACGTGTAAAATGGAGGAGGAGCTCCTTGTGAGCCAATGGCCATCCATATCTTGTGCCCAACTGTGTCTGTGGACATGCTCCTGCAGTTGGGTTACTTTTTTATGAGGAGGTTGGTGGCAGGATTTGCACTCCGGCCACCGTAAAACCCTTCATTCCGCAAAACGCAAAGAAATCTGAAAACCCACTTCGTGGGAGTACCTCCTGTGCAGCTTCCCTTCGCAGGGCAGCTCACCGGATGACGGGATTGGGGCAAAGCCTTCGGGACCCCCAATCTTTGATGATAGGAGGGAAACCACGGGGTAACATTCCCAGATAAGATTGCGGGAGAGTGTGTCGGAGTGGTGCTGAGGTGTCGTCCACCAGACGGCGGTCTCCTTGGGGTAACTTGAGGCGGTCCCTTCGGGTGGGTGCCTGGAATGTCCTATCCCTAAGAGAGGATGATCACCTGTCTCAGTTATCATCTGAGCTCAAGCGTTTGGACATCGGTATTGCAGCATTCTCTGAGGTTTGGAGACCGGATTGTGGCGAGATAATGGTGGGTGGTTACACCTACTATTGGTCGGGTCGCTCTGATGGTTATCATACCCAAGGAGTTGCTGTAGCTGTGTCCAATAAACTGACTCCAATGATAATTGAGGTAACACCGGTCAACGAGCGGATTCGTCATTCCTTAGATGTAATTTCTCTGGTCTCTGTTTATGCTCCGACTGAGGCGAGTGATCTCACCGTGAAGGACACATTCTACGCCACACTAGAGTCTGTGGTTCATCAGTGCCCCAGATGAGATACATATCTAGTCTTGGGGAATTTCAATGCATCGACTGGAACTGATAGGGATGGTGTGTTTAAAGGGATGGTTTATAGGGATGGTCAATAGGAACTGATAGGGATGGTGTGCATATTATGATTAAGAGACGTGTGTTGGTCCCCATGGGTCAGTAACAATGAACCAGAATGGCACTAATGTCCTTGACTTTGCAAGAAGTCATGGACTTAGGGTGGCTGGTTCATGGTTTCAGCACCCACAGGATCATCGCTGGACTTGGTAATCCAACACTGGTGGTGTAGCAAAGGATATTGACCATGTCATCATTGATGGTCACAGGAGGATGATCCAGAACTGCAGGGTCTACCGGAGTGCTCAGTTCCTCAATACTGACCACCGGGCTTGTAGCAACTCTGAAGTTGCACCTTAAATTCAGGAGAATGGTACCATCCCAGCCTAAGCTAGATGTTGGCAAGCTCAATGATGAGGGGGTAGCTGAGGGGTTTGCGAACAAGCTGAGTGGACAATTGGGGGGTCTGGGTGCTTTGGGGGGGTCTGGGTGCTTTGGGGGGGTCTGGGTGCTTTGGGATGTCCTGAAGAGTTGTGAGGTGCCTTCAAGACCACCGTCCTTGATGTTGCCGGTGGATGTCTTGGAACTTAGCGTAGGACACAGAAGAATTTTGTCTCTCAAGGGACACTGGATACCATTGAACAGAGTCGCAGGGCCAGGCTGAATGGCAGAGCTGAGCTGTTCAGGGAGCTGAGGCGTAAAACTGTACGTGTGCTAAGGGTGGACAAGGAGGCCTATGTGCGAGGTATCTGTGAGTGGTAGAGCATCACATGTGGGCAAAGGATTTTTGTCCTGCTTACAGGGGAATTTGCTCATTCTATTCATCCAAGCCCATCCCTCGGTTTACTGCAGTTAGAACAGAGGGTGGTAGGCTCTTGGCAGAGGAGTCCGAAGTGAAGGCCCACTGGGCCGGTTACTTTGAGCGGTTGTACCAGGCTGATCCACCAGCTGTCTAGTTTGACGTCAGGGGTGTTACAATCCCTGTTGCTGACCCTCCAATCAACTGTGGTCCACCTTCACTTGTGGAAACACAGGCTGCGGTGAACCAGTTGAAATGGGATAAAGCTCCAGGGATCTGAGGCATCCATGCTGAACTTCTCAAGGCTGGTGGAAATGCTGCACTTGTGTCGTTGCATGCAGTTCTGTGCTCTGCCTGGAACACAGGCATCATCCCAACTGATTGGAAGAAGGGCCTTGTTGTCCATCTCTGGAAAGGGAAGGGTGATCGCCAAGACTGCAACAACTACCGAGGGGTGACGCTGCTCTCAGTGCCGGGCAAGGTCTTTGCTCGGATAATTCTTGATAGGGTTCGCCACCATCTGCTTGAGCACCAGCGTCCAGAGCAGTCAGGCTTTACACCAAAGAGGTCAATGATTGACCATATCTTTGCTCTTCGTGTCCTCACCGAACACAGACGAGAGTTTCGGCAGGGGATGCTTGCAGCCTATGTTGATCTCTGTAAAGCGTTCAATTCAGTGAATCAGGATGCCCTCTGGAGGATTCTTGGTCTTTGTGGGGTGCCACCAAAACTGATAGATCTGATGTCTGAACTCTACTCTGGTACTGAGAGTGCTGTGAGATGTGTTGGTACCATCTCTGACTAATTTCCAGTTGTTACTGGAGTTCGTCAGGGGTGTGTACTGGCCCCCACACTTTTCAGCACTTGTATGGACTGCATTGTCAGGAGGATGTCGGAGAGATCAAGCTGTGGTGCATCGTTTGGGAATGTCAAGATCTCTGACCTTGATTTCGCAGATGATGCAGTCATCTTTGCAGAGACATTAGATATCCTTTTGGGGGCCCTCAAGGTGCTGAATGAGGAGTCGGAGCCACTGGGATTACGGGTTTCCTGTGTCAAAACTAAGATCCAGGCTTTCAATGACATCTTGGATGCTGATGTCCTGTCTGTGCCTGTTTGTGGTGAGGATGTTGAGGTCGTGGAGAGATTCACTTACATTGGCAGTGATAATCATGTCTCTGCTGGCTTTGAGTCAGAGGTCAATAGACATCTGGGTCAGGCCTGGGGACTCATGGATTCACTGGATCATGGGGTGTGGCGCTTCTGGTACCTGTGTGGGAGGACGAAAGTCCGAGTCTTCAGGTCCTTGGTGCTTCCAGTCTTGCTCTATCGATGCGAGACTTGGACTCTGACCAAGGATCTGAGACGGAGACTTAATTCCTTTGGTACCAGGTCTCTTTGGAGAATCTTTGGCTATCGCTAGTCGGACTTTGTATCCAACGAGCAGTTGCTTAGAGAGACTCAAATGAGATTTGTTACCTGCATAGTCCGTGAGCGTCAGCTGCGGCTGTATGGACATGTGGCTCGTTTTCCTGACATTGATCCTGCTCACCAGATTCTCTCAGCGAGGGAGTCTTGTGAGTGGAGGAGGCCAATGGGCTGACCACGTGCGTCGTGGTTGCAGCAGGATGATCGGCATCTCAAGGAGATGGGGATGGGCCAGGGATCTGCCTGGGGGATGGCCAGATGGAGGCCCCTGGAGTACCGGCGGAAAGTGGACGCAGCGACGTGTTGCTCTGGGACTTGCTCCCATACCAGACCTGACCTGTCGAAAAGATCAAGCTGCGGTGCATCATTTGGGAATGTCAACATCTCTGACCTTGATTTTGCAGATGGTGCAGTCATCTTTGCGGATACTTTAGATATCCTTTTGGGGACCCATCGACATTTTTGGAAGACATATAGCAGACAGAGCGGGGGGGGGGGTGAAACCGAAGAGGATATGGTAGAAGACAGAAAGACCACCGACCTGCCTGTGGTGAGAGAATGAGAGGCCTAAAGGCTTAGCCTCACCACAGGAGATACCAATGATCTTAAATGCCTTGGTTTCCACCGCGTGAAGCCAAGGTTTGGCGAATCTTAAGCTTTAGAAACTCATCTCTGGGCACAGAGCTAAGTGCTGGGAGAAAGGGGGGATTTTTCTTTTATTTATTCTGTCCCCTTCTCTGTGTTAAAGTCTGTGTGGAGGCGCATCAAATATCAATGTGGGTCACCGCACGTCTCATTATTATCCCCTTTTGAATTATTGGGCCATTGTATGTATTTGATTTATTTTCATTAAACCTCCGTATCCATTTAAGTTGCTTGTGTTGTCTACTTGTCGTGGGTTCAAGTATAAACCCCTGTGCTTTGCTTCTATGTGCCTCCACCCTTGCCGCCCTTCCTTCCCGCGTGCATCGTAATCTCCAAGGATCACGTGTTCCCCTTCAAAGGAGAAAACCGTTTGGCTATCCATCCAGGTGGGGCTAACCCCCTGAACACGACAATATTATATACACATAGATTATATGCACATTGATAAGTGATTATACATGATTATACATATTATACATGACATATTATGCACACACACATACACGCATGCACACTGACAGAGGTGGATACTTTCAGGCCAGGTGGGTCTCTATTCCAGCTCCTGAAACCCACCGAGGTATGGAAATAGCAGCCAACAATACCAACTTGCATGCACACACACACACACACACACACACACACACACACACACACACACACACACACACACACACACAGCTACTTCGAGACCTGGAAGGGCTCCGTTCCACCTTTTGAAACCTGCACATAGAGATAGCAACCAGACACACACACACACACACACACACACACACACACACACACACACACACACACACACACACACACACACACACAGCTACTTTGAGACCTGGAAGGGCTCCGTTCCACCTTTTGAAACCTGCACATAGAGATAGCAACCAGACACACACACACACACACACACACACACACACACACACACACACACACACACACACACACACACACACACACACACCTTGGCTTCGAATGGGATGTTATTTAATTGACAAGGTAACACTGCATCAGTATCCTCTCATAAGCAGGCTACATGGTTGGCCTCTTGCATCTCGAAAATACATCCAAAGCAAATAAAATTACACATTTAAAATAAAAAGGGTAAAGCGGTTTTTGTACCGAATTTATTGTAATTGCATTTCGACTTGCTCCTTCTGCTTGCAAATAAAATGCTTTGTGCCAAAAGCAAAAATAAAAAGTGCAAACATTCAGTCGAGCAGCTCTATAAAGAAGGCTGATTTTTTTTTCCTTTCCCCTGTCAAACGCAAAGGCTGTTGTTAAAATATTTATTCCCATAAAGAATGAATCGAATGAAGTGCATCTTAAATATAAGGCGAGAATGTTCTCTGGGGTGTGCTGAGCATTTATTGCTCAGTGTGAAGGGCTGAGCGATCATTCAGATGGAAACTGCTGCTTCTGAAAGTTCGCTCAGCAGTTGTAGAACACTTTAGCTTCTTAACTTCCATTACTGTGTCATCTGTAAATGGCTGACTGAATGCCGAGCCCTTTCCTCCAATCGGGATTGAGGATCCATGGCTTGCTATATTATTTTTCTGCCTCCTCGATTGGGTAAAGCCATCAATACACCCAGTTGGTCTGGTCAGCACACAATGGAGCAGAAAAAAAAGCAACATACTCAATTGTCCTCAATCCTCAAATTCACAAATATTCCACTTGTGTATTAATCTTGCTTGCACTGATTTTCAGGCAGTATCTGAAACTCTTTTTGAAAGAATAATTTGATTGAATATGTATATATATATATATATATATATATATATATATATATATATATATATATATATATATATATATATATATATATATATATATATATATATATATATATATATATATATATATATATATACATACATACATATACAGGGTGTCCCAAAAAAATGTACTCACATTTTGGCTCCTCATAACTCATTGAATTTTTCTTTTTTTTAAGATCAAATTGATCCTAATAATGGCAGAAGTACGACTAGGTGTTAAAGAAAGAAAATTTATCATAAAGTGCTACTGGAAGCATGAAAACATCATGGAAGTGCAAAGAATTTAGAAGACATTTTCACAAAGATCCACCAACGCGACGCACCATTACTCGCATCCGAGATAAGTTTGAAACAGATGGAATTGTGCATGACGTCCATAAGGAGCGTTCAGGGAGACCATGGTCATCAACCACCCCCGCAAAGGAAAATCAATTGCTGGAAACCCTCCACCGATCCCCACGGAAATCTGTACAACAAATGGCTCGTGAGACAGGAATCCGAAAATCAAGCGCCCATCGCATTTTGAAGTGAATTAATTGGAAAAGTTACATTCTAAAATTAATCCATGCTCTAAATGAAGACGATCCTGACCGGAGAGCTGAATTTTGTGAGTGGTACCTGGGCAAATGCGAAGAAGATGCAGCATTTCCATCCAAAATTGTTTGGAGCGATGAGGCCAGCTTCAAGTTAAATGGCTCAATTAACCGACACAATTGCACCTACTGGGCTCCTGAAAATCCGCATGTTACTATGGAACACCATTTAAACTTACCAGGGGTTACAGTGTGGTGTGTGATATCAGCATTGGGCATCCTCTGGCCATTCTTTTTGACCAAACTGTCACTGGGGATGTTTACTTAAACTTGCTGCAGGAATCCGACGGTCCACGTGTCAAAGAGATATTTGGTGACGCAGAGATTTACTTTCAGCAAGATGGAGCACCTCCCCACTACCACCGTGATGTAAGGGCCTATCTCGAAGCAACTTTTCCGAACAGATGGATTGGGCAAAGAGGTAGTGTTGAATTTCCTGCGCGTTCCCCAGACCTCACTCCAATGGACTTCTTTTTATGGGGATATCTCAAAGTTAAGGTTTACGGCTCAAAACCAGCAACAGTCGATGAGCTGAAAGAGGAAATTGAAAGACAATGTCTTGCAGTTCCAAATGAAATGATTCGTAACGCTGTTGAATCCATTGGTCCGCGTTATCGGCTGTGTTTGGAACGTGATGGTCATCAGTTTGAACATTTGTAAACATACATTTATACATTTAACCATTAATCTTGTTTCTAAGTCAATAAACAACGCATTTGTTATCATTTAAAGAGTGAGTACATTTTTGTGGGACAATATATATATATATATATATATATATATATATATATATATATATATATATATATATATAGATAGATATATCTTCTTATTCTTTCGGCTGCTCCCCTTAGGGGTTGCCACAGTGGATCATCCGTATGATCCGCATAGAGATGTGGCACATGTTTTACGCCGGATGCCCTTCCTGACACAACCCTGGTCGCCTCTTACGACACAGGGATATGGTACACCTATTTTAACCAGGGTATACACCGGCCCAGTATACTGGTACTCATTTTGCCGACCTCGGAAGGATGACAGGCTGAGTCAACCCCCTGGTGTATTAATTCAGTGGCCCAACGGGGATTGAACTCAGGAGCTTTTGGATCCCAAGCCGCTGCCCTAACCACTGTGCCAACACCAGGCTCTAAAACGGCTCAGACAATGGTTAATGTTTTCCATATTAATGTGTTTTCTAAATTACCAAGCCAATTTTTTTCCAACCTTCACATGCAGCTGTTTATTAATAATAATGTTTGTGAACATTATATAAATGTAACGTCGATATAAATATAAATGTCTATATATATATATATATATATATATATATATATATATATATATATATATATATATATATATATATATATATATATATATATATATATATATATATATATATATATATATATATATATATATATATATATATATATATATATATATATATATATATATATATATATATATATATATATATATATATATATATATATATATATATATATATATATATATATATATATATATACATACATACATGCATACACATACATACAAACATATATACATATACATATATACACCCTTGACACACATACACACAAATATACCGATACACACATAAACAAAAATACATACAAACATATATACATACATATACACATACATATACACACATACATACATATATACATCCTTGATACACAAACATACATATATATATAATATATATATATATATATATATATATATATATATATATATATATATATATATATATATATATATATATATATATATATATATACACACACACACACACACACACACACACACACACACACACACACACACACATATACATAACTAAATTTATATATATATATATATATATATATATATATATATATATATATATATATATATATATATATATATATATATATATATATATCTATATATACACACACACACACATATACATAACTAAATTTATATATATATATATATATATATATATATATATATATATATATATATATACATACATACATACAAACATACTTATATACAGTACATTCACTTGATTCATTATATATGATATTGATAGACATTTTTAAGCAAAAATAAAGCCCTGAAGTTAAAAAAAAAAACTGAAAAAAATGTAATTCTTTGTAAAAAGAACATTGCTAACTTCAAGAGTGAAATGTTCTTTGGAACTACTCTCTCGTTTTTATTATATTCGACTTCAATAAAAACCCGTCATGATCATTTATCTTTTGACATTAAGCCTCATGCAAGAACCTAACCTATGCACAACATAATGGTAAAACACCTGAGTGTTCACAAAGGTGTTGAGTGCTGTAGGGATTTGGCCATTCTTATAAGGCCATTGCTATTAAACCAGGAAATTTCAAGGTTAATGTCAAAAATGATGCTAAATCTCTGTGACATGTTCTCTCTGTAGGCAAGGCAGTGAATCGAGAAAGAAAGCATTTGAAACGACCCATGGGGATTCATTCTGAGGAGTCCGTTTCACCCTTAAACACTAAATAACATCCTCGGGCCCGTGGCTACAGATTCCCTGTCTGTGCTCTTTCAAAGCGCTTTTGATGTTCTTTAAGGCTTTTTGCTGGTACTATTTTTTTTTGTTTAGTTCTAATCATACTATGGAATCAAAATTTGATCTGATATCCTGTTGGAAGCTCTGTTTGTGGAGTTTGTCGGTGGATCAGAAAGGTGCTAATAAGGAAAGGTGAGTCAATATGATACTCATGCCATGCTGAGAATTCAACCAATGTGCCAGTCAAAAAAACATCTCTTGTTGCAGATGTGGAACGACCTTTACTTTAAGATCTTTACTTCCACATTGCAAATGTGGTAACTTTTAAAGATCCTTGAGATCACAGCACATTGTCCCTTTGTGTCTTGATTCCTGGTAATGCATTGTGGAGATCATTTTTCTGAAAGAATGGTATTGTCCACGATAAGTTTCCCCTTTGTGCCACTAAATCAGAAGGAAGTTTAAGTCGCTTGTCAGCACAAGTCGAATTTTAATCTGTGACAATCAAACCTCAGATAGAAAATAGGCTGATATGTACGATTACTCCCACACCCACATTAAGTGTGACTACAAAAACTACTACTGAAACTACTGCATGCACTTCTTTAACAGCCCCAGTTATCCATACCTTATTGTGTGGTCATTTGGGTAAAGTTTCTGGCCCAAGTCTTTCACAAACTGGCTGGGCTGGCCTGACATATGATTGAAGATCATTTTGGGCCGGAATTAGGAATTTATTCAGGGTGTTGGTGATAATTAATCTCTTCTTCATGAAAGACACCAAGGGATTCTTATGCTCTACCAACAATCAATGCTGGCCAATGGCTCCTTTATGCTCTACCAACAATCAATGCTGGTCAATGGCTCTGCCAGCCAAACTTCCTTGCATTCCATCAGGACCATACTCTGTGCAGAGCATTGGTGCTACCTCAGCAGTCTCCTGGGCTATTGGGCACAATCCTGGACAGGTCACCACTCCATGACAGGATACTCAAATGGCTCAATCATCCCAGGAAGATGATACTCATTTTGAGGACCTCAGAAGGATGACAGGCTGAGTCAACCCCACCTGGTATTAATTCAACAGCCAAGCAGGATTTGAACTCAGGACACAAGAATCCCAAGCCTGCCACCTTAACCATTAACCCAACACCAGGCATAACTTCGTTCCAATTATTATTATTATTATTATTATTTATTTATTTATTTTGTATGCAGCTTGTGGCTGCGGGCTGCATCGTTGCTGCGATCACTGCTGTGCCACCAATGCAGTGCCCCCTGTTTCCAGTAAGCTGGTACTCATTTTTCTGAGATGGATGACAGGCTGAATCAACCAACCTTGTGTTATTCAACAGCACAACAGGAGCTTGAACTCAAGACTCTAAGATCTTAAGCCAGCCACCTTAACCATTAAGACAACGCCAGGCTTTTACTTCCGATGGAAAGTACAGACACTGATTCATCGCCCTACATGTGAAACACTAGATGACGGTTCAGAACGACACTGTGAGCTCAGGATGAAATGACACCGTGGGATATTTAAAGTCTGTTAACTATTGCTGGCATACGGGACAACCGGCTTAAAGTACATCCAAGGGACGGCGCTCTTTGTGATGCAACGCTCTGTCTGTCTGTGAACCACGAGTTGGACAATTTATAGTCAGGTCAGGAATCAAACCAAGACGAGTCACCAGTGCACAATCCTGTCTGGCCAAGTGCTGAGATAAATGGCAATGGACGACATGCAAATCCGAACACTGGTGTTGGCTTAATGGTTAGCTTCGTGGTTAGAGGGGCTGGCTTGGGATCTTAGGGTCCTGAGTTCGAGAGTGGTTAGGGGGGCTGGCTTAGGATCTTAGGGTCCTGAATTCGAGAGTGGTTAGGGGGGCTGGCTTGGGATCTTAGGGTCCTGAGTTCGAGAGTGGTTAGGGGGCTGGCTTAAGATCTTAGGGTCCTGAATTTGAGCCCCGTTGGCTGCTGAATTAACACCTGGTGGGGTTGACTCAGCCTGTCATCCTTCTGAGATTGGCAAAACGAGTACCAGTGTACTAATCGAGTGGCACAGCATCATTGGCACAGCCGTACTTCCAGGAAATGATTGCTGTCCTGGTGGCTAAACTGCCATGTGCAAGAACAGAACATACAAATTCAATTCACACGCCTGTGCTCAGCTGAGCAAAGTCATCGCAGCAATTGGGTGTAATTAGAACAATTTAAAGCCTTACTGAATACTGGATAAAGAAAGATAAAAAGCCAAAAATAGCAAGAATAAATTAGTCAAGATGTAAAGACAGAGGAAAATGCACAATAGATGCTCCATGAACCGATTAACTATACTCACTTGGAAGGATGACCACGATAGATAGGGTCATAATGGGAAGGTAATGATGTGAAGATAGATAGGGTCATAACGGGAAGGTAATGATGTGAAAAAAATTGACAATCCATCCCTTCATCATTTCAGTCAGTTTATTTAATACATACTCAAAACCCTGCAGGTTCGACATAGTACAAGCATTCAATCATGACTCATTGGACTCCTCACAAATATACTACATGATTACACGTTCTAGAAATAGGATCATAGTATTGAGAGAAAGTCTAACTCACATCATGGCAATTTTCACAATCGCACAATAACATCACGAGAACAAGCGTTTCCACGGAAACGTTTCATTCAAAGCCCAATTATTCTTTTCCTGGAGTGTATTTATAAATGTATACATATGTATGTTTTTTTTTAACATGTACATATATAGCCATTTCTTTTTATTCAAACAGTCAGCCTCTGCTGGAGCATCATCAATACCTATTTTCATGACCATTCGCGGGTCTATCAGGTCTTCGTGAACATGTCACAAAACTAGTAGTCCAGTCAATGGAGCAAATTTGAGCGGGGTAACCCACCACGAATTGCAAAATAATTGTTTCCACTGCAGTGCATTTCAGTAAGACCCCCTAATCACCATACTAAAAGTCCTAAAAAAATCCTAGCATGGGAAAGTGGTCTAATTTGCATAATATGCAAATTAGCTTCCGCCATAAGAGAAAATTCATATTTTCACTATAACTTTGCATCTAAATACCCAATTGAAGCAAATCAAGTATCCAAACCCATGTTTTGAAGGTTAGTGAACATGATAGGCACATTTGCAAATTAATATTTTTGAATATAATTTGCATATTATGCAAATTAGCTTCTGTCATAAGAAAAAATTCATATATTTTCACTATAACTTTGCATCTAAGTACTGTATCCGATTGAACCGTAACCCTAACCCTAACTTGTATTGTTTCTGCTCTGTTATTTCATGAATTACAGACAGCTATGGCTGAGTGTGTTTTCTGCGAGAAGAGTTTAGAAGATGTTCAGGATACTGCAATCCTACGAGAAAAGGGGAGCGAGAGTATCAACAGGGCCAGTGAGCAGCAACAAAGTAGTATAAGAACTCATAAAGGTCAGCGAGTACACACAGAATTCCGACAGGTTTTCACTCATCCACAAACGATTGCAAAGGCACAGGAAAAAGTAACTGAACAAGATCAGCCCTCACCGTGTATCCTTTGTTCAGAAACGCCAACGTTTAGTTTGGACAAGCACTGTTTGTTTTGCAGTGAACCAGCTACTTACAATGAGAAAAAGCGTGATGGCATGGATGTCTATCCTGTAAGAACCACATCATTCCAAAATATTGTCTTACATTCATGTGCACAAAGGAAAGATGAATCGTCTACGTTGGTTTCAGGCAGAATTGCATATGCTCATGACCTAATCGCAGCCGATGCAGTTTACCATCAAAGCTGTAATGTCAACTTCAGGACTGGGAAGCAGGTTCCACAGCAGCAATCCTCTGGACTAGGTGGTGTTGCAAAGAAACAACCGGCTTGGCAGACCCAAATAAGCAGAAAGATATGAAGCATTCCTGTTGGTTGCAAAGTACCTGGAGGAAAATGATGATGAACAGATTACAATAACAGACTTGATTGAGAAAATGGAGACAGGTCTTTTGGGTTCAGAGGTTGCAGCTTATGGCTTTACACATATGAAGAGTAAACTCATGGAACATTTTGGTGACAATATCATAATAACCAAGCTGAATCGGAAGCCAAATGTTGTAACTTTTAGACGAACAGCAGCAAATATTCTCCATGACTTTTACAAGGAACAGAAGAAAGAGGACCCCAATATTGAGAAAATACGAATGATAAACACAGTTACCAAGCTTATCAAGAGTGACTTAAAGGCAGTTGACTCTTCTAATGATGTATATCCAACCAGAGAACAGATGTCATCAACAGAAGCAGCTGTGCAGTTCATTCCACAGTCACTACTGATGTTGTTGCAAGGTTTGTTCATTGGCAAAAACACTGATCTGAAGGGAGCATCAATTGGACAAGCTATAATGCAAGCAACAAGGCCAAGAGTCTTTCTAACCCCATTGCAATTTGGACGAGCAACTGAAATGCATCATCAGTTTTCATCACGGTTCATCGTAGATACTCTTCATCAACACGGCTTCAGTTGTTCCTATTCTGAAGTGCAGAAGTTCGAGAAAAGTGCCGCTCTTACACAAAGGGCAGAGTTGCTTGAGCCTGGATCTGGAGAGTTCATTCAGCATGTTGGTGACAATGTTGATCACAATATAAGAACTCTTGATGGCTTTGGAACATTCCATGGAATGGGGATTATTTCCACTTTCACACCAGGAAAGCTGCTTAGTAAACCTGTACCTAGAGTATCAGTGACAACGGATGACATCAAAAAAGTGGGAAGGATCAACATCAAAACTTTCAAATCTCAGCACACAGGACATAATCCATTGACATACAAAGAACTGCAGGCAATGGAAGTGCACGATCAAACGTATCACATCGATCTTCTGTTGGAAGTGGCATTTGTCCTTCGTCCGAAGAGGCCAGCATGGTCAGGTATGATGCAGGTTGTTCATCAGGGTGACTATCCTGGAAAGTCATCTGTGCAGTTCCTGCCCATGATAGATATGGACTCAACTGACATGTCTTGTATCTTCCCCACACTTACTTATGTGTGTGAACAAGCCAATGCCTACAATGTCACCCCAATGATTACATTTGACCAGCCACTTTGGTGGAAATCCTTTTTGATTATAGAATCAGAGCCAACTGACAGTTACCTTAAATCTATTGTCTTTAGACTTGGAGGTTTACACAGGGAAATGAGTTTTCTGGGCTCTATTGGTTACCTTATGGCAGGAAGTGGTCTACAAGAAGTCCTTGAAGTCGTATATGCCGGAAACGCTGTAAAGCACATGCTAAGTGGAAAAGCAATCTCCAAAGCAGTGCGAGGGCATCCCTTGGTTGATGCAACCCTCAATACAATACTAGTAGCCAATGCATATAATCTGCCCATACCCACACACCAACCTGACCAACCGGAACGAGACACAGAAAGTATCTCTGATGACTGGCATACAATAGGCCTACCAGGAGAGATGGAAGTGGAAGTTGAGGATGAAGTTATTCCAGACAAGAACCAAGAGCAAGATTGCTTGAAGCCAGCAAAATTTTTGATCACCTAATGATGGATCCGGGTATCGCTGTTGACATTTCCTCTTCAAAGGTTCTCTCAAGAGTTGCTGATAAATTGAAAGGAGAATGGAGCTCAATGAGTGACCTAAAGACTGCCCAACTTTGGTTGAAATACTTGGACATGGTTGCCATCCCAAAGAAATTCATAAAAGCTGAAAGCACAGGGAATTGGATGTTGCATCTTGCGGCAGTACAGGATATGTTACCCTTTTTTGCAGCAGCAGGGCACAATCTGTAGGCCAAATCAGCATACCTGTATCTGCAACAGATGTGCCAACTTGACAAGACTCATCCTAATGTATACACAAGCTTCAGGAATGGTTTTCATGTTGTTAGGAGAAGCGATCGATTCTGGGCAGGCCAATCGACTGATTTCGTAATTGAGCAAGTGCTAATGAGAAGTGTCAAAACAAGTGGTGGGTTGACGAGAGGCAGAGGTATGACAGAGGTCCAGCGGCTGACCTGGATATTGGGGATGCCATCTTGTGCCCAGCTCAATTTTGCTATGCAAGAGCTCACTGGTGTAAACTACAACACCAGTGAGCAGCACAAAGACACATCCAAGTCCAGACAACAACGGGACACAGGGGACACATACAAATTAATTGAAGCCTTCAACGAACGGGATCCATTCGGTAGTGAGCCATCCCTGCATAACATTGTGAGCGGTGTTGCTGCACATGACAAATTGAATGTCAACAAGGCAAGATCTGGAGGCCAGAAGACTATACTAGAGTCAATGGTTGGGAACAATGTGAATGATTACTCTTTCAAAAGGAACAATCAAGCAGTCACACTCGGATCCAAGACAACTGTTGTCATCGGTGGAGAACCAGTTCAGGTGGATCCACAATTGCTTTTCCAGCGACTGAGTATTATCGCCACCCGTGAAGAGCAGGAAGATCCAGCAGCTTTGTTTAAGTACGAGCTTTGCAGTCATCCCACAGCAATATTTGACAATTTTGGGCTTCCTAGAGAGCCAAACAAAGCGGAACTAGCTGATGCCCTTTGGGAGATGGTGAAACTGGATCAGACAGATCCCACCGGTGATGATCTACATTACGTGCTTGATGGTGGTGCAGTCTTGCAACGTCTACCATGGTCAAGAGGTCAAACCTTTGAGAGCATATGTCATATGTATGTCACATATGTGACAAAGCGGTATGGAAAGGCAACCATTGTGTTCGATTGTTATGAAGATGGGCCCGCCATCAAAGATGCTACACACTGCAGACTCACAGGCATCTCCAAAGGACCAAATGTTATATTTACAGGAGAGACTTCGCTGAAGCTGAAGAAAAATGAGTTTCTGGGCAACAAAGTAAACAAATTAAAGGTTTCTTAATATGCTAAGTTCTTTCCTTGAGAAGGCAGGCTGCACAATGATTCATGCCAAAGGAGATGCAGACATTCTGATTGTCAAGACAGCAGTAGAGTCAGCGAAGGTTGGCAACACCGTTCTTATTGGTGATGACACAGATCTGCTGATCCTGTTGTGCTACCATGGAGATGCAATTGAGAAAGGCCAATTATTGAAACCTGAAATAAAAGCGAACAACAAAAAGCACAATGTATGGAACATGAAGAAGACACAGGAGATCTTGGGAAAGAAATCTGTTCCAAACTACTCTTTGTACGTGCATTGCTTGGATGTGACACATCAAAAGTTTTTGGTATCGGCAAACCTGTAGCCCCTAAACAAGTCCAGAACAATGTGGATTTCCAGCAACTTGTTGACCTGTTCACAAAAGAGGGTGCTGCAAAGAAAGATATAATTGATGCAGGAGAGAAAGCCCTAGTCTACATCTATAATGGCAAGAAGGGTGAAGGTATAGACGTTCTGCGGTACAAACGTTTCTGTGAGAAGGTAGCAAAAAGCAGAACATTCGTGGAGCCTCAGACATTGCCACCAACTTCTGCTGCTACACAGTATCATAGTTTGTGAGTATATTTTCAGATTCAGACTTGGAAAGAGACTGCTGGACAATTAAAACCAGAAGAATGGGGATGGAAGATCACTGATGGCCAATTACTACCAGTACAGACACATCTCCCTGCTGCACTAGAGAAGTTGACCAAGATATTCAGGTGTAACTGCAAGACCGGGTGCAGCACCAGCAGATGCACCTGCAAGCGTATTCCCATTGACTGTACATGGATGTGTGGGGTGTGTAAAGGTGTAAGTTGCGCTAATTCATCTCGGGTGGAGATAGATGACAGCGGTGATACTGTTGATATGTTACCTGAAAATTCATGAAGAACACTAACCACATTACCGATCAGCAGTGAAAACCTGTGTTAAATATATCTTATCATCTTGATTGTGTGTCACCACTTCAAGTATTTCAGGTATTACTTGTTGCTGCTTTAGTTAATTTTTCATACTTGCTTTTATATCATTTTATTGTTTCTATCAGGCACATGGATGCAAAGTTAACTGACATTTTTGATTTTCTCTAATTGCTAAAAACTAATATGCATATTTTATGCAAGTTATATTCATAATATGGGTTTGGATACTTGTTCCTTTTATGGAAAACAGTAGTGAAAATTAGAAATTTCTCTAATTCCTGAAACTAATTTGCATATTCAAAATATTAATGTGCAAATGTGCCTTTCATGTTCATTGACCTTGAAAACATGGGTTTGGACACTTGATTTGATTCAATTGGGTACTTAGATGCAAAGTTATAGCGAAAATATGAATTTTCTCTTATGGCGGATGCAAATTTTCATATTATGCAAATTACACTACTTTCCCATACTAGGATTTTTTAGGACTTTTAGTATGGTGATGAGGGGGTCTTACTGAAATGCACTGCTGTGGAAATGATTCTTTTGCAATTAGTGGTGGGTGAAGATACTAATTTGACTGGACTATAGAGTGATTCTTCATTTTTCTGCACCATTCTGCATTCTTTGTTTTTCTCTTTATTTGGTGGTTTTTTTTGATGATGGCCTAGAGGTAAGCACCCTCGCCTCTAAGCTGTCTAGCCTGAGTTCGATTCCTGACCCAGCTATAAACTGTCTTCCTGGTGTTTCACAGGAAGGGTGATTCATCGATGTGTACGTCATCCCCTCGGAGAGATGTGAAGCAGACGCTGGGCATCCCGTTTGCCGGCCTTCGTTGGTGGATGTTAAAGATCCCACGTGTGGTGTCCTTTGTGAAGAGTTGGCGAGCTATCGCCAACATCCTGAAAAAATTCCAAATTCCTACCCTAACTCGTCGAATGTGAGGTCTGGCCAGCGGTTTGTGAAGACTCGGACCAAACTTCGTCAGCCAACCCCACACAAAAGGTGGGATAATTGTGGCCATTAATGAACAAGATTGGTGTTTTTTTGTGATAAAGGAAGACTTTTGGCTGAAATGTTCCCCAATAAAGAACGAGCATATCAGAGCAATACAAATTTACTCTTTCAAACAAAAGTGATCAAGGGAGACACAAAGTGCCCCTCCCTTTATATGGGACCGTTTCTCTGTACGCAACTTTCACACAGAGACTGAACATTCGTTTTTCGGCTTCTCCTGGATAAAATCAGCTGCAAATTTCAGAAGTAAATCCTTTGTATGTCGAGGTAATATGCTCAAAATTTCAGCAACGTCCATTTCCGCATTATTGTTTTTAACAAAAACCCTTAAAATCAACGTTGGTGTCTGTCAGTCTGTCCATGTGCCCGAAATGTGTTGGCGCTCATATCTCAAAGGCTTTTCATTGGAACGAGCCAAAACTTGGAATATGCATCAGCCAATTTGTCTAGTTTGTGGCTTTCGAAACAAGGTACTCTAATTCTAGAAGAAAACTCGCTGAAACATGGAATACCATATGTGATACAGAGAAACAGTTCCATAGATTGTGATATAGTCAAGGCTTTCTCTGGGTCTCCTCCCGGTGCTCTCACCAGGATTCTGTACGATAGACCATGAAGTGGCTGGCTTTGCATGATGGTGCTTTAATCTTGTGATCTTGAAAAAAGCATGACCTGGCATGTGTTCCCTTAACAAGCAGCTTGCTATCCCTTGCTAAGCAGCTTATTTGATTTTAAGTGCTCAAGCAAGCACTCCAACAGAACGGAGTGCTCGGTACCGCTTTACAACATAGCGGTCCCCAATGTAAACAATGCTGTCGTGGTACTACAACACATGCTGTCTGGGTGTCATTTTCAGTTTTATTCGATCCTCTTGTGCCAACTTCCCCAAACAAATTTACTCTGTTAGCAGTGGCGACAAAGTTCGAGGAAGATAGAAAGAAAGATAAATAAATGAGAAGTCAGGAGGAGGGCCCACTGCCAAGGTTATCTATGGATCCTACCATTGTGTGTATTTTGGAGAGGGGGTGGAGGGGTTTTGCATGTTTGTAGATCTTGAAGAATTAGGTTGAAAAGTGGAAATAATAAAAGTATGAAATGTACGTTTCAATAATGATTATACATAACTGATAGCAGCGGTTTGTCTGAACATCTCATTGGTTGTATTGTTTTGAATCCGACTACGGCGGCCATTTTTTATGAACATAATGCATGCAGCACCTTTCTTCATCACTTGGCGAGCGGCTCGGTGAGCGGCTTGTAAAACTGTTGATATGGAATGGCTGGTTTGGAAAGCGATAGCAAGCTGCTTGCTAATGGAACACACCCCTGGGCTGCCTCATTGTGCACCAGGTGCAGTGATATGAGGAAATGACAGAGACAAGGCTGGTGGACCTTGCAAATGCCTTTCAATGCCTGATTTTCCTCACAATAAATACAATAGTACATATCAATCTTGGGGAAAATGCCAGGGGTATAGAAAAGGCCATTTATCATATGATATGTGCCATGTGGCAATCAAAAGAAAAGAAGGGACATTGCAGAGCTTGTGGGAAATGCCAGATGATAGAAACGAAGGGACATTCAAGAAATCTCGTGTACATGCTGTACTCACCTTGTGTTCTCAGGAGGAACCAAGGAGGCTGTGTTCTTAGGAGGCTCTCGAAATGTTCGATGTAACTCAACCTTGAAACGGGGTTTTCAATGATGCTCATGCCGACTTATCCAACGTTTTTTGTTATACCTCATGATCTTTCTTCGAAAAATGGACGAGGTAGGTCGGTGTGTGTGTGTGCGTGTGAGTGTGCATGTGCGTGTTGTATGTTTTTTGTATAGTTGTACTGGAGTTTCCTGATGTGGATTGTGATACACTGAAATTATCGTCATGATCTCCTGAGTTTATTAGGTTAATGAACAACAAAGAATCCGGAAGAATTCCCATGTTTTAAACGCACGCCATGTTCAGGTGTTTAGGGAAGTTTAATGGGTCATTCCACTGCATGACATTCTTATTACAAAATAAATAACAAAAAGAATGACAACATTGTTACAAACCATATATTAATTAAAACTACTAACATTAACAACAATAATAAGAGTACTATTATTTGGAAATAATAATAACATGTCTGGAGACGGCGATGGTTCACGAGCAATGTACACGGTTCGCCTTTTTTATTTTTTGACCTTCGAGGGGACGCCACGGGCAAACTGGCGGGAATCGGGAAAAATGTAAATGATGAAAGTTGTAGTACTCGAAGACCACTACTTGCGTACCAACTTTCATTTGAAACAATTAAAAACCCTAGGAGCTCGATGCCCAATTTATTGATTTTTTGACATTTTCTAAGTTCGTGACCTTGTGACCTTGACCTTGGTACGAAAATGAAAAAATCGAGCTCCGTGGGGCTATGCAGGTGCCATTGGGCTAACCAAATACCGAAACCCCTGCCAGATTCGACAAACCCCCTCAGAGAAGATGTAACTTGAAATCGGCTACCCCCTAAAAACATGTTTTTTGGGCGTGGCTCCGCCCATAATGGGCGCAGCACGCCCATTCTCAGTAAAACACAACTAGATCATGATACAAACCTCCCACCCAAATTTTATCAGGATTGGATCAAAACCCATGGAGCTATGCTTGGGACAGACAGACAGACAGACACACACACACATAACGAATATAGTGGTCACTCTGGCTGGTGCTCGTGAACCAACAAACATATAATCCGTACCCCTGGCCTAAACACATCTGGGTTGGGTGAAAGACAAGTTAATGCTGAAGAAGGCAGGACCGTAAAGGCCAATGAAAATTTGCTGCAATGAACCAACGGGCAAATACACCACGAGTATCGTGAAGGAGCTGCTGCTGAGCCAAACAACAATGACAAGCCGGTAGGTGGACATGGGTAGTCGGCCGTTGCTAGGCAACGGAGGGGTCCAGAGCAACGGTCCTTTCTCACACATAACCAGGACATACCATGAACCTACCGTACCAGTTTCATGTATATCTGACTCATAGTCTCTGAGATATAACGAACTTCGTTTTTTTATTGTTTTCGACCAGGGTTCATTCAAAGTCTATCTTCTCCGACAGTTTTCATAGGATCCGGCTGGAAATTTTTGACAATATGGCTGAATGTACTGCCCACAGTCGCTCGTGTCCCGATTTTTGATTTTCGAAAAATACATTTTTTATGATTTTTCAAAAATTTCAAAGTCCCGTTGCTCGGCAACGGTGGTGTCCATTGCAACGGTTCTCATTTGCACACAACTAGGTCATGGTATGAACCTACCAACCAAGTTTCATCGAAATCGCCATTGTATTAACGGAGCACTGGACCGAACAGAGGGACAGACAAACAGACAGACAAACATATCGATGGAAAAAGTGATAATAATGGTAGAACAATTTTCAAAAAAAAAAATTTTCGACTACATCGACTACCCAACATTGTAATTCGTTCAGGGTGCCGAAAATAACTCGCATACTCTTCGTGAAAGACACCATATGATCTTTAACGTCCACGGACGGGCTCTCCAACCGAATGCCTATCCGATGGATAGCACATATACATTGATGCCTCGCGCTGCAGGTGGAGCACCATGATGACGTTTATAGCTGTGTCAGGATTCGAACCCAAGCTAGACAGCTCAGAGCGCGAGTGCACATACCTAACTCCAAGCTATGCTGCCAGCTCGTTTGTTACATGTCGTCACAATGCTTCGAGTATCGAATTGAGCTGTTGTATAATTACAGGCATGAAATATATGCGCAGATATATCGACCAAATTGGGATCCCGTTGTATATAAATGTATAAAACCGGAGGCGATGTAATTGTAATAGTTGAAAACTTTGATAATATTTCCTCTGTCTGGCTCGATGAGCTTTTACAATGCTTTAGCGACACTATAAGTACCGAACCGCTCAATTTGACGATTAATTGTGGGCTGAAAAGCTTGAGGAATAACCTTACTTTTTATTACCCTAATTTAAATCGCTTTGGGTAGAGTACTATTTTATCACCGTGGGGTATTAATTCGTTCACTGCTCCTCACTGGAAAATCTTATAAAAAAAAAAGGTCCCAAAAGGATGTGGAGTTATGATATATATGTATATACATATATTATCCTTTATTCTCTCGATATGTGCATCACACATCATCTCAAATTGCAAGCAACTGTTGCAAACAAACGATTCACAAGTTTAATGTGTTGCAAAAGAGAACGCGTGTTAATACAACATAGATGCTATTAACACCCTTAGCAAAAGGCAATGATGCATCTTACAATGATTCATACCTTCAACCACACATCATGGGCTGCAGTGTTAGGAACAGTATGGAATTTGAATATTCTTTTTGGTACAATAGTAGAAATACAAGGAAAACGAGAAGGCCACTTGGTGGAGCGCATACCTCCACCACACAATGCCTGATCCACACAAACATATCGGGCCCAATACATTTTTGAAATATCATGCCATACACTACTCTATCGTTTTTTTGTCCTATCTCTCAATGGTGAAGAATCACTTTTAAAAAATAAATAATTCTCGTATCCAGATCCGGATCTGGATCTTCACCAAAATCGAATCAATTCGTCCTTGTCACACACCCAACCTGTCCACCAAGTTTCATCCGAATCCATCCATAACCTTTTGAGATGTGCAATGTATCGGTTTAGCACTATCTCTCAATGGTGAAGAATCACTTTAAATATTATTGGATCCGGATCGGGATTTTCACCAAAATTGAATTAACTCTTCCTTGTCACATCCCCAACATGTCCAATTTTTGTCCGAATCCATCCACAAATTTTTGAGATATCCTGCACAAAAACACACAGATAGACAACAGACAGACAGGGGTGAAAACATAATCTCCTTCACCTTCAGTGGTGGAGGTAACTAGAAAGCATCTGACAATGCAAAGCCTGTCCGCGTCTGCTTTGTACTCAAACTAAATTTGACGAAAATGACAGTTTAAAAAAAATTGTACATTTTATTCATTAGTGTTCCCCACAATCTCAAAATAAAGCTTTGTTGAAGATTTGATGACAAAAGCTCAATTGGTACAAATGTTATGGCCTGGACATACACATTGCATCTCAATGGTGAACAAGGATTTCGATTAAAACATTCATGGCTGGTCTCACACTCCACCGATGATGTCATCCTTCCAATCCTTTATTCCACATTAGGAGTACAATGACATGTGGCAAGTTTCAAATTTTTCTGATCAGCGGTTTCTGAGATTATGTTTTAATTTTTTGCATTTAATCCAAGATGGCTGCCATACCACATGACCTATGATATCACAATTATCATTAAAACAGTTTCCATGGGGGTTCGCTCCTTCCGTGAAAATTTTGTGTTAATCGGACAAGTCGTTAATGAGAAAAAAAAAAACCACTTAAAAAAGAACAGAGAGAAAAGGCCAAAAAAGGGTTGAATAATAATAATAATCATAATAATAATAATGAAAATTATTTCAACAAAATTACTAATTTGTCTTCTCCATATTACAATAACCACGGGGGATTGGCTAAACTATATATAATGGAGCAAGTGTATGTTGTTATATGCCGGGTGTTGGCTTAATGTTTAGGGTGGTGGGCTTGGGATCCTAGGATCCAGAGTTTAAATCCCTCTCCTTGGTTGAATTAATACCAGGTGGGGTTGACTCTGCCTGTCATCCTTCCGAGGTCGGCAAAATGAGTGCCAGCTTGCTGGTCTCCTGTGTCGGAGTGGCGACCTGTCCAGGATTGTGCCCAATAGCCAAGGAGACTGCTTCGGCAGCATCAACGCTCTGCACAGAGTATGGTCCCAATGGATGTATTTGTAACCTGAAATAATTAATTAACCTAAAGTGCCCAGAGCACCCAAAAGACCCTGCCCCACCTCCTGTGGACCCAAAAGAGCCAAGTGACCCTGAGGATCCAAACGACTCTGAGGACCTAAACGTCCCCGAAGACCCAGAGGACTCGACAGACCAAAAATGCCGAGAGGATCCAAAAGACCCCAAGGATCCAAATTCCCCAAAACACCCCAAGGACCCAAAAGATTCTAAAGACCCCGAGGAAACAAAACACCCAAAATACCCTGAGGACCCCAAAGACCTAAAATGCTGAAAGGATCCAGAGGACCCAAAGACCCATCGGACACAAAAGGCCCAGAGGACACAAAAGGCCCAGAGGACACAGAAGACACAGAAAACCCCGAAGACCCAAAAGATGCAGGGGATACAAAAGACCCTCAGGACCTAAAAGACCACGAGGACCCAAAATACTGAGAGGACTCAAAATACCGAGAGAACTCAAAATACCGAGAGGACCCAAAAGACCCCACGGGACTACCTGGGTCCCATGCAAATACTGCATTACAAGGATTTACAAGGAATTAAGGCACATGAGGAGGCCATTCGGCCCATCATGCCTCCACCACAAAAAAGCGGAAAACAACTGAGTGCGTCAGCACAGTTCATTTCCTTATCCGGGCAGTAAACCAATGATATGAATAGTCATAACCGGCAACGGTCAACAACCAACGTAGTACACGACCTGATGATGTGGGCAGAATGGCCCTAGTTTCTCCCAGGAGACCTAACAAGGGTTTGTTGTCAGTGTCAATGGCAATATATCTTCCAAAGACATCTTGGTGCATCTTTAAGGTGCCCCAGACACACGCTAACACCTCTCGTTCTACTTGAGCATAGCGACGTTCAGTGTCAGATAGGATTTGTGATGCATACGCAACAAGCTGGAGATTACCAGTTAAATTTGTTTGCAACAACGCACACCCAATGTCATATGAAGAGCGATCACAACTGAGAATAAGTTCCTTGGATGGGTCGTAATGGACAAGTAACGGCGAGGAGGACAGCATGGTTTTAGCGGCCTTGAACACTCTTGATTGGGCAGCTTCCCATTTCCAGACAACGCCTTTCCTGAGGAGAACATGGAGAGGCTCGATGGTTGTGCTTAGTTGAGGCAGGAAATTACCAAAGTAGGTCAACATACCCAGGAATGCACGAAGTTTTGAAATGTTTGTGGCAATGCTACATTCACAATTGCTTCAACTTTGCTCAGCGATGGCAAAATGCCTTAATAGAGATTTGATGACCCAGGTATTCAACTTCACGTACCAAAAAGGTACACTTATCATGCCTTAGGCAAAACCCAGCTTGTGACAGCCGATTGAGGACTTTGTTTAGGTTCTCGAGGTGTTCATGTTGTGACTTTACAGTCACTAGTACAGTATGTCGTCCTGAAATACGACTGTCTTTGGTGCAGTTTTCAATAACGTCTCCATCTTGCATTGGAAGATTGGTGCAGCAGAGCGTATGCCAAATGGGCACCTGTTGTACATGTCGAGTCATCGATGAGTGTTGATGCATGTATAGGGCTTGGAATCATCATCCAGTTCCATTTGAGCAGAGGCATTGGTCAAGTCAAGCTTAATGAATGTCTGGCCACCCATGAGAGTGGTAAACAGATCCTCTGCTTTGGGCAAAGGGTAGCCATCCAGATTTGTATAGTGGTTGATCGTCATTTTGTAGTCCCCACAAATGTGCACTGTTCCATCTGCTTTGAGTATTGGAACAATAGGTGCTGCCTAGTCAGATTACTCGACTGGTGAGATGATGCCATCTGCAGGCGGTCATGCATACATTCGATCATTGATCGCATCATGTAGGGCACAGGTAAAGCCTTATGGAACAATGGCTGAGCATCTGCAGAAACATGAATCCTCACTTTGGGCCCTGCAAAGGTATCAACACCATCACTGAACAAGCCAGGGTACCTGTTGAGCATGGTGTCATTTCCGGCATCAGAGTTGGAGATTGGGACCATACTCTATGCAGAGCGTTGGTGCTGCTTAAGCAGTCTCATTGGCTATTGAGCACAATCCTTAATGGGTCGCCACTCCGACACAGGATACCAGCATGCTGGCACTCATTTTGCCGACCTCGGAAAGATGACAGGCTGAGTTAACCCTACCTGGTATGAATTCAACAGCTGAGTGAGATTTGAACTCAGGACCCGAGGATCCAAAGTCCACCACCCTAACCATTAAGCCAACACCAGGCATATCAGAGTTGGAGACTCTGTTTACGTCACTCCAATTAAGTCTGATTGTTCATAACCAATCTCGGACTAAGAGGGTTGGTATTTCTCCACACACTGTCAGTAGTGGGAGGACATGAGTGCTGTTTCCATATCCTACAGTTACGTTAGCTGAGCCAACTACAGGAACCACCTCCTTGGTGTATGTTCTCAAGTCAGAAGATACAGGCTGGAGTGCAGGAGCTTTTCTCAGAGGGTAGATGGAGGTGAACTTGCTCTTGCTCATAATTGATCTGGCAGTGCTGGTATCAACTTCCATCCTCACCGGAATCTTATCGATTGTTCCATCAACTATAATTGGAGCATCGGAACTCTTTGTTCCAACAGAAAAAAACCTCATAAAGTTCCTCACTTAACTCTCAGCTGCAGGCTCTGTGACCTATCTGTGACCTGTGTGCTCTGTGACCTATCGTCTGCTGCATCAGGGTTCACCCCGATGTGAGAAGCAGGAGACAAGTTCTTCAACTTGGATCGAGAACAACGACACTTCAAGTGTCCCTGCTTGCCACAGTTGGCACAGGTATAATTCCTGTACCTACATTGGAAAACTTAATGATTACCACCACAACGCCAACAAGTTACCCCAACCTTCCGAGTAGACTCAGAAATGTCAGGAGGTGGAGGTGAATTTTGTGGGTTGCAAAAACACTTTTGCTTGTAGCCAAAGGTTACCTTGTTAACCGATGGGTCCTGCTGGATAACTTTTGACTTGTTAGAGATCACACGCAGGCTCTCGGCAGTTTGCATACTCACACTGGCTATTTCCATGACTTTCGCCAAATTGGGGTCGGATTCAGTGAGGAGTTTCTGCAGAATTGAGTCGTCATTGATGTCTATTTTAAAGAAATCACGTAACATCTCTTCGAGTTGATCTGTCAACTCAAATTGCTTGGTGAGTCGGTGCAAATCAGCCTCAAACTTGGATGCTGACTGACCGTCTTGATGATGGTGGGTATAAAATTTAGATCTCGAGACGATCTTACCTAGTTTACGGTGATAATGTCTTTTCAAAAATTGACGAGCTCTTCATACGACTTGTCAGAAAGTTTGGCTGTGGCAAGATCTTTGATGAGGCTGTGCGTCGGGGCGCTGCATACGGTCAGTAATACAGCTCGCCGCCTTTCAGCGTCCTCATCGGTGTCCATTTTGTTTGCCATGAAGTACTGCTTCAGACAATCGGTATTGTCTTCCCAATCATCCCCCACTGCGTATTCTTGCAATATGCCGATGCACGAAGCCATCGTCGTCGCCACTGGAATGTACTCAATCGACAGGGCGAAGGCTCTGAATTGGGAAAAACAGGTTTAATCCAGACACGGTCACAACACAGCACAGCATTGGAGCATGGGCGGGTCACAAGACTCTGCTTGACCATGCCCCGGTGATACATGTGTACATGCATTAGCATAAACTACTGATACGTGGTCCCAATGGATGGATAGATCAGAAGTATGTGTGTGTGTGATCATTTTTCTCCAAGATGATCAAACAGATCTGCGTCAAACTTTGAGGTTAATCAGTGAAGGCCAAGGAGTGTTTTTGGCCAAAAAATAAAAAATAAAATTATCAGAAAAAGAAAAAAAGTTGGATTTGTTTCTTTTTTTTATCGCTCTATAGGACCTTAAGCCTTTGTAGCTATGTAAAGGGTAATATTAAATGTTCATCCACCCTGTACCTTAGTGGGTGTAGGGAAGTGTTTTCGGCCCCCATGAAAAGATAGAAAAAAGATAGAATTTGATTTCTTCAAAATGCCAACACGATTAGAACAGCAATGGGCAATGCCGGATCTATCCTGACTCGGAATCTATAAAACAGAGCTACACCTTCCTTTGATATTCCATTGCTCTTTCCACGATCCACTTCAGATTTGCAATTTAATCTCCAGGAGCTCTTCCTCTTCTGAAATCTGCTTTCTCAATGAGCATTTCTCACTCGATGAAGTCTTCTGAAGTAATATCCTACAAGCATGTGACATCAAGGTTGTGGTTTGATGATGTGAACATTCTCTTGCATCCTCCGTCTCTGGCAATGACACGTGGACTGACTGCTTCCACCTTTTACGCCATACAACACTGCTCCAGATCTGTATACAGATAGCTGTAAAAATTTTGATTGCCTCCTCCCAAACTACCTTAAATGGGAACCCAAACGCACAGACCACCTCGACGCTAATCTATGCCTTGATACCCTACAAAATAGATATGATGTGTCTTTTTCCTATTTGTGATTTACAAAGTAAGTAATTTTGCGATTAAAAGTCAAAATCTTCTTCTTCTTTTTATTCTTCTGCTTCATGCTTAGCTGTGACGTCACACAAGGAAGGAGACCACCAGATCTGCCCTGTGTATGGGTCACGTCGTGGTATGATTAAACTCAAGTGGCGAATAATTTTCGATATTCCACAAATATGTCGAGTCGATGCGTCCTTGGTGCTTGTATCGTAGTACAAACCGAGATGGTTTCATGCTACACCAATAGCTGAACGACCCTACATTTGCCAGAAATTGCACGAGGTTTGTCGGAAATACTCGAGTGTGGATCGGGACTAGAAAAAGTTCACTTTTGTGCTCGGAACATGTCAGAGCACTGTTATGAAACAACAGAGATGGCTAGATCTTGTGGTTATCCACCACGATTGAGAGAAGATGCCATCCCCATGATTAAGCAAAAGAAACAGCAATTGCTCGAAACTCTAATACCATCTCGACCGAGCTACCAGAACATGTACACGGACAATTTGAGTGGCGAATCAAACACCTGTGTTGGCTGCCGGGCGATAACAGGTATTTCTGCTGCAGGTAATATAACTGATAAGACAATTCATACAAAATCCCTTATAAACCGTCAGTTTAACGAAAAAACAAAATCTACCAATCTGAAGTGAACATGCAACGTGCGTTTTCATCTTCATTCCATCACCAATTTTGGCTCCAATAATTTCTTCAAAATCCCACTGATCAGTTTAAACATTCTGAAAACCTTCCGAGTTGCTAATGATGGTAAAATCAATATCAGAATCCGAACTCAAAATACAGTACACTGTTTCTATATGTAAGGCATCATTTGGATCAAGGTGGGTTCTGAGTTGGACAAAGAACTCCAGCATTCGTTCCCCATGGCTCATTTTGAGTACCAAGTCTGTGCTTTCCTGCAATCCCTGGTGCTCCTGCTTTTCCAATTTTTTTGCATTCCAGTCTCCCATATTAATTGAAACATCTACTTTAGGCACTTGTTCTACCATTTACTGCAAATTCCCTTAAAACTCCTCCACCATTTTCTTCATCTGCCACAGAAGTTGGAGCATGTATCTGAATTATGGTGGTGTTCACTGGATATCCTTTCAACCTCACTGATATTAACCTATCATTGACTGGGTTGTATCCCAGTTTTGACTCTGCCATCTTATTTTTTCAAATCACTGCCACTTCATTTCTTTTAGAGGTTCAATACCCAGAAAACAACACTGTGATCCTCAGATTGAAACTGCCCAAACCAGTCCATATAAGTTCACTAATCTCTAAAATGTCACTTCTTGTCTTCTCCATCTCTCGCTTTATAACATCTAATTTTCCCGGATTCATTGACCTTACATTTCATGTTCCAATTTTGTGAACGTTTGAAAAGCTCAGAGTTTGACTTTGTTCTGACAACCTTCGTGACTAGATTTACCAGCAGGTTTAATCGAGTTTCATCATAATGACCAGAACTATTCATCAGAACACTTTGCTCTTCCCCAGTAGCCATTTGGGAGCTTTTAAACCTTTGGAGGGCAGGGAAGGGAGGGGGCTTGAAAGGGGGCTCATTCTCCAGCACCATAGTTGCCTTCTTCCAGGCAGTGTCTATACTAGAATGGTGATCCTTGTCATTATTCTCCAAAGAGAATCCTCTGCCGAACATCAAGGCCATGCAGCCATTACTGGCAATATGTGCCAGCTGCCTGCATGACCATTCACTACTTGCTTCCATGGCTTCACATAACCATGATCGGGAGGCTATAATGGGGTGGTATACCTTGCCTAAGGTTGGCCTATGAGTTATCAAGTGCAAAGGCCACCTCCTTTAAAAAGGGTTACTGCCTTTACGCTGTTAAACTCTTTTTCCTTAGTTTCAAAATATGAACTGCAAGGCAGCAGCATATTTATAATCTAGAGTTTCCTTCTCCTAGATGAGCCACCTACTAAGGCTAATGAGCCCCACATGCCAGAAGCAATTAGTGTTAAGGCACCAGTGATTCACTTTTCACCTCTACACCTGTACATGAGAACAACTCTGCCATGAGAAGGCCAGTGCGATGTCAGACTGCCAGAGGCTGTTTGAGATGTTGAGCCAATGAAGTATTTTATACACATTGAGAGCTTATCGTCAATGTCACTCCATGGCATAACAGTGCATGGGAGGGGTTGGGGGCAGGTCGAAGAAAACATAGCAAGCTGCAAATGTATGGCTCGAGAAGAGAGGGAGTGTTGGTGAGGGACTGGGGGCAATACAGGATGGGGTGACCTCATGTGGTGGTATACTGCCAAGCTGAAGCCTTATAGGGAAGAGTGTCATTGAACAGATTGAGGAAGGAGTTCCACAAGCAGCAGTAAAGAGGAACAATGGAATTGAGGTGAGCAGTGAGGATGGATTTAGATATTTCACAAGGAAGGCGTTGCTGCAGGAAGAAGACGAACAACCTGGGTAGAATGGAGAGTTGAGAGCTACCAAAGAGCAAAAGGAGTAAGGCTTGAGCAGAGATGGTGGGAACCAGAAGCCATCAACCTCTCTGTGATTTTTAAAAATTCTATTTCACAAAATCACTTTTCTCTCTGCACTCAGCGAGCAAATTGAGGAAGAATTTCCTCCTCCACATGCAGACCAAACTCTGGATTTTTCCATGCTCTATCCTTTAAATGCTGAGCATCAAACAATCAAAATATTTTTGGTATGGGTGATTCGCTCTTTTTTATTTTTTTGGTATGACCTGGTTTTTTTTTTTTTGGTATGATGCATACCATTTTAAAAGTATTTTTGGTATGACCTGGCCAGGGTTAGAAACACCTAAAAAAAACCTCCCAGAATGAGAGCAGATGCTCTAAACTTTATGTCATGGAGTCTGATGTCTGGTAAGATAAACATTCCACTTCCTTGAACATAGTTTTGGATGGCCTAAGATTTTATATTTTATGGTGAGGCCCAGAAGTTCAATCGGGTGAACCTCTTCCAATGGTTGATTGTGGAAATCAATGGTTGTGTTCATATGATGACCCCAGAAAGACATGTTGAAAGAATGTCATTTCCTGTGAAGTTTGTTTGTTTGTTAAACAGTCTCAATCATTTCATAAGGGAAAAAATTATGTCGTGAGCTGAAGTTGCGATAACTTTTTGTTTATGTAATACTCAGTGTGATCCTAGGTGCAGGTAAAATAGATTGTGCAAATTGCCAGTTCCCAATTCTTTGGCTATAAAAAGAAAAGAAAAGTAAGCTTTTGTGTGGGTATAATGGCCAAACAAATCCTGTAAATGTTTTGTGAAATGGTAAAATGGTAAGTTAAGCAAAAGGCTCAATAAAGGAAGTTTTATGTTGATGGGCCACAGACTTGATTTGTCCAATGCTATTTAAAGGTGGCTATACAGTGGCCACCAACACGATGTATAAAGGATGTTGAAAACATGCTTTGTATAAAGCAGAAACAAATGATCATACTGAATTCCATTTGTTTTATACAACACAGCCTGTTATGGATTTGTAGAGTTTTAAAAGGTTTTTTTTTTGACGTCCTTGACTCTCACATACCGGATCTCCACACCCTGAATATTTAATTTTTTTTTTACCAAAAACACATGTTATGGCAAAAATGAATGCCAGATTTGCCTTCGGTAAACAACATTTGATAAAGCGGGGTGAAGCAATTGGTTCCCTTCTGTCTGTCTGTCTGTCTGCCTGCCTGTCCGTGTGACTACAAACATAAGTTTATGATCGAGGAACAACTTAATTTCAATTGAATGTTATATTTTGAACACAAATAGTAACATAAATTGGAATAAAATCTGTAGTTTAGTGCTACTGCATTGGCTTTGAATTTGCCTCGATTGCACATGCACAGCGGAGCAAGATAATATTTTTTTTTTACTCTGTTTGCTTTTCTGGAAGTTAAATAAAATTGAAAATTCTTACAAACAGGAAACTTCCTGTTTTAGCAACATCATAAAGGACACAAACAATATGCACAAATCATTAATTTATCGTGTTAAATAAGTTCGTGTATAAGCTACATCAACGGTGGTAACCTTCCGAAAAAAAATATTCTACAACCTTTATAATCACAATTTTATTTCAATTTAATTATATACTTGGACAGTGTGGAACACAATTCACATTTTTGGCACTTTCCAAACCCGTCCGTTTACTCGTAGTTGAACAAAATATTATGGCATTTTACATGATCAGGACCAATCAAATTTGTTGCTCACAGATACCGCCCATGTCCTTGTTTCTCAAGACTGCGTGGGGGTAAGGTATTCTATGAAGTCTATTTTTTTATGATTTTCATATGTACATACACACATACAGACAGAGGATTTCTTTGCATGGGAG
Organism: Eptatretus burgeri; assembly: GCF_056783735.1. Lineage (NCBI taxonomy): Eukaryota > Metazoa > Chordata > Myxini > Myxiniformes > Myxinidae > Eptatretus > Eptatretus burgeri. Next base: position 53,253,954 of record NC_140972.1, on the reverse strand, counting down.
GAATGGTGGGGTGGGGGGTGGGAGGGGTTGTGTACCCATGACCTGACCCTGGGTAATGCAGCACGTATGTAAAATATAGTGGGGATTGGCCCAGCGGTTTTTAGCTCGCCTGTTCGAAGAACAGAGAGCTATAGCGATACCCCCGGCATGAGCATCAGCGTGAAAATGTTAAAGGTTTTGGTGCAAGTTATTTTTTCCTTTCTAATGTTTTTATCGACCACACTATTTTTTATACACCATATATATATTGGGGCGTATTATGTGATAGCGGTTGTCCATCCGTCCGTCTGTCCGTCCGTCCGTCCGTTCCTGTCCGCACTCTAACTCTCAAAGTTTTCAACTTTGATGTTTCATATTTGGTAGATAGGTACAGACTGTGGAGACGGTGTGTCGTGACATAAGTTTGTCATCTAAAGTGGTTGCCATGGCAACAGGATGCTGTTTTCCATGTAGTAGCACAATTCTGTATATACCTTCTTGTTCGGGCGTATATTGTGCTCACTTGCGCTCTTGTTACTGTTTTCAATATACAAATACATATATTGCTTTTCAATTATTTAGATCAGACTTCACTGCAATTCTTTATAAAAAATATTATTAGACTAGTCTTTTAAAAAAGATAAATGTATAAACAGGCGAGCATTGGGTGGCTTTGACACCAACTTTGACACAATCCTCGTTCATAAAACATTGTCAACACCTCTTGTATTCTGGATCGTTCACTGGATTAGGAAGCAACAACCTCTGAGATTCCAAGCTAGACGTTCCCTGCCTCCCTCACCCCCATTGTATTAGTTTATAAAGTAGGTAGAATATGACATTTCTTTACACCTGTGATTTTTATAATTTTAAATCTGTGTGATTTTTATTTTAAATTTTACCAAAATTCCTGCTTTAAAAGGAAATGACATGAAAGATAAAGACAACCGAATAGCCTTACATGGAGAGTGAGGAGGAGGTGGACAAATTGATCTGGTATGAAGACAACATGACACCTGAAACTCTGTTTCCCCTATTCTGACAATGCTTCTGGTTAATCCAAGCAACACAAAGAGCAAGAATTGTGCACCGATAAAACAGCGTCAAGATGAATTTCACTGAATGGGAGCTCCATCAAAGGTGCCGATTCCAGAGCTGCGGCTCTGACAGCTCTACCTCAAAGACAATGCAGTCCTAAAAAGTCCAAAATAATTCTGCTCATTGACAAATTAATGAAACCCACTTGTACTTTTACCACAAGCGCTTTTGGGCTAAATGCATCAAACAGAGGAGCCATTAGACCTTCTTTTGTCCCTTTTTACAACCGACAGTCGCATTGCTCGGAGGCGGCCAGCATTCAGTTACAAAAGGCAGCGATCATGGTTGGACTGCAGGCGATCGGTTCTCGGATGCGACAGCTTCTTGACTGAGATACAAGTGAGAGCATGGTGCACTTGGCCACAGGGATGGAGAGCAGCCAGAGCCCACTGAAAATCTGGTAACTGTAGACGACGCATTCATCTTTAGCCTCTTCATTGGCGATGCAGGTGTCAGTGTAGCCTCTTGTGCAACAATGGACTGGAATAAAATGTTCCTGATTGTGCTAATGAAAGCTGGCTTCATGTTTCAAAAAATAGCACAGCAAAAGGTGTGCTTCAGGTCTGAGCACAACACAATGGCAAGTAAAACGGCTTTCTTTTACAGCTACAAAGTGTCTCTTGATGTTTCAATTTGGGTGTCAGTGAAACTACCCGAAGCGAAGTGACGTCACGATGCAGGTTTTGTGGTGTTCACATTGTATGTGAAGAACTAGAAATATATTGTAATTAATACAAGGGAATACGAAGAGGCCATTTATTAATGTTACCATCCCAAAATTGCCACCTTATGTTCAAGTTGTGCTATAATTATCAAGCTGAGTGTGACAGGGCGGTGCTCAGATGTTATATAGTCTCGTTTGGGTTCGATTTCTGACCCAACTTTAGTGTCAGATTTGTGTTTCACAGACATTATGTCCAACAGATGTATATTCAGCTGGATGTCCTCCTGTCCTCAAGCGCATTCCACAGGTATACGTTCAGCTGTGTGTTATTCAGTCTTCCAGCACAGATGTTTGAGATCCCAGGCTCTCTTCTTGTTCGTGGGCATCAAAAATCCCGTGACATCTTTGGAGAAGTATAGACAAGTCATCCATGGCACGTTAAATAAATTGTAAATTCCTCTCCAAATAACCTTTCAGCGAAACTTCAAACATGGCAAGCAGGTGCCTGAAAGACTCGTCAAAAACATCCCCAACCAACCTCAGATGGCTGGAATAATTTATGGCCATTAATGTAGTCTTAATAAGTAATACAGATAATCCTGAACAAAAAAACTTAGCCAAAGGATCAGTTTTGTTTTTTGGACAATATATATACATATAGATATATTTGTCTTTTGGACAAGCACTATGGAATCTAACATACAGAACTGATGCGCAAACAAGAAAACTGCATTTACATCCAACATCCGATGAATGGTGTGCTCCATGCATTGTCCCAGACAATCATACAATTCCACGTTGGCACCACATCAGAGCTGTAATTTTGGTTAAACTCCGAATCCATTGGCGATCAAATCCAGAATTGAACCTACACATGAGAGGTCAGTGGTAAAATCAAGAAGAGTTGAAGTACCCAGCCAACCCAAGGTCCTCAAAAATGGTCTAAAGGTATTACGATTCCGTAAACAACCACTTAGCTTGAAGTATTTGTGGTTATAGCATGGGTAACACGTTGTGGTGCTTCTATCAAGTATCGATTAATGCAATTAAAAAAATCAAATTTGTTGAGGATTCTGCTGATCTCAGATGGTCTTACTTGCTCAGTTGCCAGCAGCTAAATCTCACCCTAAGCGATTCCTTGTTTGTGCCTTAGAAACTCAAGCCAGAAAGGAAGTCAGAGTTGATAGGATCAAAAACATCTACAAAGGGAGGAAAAAGGGGAGCAGGTCTAGCCAGAGGCAAGGAACGATGGAGAGTGGCGTCACACCGAGGCAGGGTAGCGTGCTGAGCAGAATGGATCTTGTGTCTGTGTCTCAAAGGCGCTGAATGCAGTTCAAGTGCTGGCTTGTAACTGGAGCTTGGGAACAGTGCAACCTGGTCTCCCTGCCTCTCCTTCAGACCAGATACCACCTCCACCCCCCTCCTACTGTGGAGGCTGCGCATGTGCATACCTGGGTGCATGAAGAGGGGTGTGCGGAGCACGCGGAGATTGGCGGAAGAGATGAATCCGGCGCCATCATGAGACTTAGCCAGTGGCCTGCTTCCATTATCCCAGACAAATTGCACATTCTCACGCTTTCCCAAGCTAGCCCCGGGCAAGGTAATTGTTTGTTTTAACTGAGTGCACAAGTTATCACCAACGACCTCCCTCCCCACCAACCCCCACTCCGCTTCGTTCCACCACGACCTACAAAGCTTTTGAACAATTACCATGGGTGTCTCGTCACATGGCACTCAACCTACGGTTTAGTACAAACGAACTTGCAATTAAGTGACAAATGCTTTTGTCATTCATTTTCCTGATCCAAGCGAGCCTTATTACCTTGATTGCTTGTTGAACAGCCTCATAGGTCGAGGTGTAATGCTGAACTACAAACAAAAGGAGCTCAGACAAAAACAAAAAATAATCAATAATCTAAAATACTTTTTGGAACAAAGGGTGTGGTGTGTTGCATCATCACCTTGAGCATCATTTAAAAAAAAAATTGAATGTACTAATCACACTTTAATTCTGTGGTGAAAGTTTCTGTAAAAGGTGACCCTTTCATAGTCCACCTAACCAGCTGTCACCCATCCCACGTCATGTGGTAAACACTTCTACAGTGACCCAGGAACTATTTTTATCAGGAACATGCCAGTCTCTCTCGAGGTGCACGCCATTCCTTCTCAAGGGACACGCCAGTCTTTCTCAAGGGACACGCCAGTCTTTCTCAAGGGACACGCCAGTCTTTCTCGAGGGACACACCAGTCTTTCTCAAGGGACACGCCAGTCTTTCTCAAGGGACACGCCAGTCTTTCTCGAGGGACACACCAGTCTTTCTCAAGGGACACGCCAGTCTTTCTCAAGGGACACGCCAGTCTTTCTCGAGGGACACACCAGTCTTTCTCAAGGGACACGCCAGTCTTTCTCAAGGGACACGCCAGTCTTTCTCGAGGGACACACCAGTCTTTCTTGAAACAGAATTCAGCATTTTCTTCGATTCCAACAATATCACCTATTTAAGGAGGTTTGCACACTCATTTGAATCGTGACCCAGCTAAAACAATCGTAGCCTGGTGTTTCGCATGCAGGGTGATAAGGACCTCACAGTAGGTCTTTCGCAAAGATTCAGTGAGTTATCCCCGGCACCCTGAACAAATTGCAAGATCCCTGCCCGAATGTGCAAGGTCACAACATCAGCGACACAGACGCACCCTCAGTCATGATTGTGCGTGGACTCAGTGTGGACCGAATTCTGAATCAAATAGTTGTTCAATATGCATTTACAAACAACCAATGCGTGAAAACTTATTAATATCCAAAATGAAACATTCAGTTAAAACACTCAAACTTGCCTATCGGTGATCTAATACAAGACCCAATGATGGACATCTAATCAAGTGTGAAGCACAAAGATCTCCCCAATCTCAGGTAGACGTGCCATATGTGGTGTGGGATTTTATGGGGTTTCTCGCTCGTGCTAAATGCACTTCGGTTTGGCAGGTCAATGGAATGGTAAATAGATATTGGCTGTTATCGACTTTTACCTTTTTTTTTTCTCTCTCTCTCTCTCTCTCTCCTTCTTTAAAATGCTTTCCTCTTTTGTGTTTTATAACCGTGTGGCAGAGATGCTGGAACACAAGTCAAGGAAATGGCTGGAAGGTGAACTCTTCAATAACCCGGAAAGTTGAAAACACGTAGTACACACCTGTCATCGACAACGCACCTTGTGCGGGGGGAATTCAGAAATCTGTCTGCATTGAACGCGCACACAGAGGCATGCGAATGAGTAAATCGATCATCTCAGGTGCTCGAAGGAGAATTAACTTAGGAGTTTGAAAATTGATTTTTCTTTCTTACTGCCGGGATGACTTGCAACATTCTTGAAATGAACCCAAGATTATTTTCTTTCCAGCACAGACACACTCCGTGACCTGCAGTCATGACTGCATGGTATTAAACTTTATAAACGTCTTTTTAGGTATTCTTGAATACAAAGTTCCAATGAAGAAATGGTTCCCCATCAAATGATTTTTTTTTTCAATAAGCACAAAATGGTTGTGTGTATCACCGATGGCATATCTGTTGATTTTTGCTGATGCTCACAATGCAGCTGTAACTCTAAACCATTAAAGAAGTATCAGCTATTGCATTGACATTGGTCCCTTCTCCATTGTGATTTGAATGTCCCAACTCGTTCGTCAAGTCCCATCTTGGCACCGATGTTCAATGTGCTGGGCATTGTTGGTTTTTGGTCTTAGTAGTGATGCTTACTTTATGACTGTCCTTACTGTCATAAGGACAGGTTAATGCAGGAATTTCAAAACTGGCCAGCATGCCAGCACACAATGGCTTACTTTTGCAAAAGTCACCATGGGACCCTTAACATTCAGCAGCAAATGCTTGCAGAAGGAAAGTAACATCCTTCCAAATGATGAAGTATTCAATGATGTAATGCCCTGCCTGTGAGGAAGTTTATAGTTGGGTGAGCAATTCAAGCCACCCTGGACGGCTAAAAAGTGAGTTCTCAACCTGCGGGCTGTCCTGCCAGCCCGTCCTCAGTGTTGAGCACGATTTGTAACAACAATAATAACTCGACTCATGCCCACTAACAGCAATAACGTTTTAATCCCTTGCAAAACTTTTTTTTGAACACAAAGTCAGGGCTTGTGAAAGAGCAAGAACAGCTTTCATCAAGACGTAACAGAACAAAAGGCACTGAAGAAGGAGAGGAGGAAACACACCAACAGCAGGGTTGAGGGATAAAATAGAGGAAGACTTGGACAAATAAGGACTGTTGGGAAGAATGAGGGGCATGGTGTGGACAAGATGGATACAGAAACAAACCATCAGGAAGGAAAAACTGGAAATTTGGAAAGAGATGGGCTTGGTGATGATCTGAGCTGGTGGTGAACAGCTGTCTTGAATAAATGAAGGGGGGGAAAAAATGAGATTGAAGAGAATGTGGAATTTGGTTCCAAAAGTGGGAAAAATGAAGAATGAGTGAGTGGAGGTGAGCAGTGATTCTGGATTTTGTGAGTTTTTATCAGAAGGGGGTGGTTGTTGGAGGACCACGTGCACCATGCAGAAAGATCAAGGGGACAAAGAATGTAAGGAGCAGAGAGTGCAAGTCCAGAGAGGTGACAGAAGACAGAGACCACCGTTGGCTGGGATGGCACAGAGATAGGCCCATAGACTCAGCTGCATCGTGGGAGAGTCCAATAACCTTGAGGAATTGGTTTCCATGACATCTAGCCGAGGACTATGCATGAGGCAGGGGCACCAGCCCAGAGTTGAAAGCAGTGCTCCATGAAGCTGCAGATGAAGGCCTTGAAGGAGGACAAGAGTTCAGGTGTGCCAAGGAAGGTTTTTTCATGACAGAGGATGCCCAATCAGTGACTGGCTGTAGAGATCAACTGAGAAATATGGTTTGCAAAGGAAGATATGGCTAACAGTGAGACCCAAAAGTTTGAGTAACTGAACTTGTTCAAGATAATTGTTAATAAAGTCGATGGGAGGGTTTGCCAGCTGGTCCTTTCGGAAAGAGTGTGCGAGTGTGTGAAACTTTTCAGGATTGAAAGACAGATTCCAAGTGTTTTATTTTTGATTTTTTTTGAATACCTTGTTGAGGCTCGTATGAGAGCGAACACACAATGCACAGCAAGAGGGGCATGAGATGAGAGGGGCGGGAGTGGGAAGGACAAAACAGTGGGGAACAGAGACATTAGGAGATCTGTGGAAGGGAGAGGGATGGGGCGGGGAATATGGGGACTTTAGATGGACATTACAGGGACTTTCAGGAAGGAGAGCAGGGAATTGAAGGAGGTGGGCTTGGGTGGATTATCGGGGGTAGAGAAGATCGAGGATTTGAATGGGGGGTGATAACAGGTGGTGGTGAACAGCTGTTTTGAAGGCCTGGAGGGAAGAATGGGATTGAATAAATTGAAGGAGTTTATTCCAAAGGTGGGAAAAAAGAGGAATGAAAGAGTGAAGGTGAGCAGTGATTCGTGATTTTGGTAGTTTTACCAGAAGGGGGTTTTTGGCGGACCTTGAGCACCCTGCGGAAATGTGGTGGGGACAAATCGCACAGAGAGAGCGGGGGGGGGCAAGGCTGGAGAAGAGACAGTAGAAGAGAGAAATACCACCGACCAGCCTGCGGTGAGAGAGTGAGAGGCCCAAAGACTCAGCCTAATCGCGGGAGATGCCAATGATCCAAAATGCCTTGGTTTCCACAGCGTGAAGCCGAGAAAGGTGAGAGGCAGGAGCACCAGCCCAGAGGGGAGAGCAGTACTCCATCAGGTTGTGGACGAAAGCTTTGTAAGTGGTCAGGAGCTCAGGTGGGCCGAGGAAGGACTTTGCACAATGGAGGATTCCCAGTCGGCGACTGGCTTTGGAGGTGAGGTTTGAAATGTGGCTTTCCCAGGAAAGGTCATGGCAGATAATGAGACCCAGAAGCTTGAAAGAAAGGACTTCATGCAGAGGATTGTTGAGAAAGTGGATGGGGGGGGGTTTCTAAATGGTCCTTTCGGAGAGACATAGTGAGAGTGTGAGATTTGTCCGGATAGAAAGACTTGTTCCACGTGTTGGACCAGTTTGTGATTTTATCCAGATCTGCAGTGAGCGAAGAAGCTGCTGCTTGCTGGTCTGAGGGATTACAGATGATACGGCAGAGGATGGAGTCATCAGCAAAGAGATAAAGAGGATTTTCCAGAGGGTCGGAGAGATCATTTATGAAAACCAGAAAAAGAACAGGGCCCAGAATGCTACCTTGAGGAACTCCAGCCTGGACAGGAAGAGAGGATGAGAGAACCCCATTTCGGGCCACATGTTGGCTGCGACAGGAGAGGAAGTCTGCGAGCCATGAGTGGAGATGACCTTCGATACCATGGGAAGAGAGTTTAGTGATCAGGGCAGGGTGCCTGACCGTGTCAAAAGCACGTGATATGTCTAGGGATATGGCTCTGATTTCATGTCCGGAATTGCGGACCTCCATCCATTGTTGGGAGAGCAGAAGCAGGATATCCAGGGTAGAGTGACCTGGTCTGAAACCAAATTGAAGATCAGAAATCAAGCCATTGGAGAAGAGGAAGGATTTAATGTCTGAAGCGATGATGGATTCCATAACCTTGCTGATGATTGGGAGAAGGCTGATTGGTCTGTAGTTGCAGGGATCTGTTTTTGTACCTTTTTTATGCAGGGCAGTAATGCTTTCTGATTTCCAAGCAGATGGCAGAAGACCTTGAGCAAATAAGAGGGTGAATAGAACAGAGAGATGGTGAGCAAGAGCAGAAGAGCAGGTTTTTAGGACATGTGGGCTGATGTCATCTGGACCGGTTGCAGAATCTGAGTTTAGGTTTGACAGCAAACTCTCCACCTTGTCAGGAGAAAAGGACACAGAGTCCAGGGACAGTTGGGTGCGACTAGGTAAGGTGGGTACAGAAAGCGATGGGATTCGGACACAAGATTTAGCTGTAAACACCGAGTTTAGACATTCAGCCTTTTGACGTGCGGTATCAGAAGTGCGGCCATTTGAGGTAAGTGAGGGGATCGAGGGGCAACAAACACCAGAAACAGATTTGATTAGATGACAAACGGATTTTGAGGAGGGAGAGAGATTTGAAAGTTCGGACTTGAGCTTCGAAAGATGTTGTTTTCTGGCTCTCCTGAGGGTAGATACACACTTGTTCCGAGCTTTATGGAAGGAACTGAGATTACCCTCAGTTGGGTTAGCCTTCCATGAGGCAAAGGCAAGTTGTTTCAGGACAACTGCCTCACCACAAGCTTCAGTGAACCAAGGGCGGGAGGAAGGGAAGGACAACTGAAGACGAGAGGGGATAAATCTGTGCATGAGGGAGAGCAAGTTTCTTTGAAAGAATTCCCAGGATGAGTTGATGTTGGGGAAAGTAGCGATAGGAGACCAGTCTATAAGTTTGAGGGCTCCTTGGAGACCCTGACAGTCAGCTTGAGTGAAATGCCAGACTCGACGGTGGTGAGGTGGTTCTCTGATAACAGCCAGAGAGATGTCCACTTTGACCAGGACGTGGTCAGAATAATTGATTGGAGCGGAGGAAGAGCAGCAGATATTGTCAGGGAAATTTGTCAAAATCAGATCCAGAAGAGATGGAGTCATTGGTTGAGATCCGGGTAGGGAAGTTGACCAATTGAGTCAGTCCCAATGAATCGCAGAAACCTTTTGCTGAAGTGCCATGACAGGTTTGACCAGGTTGTGATTTTTTTTCCAATATCTGAAGAGAGGGAAGAGGCTGCAGCCAGTCTGAATGATGAGGGATGTTGCGGCAGAGGTTGGAGCCATCATCAAATAGATCGAGGATTTTCCAGAGAAGCAGAGATCATTGATGAAGATAAGGAATAGGACGGGCCCCAGAACACTGCCTTTGGGCACTCCAGCCTCGAGAGGGAGAGGAAATGAGAGGATTCTGTTGAGACCCACGTGTTGGATACGAGAGTAAAGCAATTCAGTAAACCAAGAGCGTAGTTGGCCTTGGATGCCATCGGCAGAGAGTTTGAAGAGTAAGGCAGGGTGCCAGACGGTGTCGAAAGCTCGATATATGTTTGGAGAGATGGCCCTGATCTCATGTCTGACATTGAGGCCATCCAGTCATTGTGGTGGAGTCGAAGCAGCATGTCAAAGATAGAGCGAGCTTGTCTGAATCCGAATTGATAATATCTGAGATTAGAGAAAAGGAAGGATTTGATGTTAACTATGATGATGGATTCCATGACGTTGCTGATTGGAAGTTCGCTGGTTCGGTCTGCATTGAACGGGATCGGTTTTCGCACTTTTTATACAATACAATGATATTGTCTCACTTTCAAGTAAGCGTAAGATGACCGAAGGCAAATGACGTGGTGAACAGAGCTGAAAGAGGATGTGCTGAAAGACCAGGTTTTAAAGACATGTGCACTGATGCCATCTGGTCCAGTTGCACAATCTGAGCTTAGTTTTCGGCCTGATTTCAACCTGTTAATGAGTGCAGATTTTGTTGCGGTCAATACACCTTCATTGCACATCCGATATGAAGCTTGAAGCCAAGTTTCATCAAAATCGTGTGTTTGGTTAAAGCGATGATGACTCAAGTGTTTACAGACTCACTCACTGGCGAACTGACTAAACTACGGGCACTGCTCGATCGCATCGGCTCAACGGACCAAAGTCCAGGTGAGCTAAAAACAAACTGCGCATACCGCACCACGACAAATTAAAAAGTGACAGGTGCATACCATGCTACGTTGAGCTAAAAAATGATTTTTGGAGCCATTTTACCTCACGTCCAGCACTGTACTCTATGTTCAGTACATCTGGAATAATAAATGTGTGTGTGTGTGTGTCCATAAAATCCAAAACCATGAAACCTTGCAGCCTGAAACTTTGCGTGCATATGAACGGAACTCCAAGGAAGTGCAAGAGTGAAAATTGGGTGTTTGGGTTAATTAAAACACCCCTTTTGAAGATAATTAAAGACATCATTTAATTATATATTTTAATCGGTGTATCCTCGGACACCTCACTTTCCCTCGATGGGGTCTTAAAGAACATCCTTGTTTACCTCGCCGGGGTCTTAATTTGCCATTTTGTTCGGCCTGCTCAAGAATGCCTTGAGTTGGAACAGGCCGCAATGGTTTAATTATGCTTATGTTTTTTTCTTCACTTTCCTCACTCATATTATTGAATGCCTGATCATCATAGCAATGAATCACGAGATACATTGCGATGCTTGTAAACGCCCGGAGGCACCAGCGTTCCGAGTTTTATTATATTGCATTTCTGCACATGCCATAACCTCTAGAATCTCTTAAACTAAGCCAATTTGCAAAATTTAAGCTCAAGATTTGAACTGAGCAACAGTTCCAACTGCTAATAAAGTGTTCATTTCTCCAACTCAGACATAGTTCGATGTTTTGGGTGTCTCTGGGAGGTGTTTAATATTACAGATCGGCGATCGCTAATCGCTTGCCAAAGCCAGCCTTTACTTAGAAACTGTTTCATTGGAATACTTCCTTGAGTGCTTAAGCCACTTGGTGAGCACTCCACAATATTTGAACTGTCACTGAATACGATATATCGATTCATATATACACACACTCCCTCTCTCTCTCTCTCTCTCTCTCTCTCTCTCTCTCTCTCTCTCTCTCTCTCTCTCTCTCTCTCTCTCTCTCTCTCTCTCTCTCTCTCTCTCTCTCTCTCTCTCTGACCCCTCCCCTCCCCCACCTCTCTCTCTATCTCTCTCTCTTTCTCTGACCCCTCCCCTCCCCCACCCCCACTCTCTCTCTGACCCCTCCCTTCCCCCCACCCCTCTCTCTCTCCCTCTCCCTCCCATCCCTCACCCTGCTTCCCCACCGCTCCTCCTTTGTTCAGGGCACTATTTCGGACTGATGGTTTTGTTTTGAATTTACATCTGCTTCCCTACTTTGCCATAGGAATTGGATTTGGAGTGAGGCGACCAGAGGGGTACAAAGGTCGCTGCATGTGCGAGCATGCTCAGATGGTGCTATTTGTAGCAAGATGGTCATTTACACTAAGATGCGCTGAATGTCTCCATTGTGTAATGTCCATATGTGGCGACCTATTAATTACTGGATACATCAATTGATGCTGTTAGTGTTTTCTTTCTGTAAGTAACACATGGGGGATGGCGTGTTACACTGGTGAGACATCCCGCGAAACTACGTTTATCCCCTGAAGCTACAATACACGTACAGAAAGCAGGTCATGTTCTCGACCCATGGAAGATATGTTTTTTGCATACGTACATCCAGCTCCTTTGTGTGTGGCTCATGAAAAAAAAATCACCATGAAAACCGCGAATATGCTGAACCCAAGAATGTTGGAACTGCGAATGTCGCGGTCCGGGTGTATTTTATATCGGAGGCTATTGTTTTATTTTATCCGGTGAGAAAAAAATCGAGCTTTCCTATATTTTTTCCAATTTAATTCCAGACTTGTTTGTTCACAGGGCTGCCGAGATGCCATGTGAAGTGTTTACAGACAGACAGAGACAGACAGACTGATTGACTTACCTACAGACACTCCTCGATTACATAAGTTCACTGGACTAAAGTCCAGGTGAACTAATTGTGATGTATTGCTTTGTTGCGTCTGCGCATGCATAGACGGGGGTCGGGGGCCTGTTTTGCGGTGATCAGATTAAAAGTTAGTTGGACAATGGCGGTGTTCTGGTAACCCGTGTTTCTATTTGCGTCTTGACACGCGTTTTGGTTCTGGGAGAACTGAAAATCTGGCAACGAGGATAAACTATTTTGCCTTGGAGACTGACTTATTCTCTCTTCCTGAAGCCTTGGCCACATTTGGGACGATTGGAGAGTTTAAAGCCAAAGAGAAACACGGGTTAGCAGAACACCGCCATTGTCCAACTAACTTTTAATCTGATCACCGCACAACAGGCCCTATCGACGCATGCACAGACACAACATAGCATTACACTGTGCTAACTATTACTATTAGTGTGATGTATTGCTAACAGTTGACATATGTTGGAGTACCAACATCAGAGTCCAATCGTAGATTTATTAAATTAGATAAAACAAATTATACTACGAAACCAAAAGCACTTTCTCTGGATTTCCATGTACTCTTAAGGAAATTGTAAAACTTATTGTCATAGGGATTGACGATGCAGATGCCTGAGTCCGACAGCGGAGAGGCTGCAAACAAGTTCCAGAGCTGTGCCCCCGGAACCACAGATTTGAACCGGGCAACTGGAACTGTGCGACTGCTGTACCAATATATTGACCGTAATCCCAAATTTGGACTGGTTGATCAAAAATTTTGCTCGAATTTTAGAGAACAGGATTAATAGATGAGTTTCTGGCATCATGCAGGTGTGTAGATGAGAAAAAGTTCACGTCATTTAACAAAAATGCGATTCCACTATATTTTAGTGCCCCAGTGACATCCACTTTACGCCGCATGCCACTCGCTAATTCTGGGGTATACGCGGTAATTATGGAGCATTAATAATGACATATATCAACTATAATAACCATAATAACATGAAATCATTAATTTACACTATTAAACAAATAAATATTACAAAATCGCACAGCCATGTAAGACTAAATTTACAGGAGGTTTCCAGGACAAAAATGTTGTTTTCCAAGACTTTTAATACAGGTGTTTTATGTACAAGTGACATTGGCTTTTTCAATATCACTTGTACATACAGACTCAGACAAAAGTCCGAGTCTTCGGGTCCTTGGTGCTTCCGGTCTTGCTCTACAGATGTGAGAATTGGACTCTGACAAGGGATCTGAGATGGCAACTTAATTCCTTTGGCACCAGGTTTCTTCAGAGAATCCTTGGCGATCGCTGGTCGGACTTTGTGTCCAAGAGCGATTTCTGAGAGAGACTCAAATGAGATTTGTTACCTGCATAGTCCATGAGCATCAGTTGTGGCTATATGGACATGTGGCTCATTTTCCTGATGCTGACCCTGCTTACCAGATTCTCTCAATGAGGGAGCCCCGTGAGCGGAGGAGGCCAATGGGCCGACCTCATGCCTCGTGGTTGCAGAAGGTTGATCGGCATCTCAAGGAGATAGGGTGGGCCAGGCCTCTGCATGGGGGATGGCCAGTTGGAGGCCCCTGGAGTGCCAGTGGAGAGTGGACACAGCGACGCGTTTCTCTGGTGCATGCTCCCATGCATGAATTGACCTGTGCATAAAATTCCCAAAAATTAGATCTTCCAAGATCCTGCGTTTTTTGATAGAACGAATCAATATAGATTAATGTTTGTATTAGACAAGCAAATACAGACAATAAATACAAACGAAATGAAACTGAAGTATGAATACATGTCCTGGAGGCAAAAAATTCCTTAAAATGGGAGTTGAACCAGTCATTTGCAATGACATGTGATGCCATGTTCTAGTGCATGGAACCTCTCGCGTGATTGAATTGTACTTTCCCCCATATTCCCGATATCAAATGCCTTCTCACAGACCCTGCATCTGGCCTTGTGAATGGACTCCTTCACAAGTCAATCCCGGTAGTTGATGTGACTCAGCCACAAATAATTAAAATAGCAAAGCCTTGACATTATTCAAATTCTCTTCCTTTCTCTTTACAATTGGCAGTGAGCATGCTAAGGGAAAGGAGCTACTTCCTGCTTAATTGGGAGTTTAAGTAAACACTTACATAATTTATGCATAATGCATGAGAAACTATTTTTCAGCTTGGCTTCAGTAAATATATGTGGGAAATTATGAATGTTCTCTGAAAGAGATGGCAACTGAGCTTGAAAATGGCAACTGAGCTTTGAGTACTGCATGGCCTCTGTGAACATCACCGGGAAGGCACAAAACTGTGCAGTACGACTGCACATCGCTGGCGAAGTGGTACAGACTGTCTTTGAGGCTCTCACCGATATGGGAAACAATGACACAGCGATGACAAAACTGAAGGAACACTTTGAGCTCCTGCAAGATGTTTCATTTGAACGTCATGTGCCTCGCCCCGCCAGACAAGCGCCACCCACATTGATTGCTGATTGCGTTACCCAGCTTCGGCAGGGAGCAAGGTGTGATTTTGATCACGATGACGCTGTTGAGGCAATGAAAGATTAAATCATACATAAGTGTGCATTGCCATGCTTGTGCGGACGTCTCTTTCGTGAACCTGATTTGAACATAAAAATCATGCTATGAATATCTCAGGCTCTGGGAGTATCCGAGACTCAAGCCACACAAGTGGAAGAAAGGACCGTCGATAACCCCAACATGGAGAGTGTTAACATGATAAACAAAACTCATTCTCAGCAAACTTCAAATGAGTCGCCCATGTGGAAACAATGCAATACAAAATCTGGTGACATCACGAGAAGTTTCAGCACATGTACATGTTGCAATGGTTGTGGAACCACAGGTGTGGAGCCATCCCAGTGCGAAGATCACACATGCGGTGATGACCGCTGCCCAACAAATGGGCAATCGTGCGATTATCACAAACTTCCATTTCAGCCGAGTTTGTGCGGCAAGAAACCGGCAAATCCATTCAGATGCCTCAAACTCCCAAGATCACCCTGTGTGATTTATGTGTCCAGCTTCTGAAGATGGTCATGGGGAAAGTTCTTCCTTTAATTTCACAGATCGCCCACTGAGGATGGACACTACAATGGTAATATTCCTGAACCAAAAAAAAATTGATAATATTCCTGTAAAAATGATCATCAATTCCAGGGCTTCTGTCAATATATTGGAAAGAAACACTTAGCACAGGCTATGTCAAGATGGCCACCACCACACTCTATCCAAATCAGCCACCAACATCTTCACATATGGTTCAAACACCCCTCTACCTGTTCAGGTTATGTTTGACAGCTGTGTCGATTATAACAACAGTACAATTGTGGCCAACGTATAGTAGTGGTGACTGATCTGGAAGATACAGCATCTTTGCTCGGGTACACATTGACCATCCAACTCGGGGTGCTAAATGTCAGTCCACCCATTCAACTTGCACCGTCACAAATGACCAATATGCCAATCAATCCATGGGAGGTCATCCATGTTGCCATCTGCATGTTGCCATTTTCCACCGGTGAACAAATCCTCAGCATTGTTGATGAATGTTCCCAATGGCCAGAAGCAATTATCCTGTCATCCACCTCTACCCAGTCCGTCATTAGAATCCTAACAACTGTGCTTTCCACCCACTGTTTGCCACATGAAATTATGTAAAACAATGGACCCCAGTTTATCAGTTTCGAGTTCAAACAGTTTTACAGGATTCATGGAATCAAACATCGCAAAATTACACCTTGTTGGCCTCAAGCTAACTCGGAGGTAGAACGTTTTTTTCTGCATTCTGCATAAACCTCTGCACACGGCATGCATCAATCACAGGAATTGTCATCAGGAACTCTTCACATTGCTGTTAAAATATCATACAACATCGCACTGCATCAGAGGCATCCCCAGTAGCACTTATTTTGGGAAGGGAAGTCCTCAGCAAAATCCCTCACCTTCCAACTTGGGTAAAGAATGTACTCTAAAATGCCTTGGACTGAGACTGGGATGTCAAACAAAAAATTAAACAAAATGTGGATGCTAAGCAGTATGCTTCAACCCACGACATAGATGAAGGTGATGCAGTTCTTCGACAATAACCATAACAGGAATAAGCTGAGTACCACCTATGATCCACACCCTTATGCAGTAGTAGCAGTAAAGGGTCAGGTGATTTTCTTCAACCAGATGGACAGAAAATCACGTGTAACATATCACATGATCGACGATTCATCGACAAAGTCCATTCACAGTTATGGGGAGAAGAAGAGGAGACGGAGGATGTTGGCGATTCCTCAAGGCAAAGCCGGAAAGTGACTGCCGAGGCAAATCCGCAGGCCAGACCATAACGGGCCGGAAACCCTCCTTTATACCTACAGGATTACATTACAGATTTGGAGATTTAATTGTGATTTCAGGAGATGACTGCCATGCAGAACCGATGTGTTAATGCCTTTGAATGTTTTTTGAAACCTATCTTGATTCACTTTATGTGTTATGTGGTTGTTTCAGTCGATGCCCATATATGAAACAAAAATGATGGAGAGGGATATAGTGTTCTGATGTAGATCATGTGAGAAGAAATGAAGGGGAGAAGAGAGGACGGTTGATGTGCTGTAAGCAGTGTGGATTTTGATTAAAGCCTGTGTGAAATGAACAACAGTTTCCTGGTGTGAAAGAACGTTTTCATGGTGTGGAAGAACATTGTGTTTACCAACTAGAAGAGCATTCAGTCAAGCGCATACCTCTGCCACACAATGCCAGATCCACGAGAACATATCGGGCCCAATACATTTTTGATATAAGCTACATATCGTTTTTGGCCCTATCGCTCAATGATGAAGTTCCTTTTAAATTAAATGAGTAATGTTTGCAGATGCGGATTTGGATCTTCACCAAAATTGAATCAATTCTTCCTTGTCGCACAGCCAACATGTCCATCAAGTTTCATCCAAACCCGTTCACAACTTTTTGAGATATTGTGCTACAGTATATATCATTTTTCACCCTATCTCTCAAAGATGAAGAATCAATTTCAAAATTATTGTAGCCGGATCTGGATCCTCACTGACTGTTAGTTTGTTTGTTAGCAGAGATTTGTTAATCAACAAACAAATGATGAGAAAACATCAAGGCAGATACAAAATCATTCGGTTCGGTTGTGCTCTTCACCAAAATCTAATCAGTTCGACCTTGTCACACCGAACCTGTCCACAAAATTTCATCCGGATCCGTCCACAACTTTTTGAGATATCCTGCACACAAACAAACAATCAGACAAGCAAACAAACAAGAAAAAGACGTTGTGCAGAACACGATACTTGCAAAACCCACCCTCCTCTTGAAAGGTTGCCAGGGATACATCAAATTGCCCATTGCATTAACATTAATGTTGACAGTCTTAATGAAAGCTCTGGTCAATTTGATGAAAATTGATTATTTTTCAGATTGAAATTGATGATTTTAGAAGTTTGACCTTGAGTTGAACTTTGACCTTTTAACCTCAAAAATAGTTGGTTTCCAAATTCAGTGATGCACTATGCAATTGCTGCTTAATTTCCAGGTTAATTGAATGAAAATTGACAATTTTTCAGATGAAATTTGATTTTAGAAGTTTGACCTTGAGTTGACCTTTGACCTTTTGACCTCAAAAAGTTGGTTTCCCAATTCACTGACATAATATGCAAATCCTGTTCAAATTTCAAGTCAATCGGATGAAAAATGACGATGTTAGAAATGTGACCTCAAGATGACCTTTGACCTTTGACCTCAAAATCAATAGCCTTTTCAGTTGAGACTACCTCTACAACTTGGTAAAGTTTCATGATGATCGGTTTAGAATTGTGACCTGTCGGTGATTGACAGACAAACAGACTTAGAATCACAAAATCGACTGACCAATATACATGAAAAATCTTCAATTTTGCAAGTAACAAACAAACAAACAGACAGAAAGGGGTGAAAACATAACTTTCTTCACCTTCGGCGGCGGAGGTAATCATGGAAATCCACGCTCACAACTTCAGTTATGCGAATGTTTTATGAATTTCTGCGGTGCTATTACACTACTTTTTATCGTGCTATTGACTTTAAGCCACGACGGAATGATTTTTAGTGTTGTTCGCCGCGTCATTGGCAACTGTGACATACAATCTCAATTTTAAATACATTTCATCATCGATTCATTGAACAAAATTACAATACAAATAAATATTTTTTTTCTTTATACAAACCATGTATCCAGAAAAAGACAAAATTTATCAGAAACTCCATTTCAAATGCATAAAGGGCAACTTCTTGGGATGGAGGAGGAAAAAGAAGCACGATTAAGAAGAAATGTAGAGAATAAGGCAAGTAGAAGAGCAAGTTTGTCTGTGACAAATTTAAATGCATTTAGAGCACAAAATAGAGAAGCCAGGCAGAGATTTGTTAGTCAACAAACAGATGATGAGAGAACATCAAGGCAGATACAAAATCATCTCCAGGATTACAGAAGGTGGCATTCAGCTCCGCACAAACAGTTAGCTATCTGGTAGGCCTCTGCCCTCGACAGGGTGTCATAAGTCCCAGGACGTGGTTTTAGCTGCTTATACCAGATTTATTTAAACCATCGATTTATATGCTGTTTTTTTTTCATGATCTGTATCTGGCAGTTCACAAAGGACAGTTGCTTTATATGGTTTAATCTGAAGGTCTTCCTTCCTTGTGCGATGTTACGATGAATACAAAACACCCAACTCTGCAGAACGATTCTGCAATGAGTTTTTTCGGATGTTTTAATGTTTTGAATCCCCAAGTCACGGATTTTTGGTCATCTGCTGTGCTTGCTATCGAGTACACTTCCAGACTGAAATGCCTTTTTCCCCAAAGATGAAGATTTTCTCGAAGTTAGTTTTCAAAACGTTCCCTTGAAGTCCTGCAACTGTTTCATGCTCTTTTTTTTGTGTGTTTCTCCTCTCGTGGTACCAAACCACTGCTACCAGCCTCTCTTCCACTGTAAATGGACTGGTGTCTGCCACCTGAATGTATTATTTGTATTATCTGAAAAAAAGGAAAATAGCATAAATACATATAAACAAATCTTGTATAAGCAGCTAAAACCGTGTCCTGGGATTGACGACTCACCTTCTATTATTATACTATTTTTAATACATATATATATATATATATATATATATATATATATATATATATATATATATATATATATATATATATATATATATATATACTATATTTATATATATATATATATATATATATATATATATATATATATAAATATATATATATATATATATATATATATATATATATATATATATATATATATATATATATATATATATATATATATATATGTACTGTAGTTAAATTTATCAGTTTGAAGTCCACACATTGTTGCAGCCTTTTGGGAGAAATGAAATCTACAAACAGCAAATCTCAGAAATTCCAACCTTTTCCTCCAATGAATAACCTGTGCATAATAGATTTTCAGTTGTTGTAGCATCAAGTATCATCGAGCAAGATTCTAGAGAAGTATACTCAAGATTTGGGCAAAAGTAAAAACCTTCATCCTTTATTACTTATGAAATCTAAAGATTTCGTAAGTATATTGATGACTTCCGTCCTCTGTTTGTGTGTTTGTGTGTGTTTGTTTGTAGGCACGATAACTCGAGAACGGAAGAAGCTACCAATGTCAAATTACACCACGTGATTCAGGAGGGTGATGGCTAGCGCTGATTAGATTTTGATCAAAATCGGTCAAAGGTCAAAGGTCACAGTGAGGTCAAACATTCATTTTTGATGGTTTAGTACAGAATCATCGTAGAAACTTCTGGTTTGCGTCGCTACCTTCTCTAGAGACAGCATTTATTAGACAAGGTCAGAGGTGAAGTTGACGATTTCGTAAGTACCAGTCTATGACTGCTTGTTTTATTTTATTTTTTAGAAATTTGTTTGATGTGCACACAATGCTGGACTTATATAAATTGTGTGGTTCGGTTGTGCTCTCTGGAGACAGACAGACAAGGAACACAATAGACTTTGGCATAAAGGGTTGGACAATGAAGCAAAGACACTTCAAGGATAGTTCAAGTTCAGACTTGAAACGAACCTATGAACATTTATTTCTGACATATTCCTCACTGTATCGCCCACGTAATATTTCCGCTGACTACACATGGGTTAAAGGCACAGAAACTAAAGGTAAGCGACCCTCGCCATCCATTTTAATGTCCCCATGCTAATGTCGACACAGCCCTTCGGGCAAAAGGTTCTATTACAGGTCCAAGTGCTGGGCGCAGAGTGCGCCGAATGGCGAGCTTTGACAGATGAACGCATAGACTGGGCTATGCCGTAGCTCAGAACCGTCACGATTTGTCTTTTGTAATGTGCCTGGGACGGCGGGCGGCTGTTCTTCAGTGCGCAATGGGCCAGTGGGGCCTCCGCAGCAGGCATCATGGATCATTCAGCAATGTTTGTCCTGACAGAGGTGTGTAACCCCCTTCGCAAGCCCATCTTAATGTGCGACGTACCGGGTTTTTTTTAGAGGGGGGAGGTGCAGGGGGAGGCAGTCCTTTCCAGCCAAATGGCATGTCGGCCTATATAGTGGGGACACCTTTTAAGAATTGATGTATATACGGCACAGAAATGAAGCACGTAGGTACAGTATATTCGAGCAGTGCTGGCCATTACGATCAGCTTATAATTCTCAATGTTTGGTAAGAAGGAAGACATTTCAAAGTGGTTCTCGAGCTATGGATATGGTTGGACCTGCCTGGCCTGGAATAGTGGAGAGGCCCTCTTCCAGAAGAGTACCAAGCAGGCCTGTTTCATTATATGACAAATGTGCACATCCATGACAATCAATGATAAACAAAAAGCCAAAACTATACCTTCATCAATTAAGAATTTCCAGTTTTTTATCCAAATGGCACAAATAGTTAATATGTAAACTTGCTTTAAATTTCGCCGAAAATAATAATATTTAAGGAAAACAGATTTCTCTCATACATCTTTCAATCATCAGCACCTTGTCGTTTCAATGAAGTCGTGTAATCATCGTTTCCAAAATCCAATCTTCTTTATTATGCAGCACAAGGCTGTGGGCAGCATTGTTTTCTGGTGGCACAACTGTGTGGCTGATGGCTGTGAGTAGCATCATTTTCTGGTTGTGCAACTGTGCTGATGATGCAGTGCCCCTTGTAGGTTAGAGCAGGAATTCATTATTTGTTCGGGGTGGCGGCGATGGCTTGCCGACTCTTTGTGAAGAGCACCGTGGGATATTTCATGTCAAACTAATTCCGGCAGGCAGGATGCCAGTTTAACGTCCATCCAAAGAACGGCACACATCGACACCTCACCCTGCATACAAAACTCCAGGATGACAGTTTATAGCTGGGCCGAGATTACAACCCATGCGATACAGCTCAGAAGTGAGCGTGAATACCTCTTGGCTATCCTGCCAGCCCTTAAAAATACAATAAAATCTCCATCAATAGCATCAGATATTATTCACTGCATTTTTCTTGCCAAAAATAAAAAAGGTGTCATGCACATACCATGGTAAACCATTGAGATAGCATTAATTTCTTCCCTACCATAAAGTACACCATTCATTTTCCACTTGTTTATGTGACCACAGATTGAATACCATGCATCTATACCATTGATTACCATAGGATACCTTTCACCACATTTTAATACAAAACTTTGTTCCAGGGAAAAGGAGTTAATTATCAACGAATGTGCCATAATATCTCACCGCAGTAATCTCATTGGATAATCCATTAAATAATATAAATGGATGACACTTTATTTGACAAACAAAGCAAGGAAAACCTACAGAAATGTTTAGACGAGAACGTATCGTAGAATAGTTCTAGACGAAAGCGAGCCATTTTTTTTGACGAAGCACCTCACAACGCCGACCAGTTGTGGATTTGAATTTGGTTAATTCGGGATTTTTTTTTGAGTGCTCCTTAGCTTAGGCTGAAGAGTGTAGGTCTATTAAATAAAGATTTGAGCATAACATGGAAATGATAGGCCAAATGGCCGCTTACATTTGCTCAATTGTCCTCGTTCCATTGACAGTCCTCTCTGAAAAACATTTGCTAAATGGAATCCAATTCCATTGCCTCCAAATTGGAATTCCTCGGCGATAGGTTCAGATTTATGAACAAATTGGATTCTTTATTTAGCTAATATGATGGACAATTTTCAAAGAGGCTTTGCTGTGAGCAAAGAGACTTAGATGGATGAGACAAGCTGACTAAACAGAAGTCTCATCGGACTGTCAAAGAGAAAACCTGCAGATAAGCTTGTGAGAGCTTTGGAAAACTTTTTTTTTACATTTAAATTACATTGTAAGCACAAGTACAATGTCTAGTTGTACACTGTCAATGTTAGGGGTGATCAGCAAGTCATGGCTGAACACTGACAGGGAGGGGGAAAAAAGAGGGCCATTGTTCTATCAAATGTTTAAATTGTTAAAAAGATGACGTAGAAAAAGTAATGCCAAATTTGGTCATTTTTTTTAAAAGGTCAAGACATGAATGAGCAGGACGCCAAAAGTTCAGTTCGCAGGTTGAAGTTGGCGAGATGACCTATCACTACCATTTTAATGGACAATATATATTGTTATGGAACTGGGGTCCAGGTTTAACCATGAGAGTGCTTCTTGGCCTCTCACCCGACCTCAGAACCTGCAAGCCACCGCACTGTGGATAAGTCCGTGGCCTGGCAGTTTGTTAAGCAACTACGGATGCCGATTGTGATCGCCAAACCTGGCGGGGTCCTCACTCCTTTGCAAACATTATCATCCCAGTGGTTTGGCAGTGGCAATTCGGCTTCACAACCTCAGCACGCACTCGAGCATCTATTTATTACGTACAGCCGAGCGAAACTGTAAGTGTCATGCTAGCAAGTGGTATGAGCGATTGGTGGGGGTATAATGTCCCATCTTTCGATTTGCACACACTAAGTCAATTCATTGGGTGGAATGAGGCATAAATGGGCACGATGGAAAAACGTTTACCAAATGAGAAGAGGCACATATTTACAAGCCACATAAAACAATCATGAGGCAAGTATGTACAGGCCCATCAAACAATAATCAATCAAGAAAGTCACAGAAGAGCATATCTTAACCCAAAGGACTTATTTCCCCCATAAACAGTCTTACTTGTTTACCTAAATCCAGGATATGGCGCCAGCGGAATCATTCCAAGGAAAATATAGATAGGAAGAAAAGAGGATGAAGAGGAAAGGCGAGATATTTTGTCGGCCTCTGACTCACTCCGGCACATGTCGACGGATGCATGCCAATTCTGTAATGCAAAGACAACAAAAAGTTGAGGGAGGAAGGTGACTCATTAAAGCAGAAAGGAGTGAATGCAAGTAAGAACAATGTGTGATATTAGCTTCTTAGAGGAAACATGTGAGGTGCGAGTGTAAACCTCGCCCAGATGGGTCGAGGCCAATAGCTCCTTTAACTGTTATGCTGTTTGTGAGGCTAAGTAGATAAATTTAGAGGTTATCAGAGGAAAGCAAGAGACAGATAGTGTATGTCAGTTGTGAAGCTATCTTCCCGTGCACGGGACCTCATGGCAATATTGGAGGGTTTACTCTTTTATGATATATATATATATATATATATATATATATATATATATATATATATATATATATATATATATATATATATATATATATATATATATATATTGTTACAGCCTCAGGTACCGAGTGAATTATGAGGGGGTTAATCCCCGTTTCTCTTCGGAATAGCAGGACCTGGGACCACCACTCACAATTAACTTTGTGGTCTGGTGGGTTGCTTTACAACCACGAACGCCAATCAGTTAACCACGAGTTCCAATTTCCACCATCTAATTTTGCCTTTTAACGAGAAGTCACGTGGCTTCCTGAACAGGGAGCGTTTGCTCGGAAATGCACTAATTTTATCTTGATTAGATCTTAAGTAGGGCGACCGAGTGTTTAACCGCTCGTGCGTGCCAACTATGACAAGTTAATTATTTTGGGAATTACCTCCCAGTCTATCTAGGTTCGGACAATGCTGGATCAATGGAAGGAAAGGACAAGCACAGACAGTTGAAACATCAACAAGGAATTTATTAACAGGAAAAATAAATAAACAGAACAACTTTTTATTTCCTTGTGGTGAAAATAGATAAATTCAAATCAATCAAACTAATTTCAATCAAATAAAGAATTAAACAGGCATTGATAGAAAAATTGACAAAGAGCAGATGCATATCACTATGCCTTACTTACCAATTAAACACCAGACATGGGTACCCAGAAGATCATTCAAGGGGGGGGGGGGGAATAAATCCGGTCTCGGCTTACCAAGGTAGAAGTTTACCAACTAAGAGGTGCTCTGAGGAGCTGTAAACAGTTGTCACCAACTGTCACCAGCAGTCAGAGATGTAAGGCTTTAAGGTACTGAGGCACTGTGAGGAGCTGTAAGAAGCTGTAAGGTGCTGTGAGGCACTGAGGAGCTGTAACCAGCTGTCACCAACTGTCACAAAACTGTCAGAGCTGTAAGGCCATAAGGCTGTCACCAACCGGTCAGGAAAACAGTCCTCCCATCCTTTTTATAGGTGACCAGGACATGAGCCTCAAGCTCAAGCTCAAGCTCTGGGCGGATCCTCAAGCAGACTTCAGCCAAATTCACCTTGCCTTTTGGCGCATTGTTGCAAGTGACCAACTGTCAACCTCACGATCATTCCTTCCTCGTTCAGCCCAACATGAACAAGAGCCAGCCAGCATCCATAGAGCTGCCAAACATCGATGGAAAAAGGTGGACGTCAATGTCGGCGAAAGAGGTAGGTGTCGAACGGTAATGAAAGACCGGTGGGTGAGGTAAATGATCCACAGCCATATTTGACCTTGAGAATAACTGCTCAGGAAAAGCCCGCGGTGTGCTGAATCAAATGTCCTGCAAGTCCACAGTGTAAATAAATCGTCCACCTCCAAGCCAATGTGTCCTTTGGAAAGGGGGTAGACGAGCCTCCGTTGGACTAACGGCTATCTCGCGTGCATGAATGTGTCATAAAGAGAAAAAGACCATCCCATAAGAAAGGGAATCTATTCTATATCCTTATCCAAGGCATCAAAGTTTAAATCCCACCAGACATGGGAATGGGTCTATCCTGGACATGCATTGAGGGAAATAACTGTCTGAACACCTAAATGTTTGTATGCATTCATCGGATCCTATTCTTAAATCCATAACACTACCCTTTTCCCTATTACAGACTCGCCCCGAGTCGTCCAACAGCTGGAGATATCGGTTAAAAGTAACATCATTGCCATTAAAAGTTAGCATTACCGTGTGAAATGCAGGTGAAGTTACCCCGACCGAGTATGCTTTAACTCTACCCTTTAGTATTTGCAACAATTTAAACTAGATATGTCCTGCCTGATGCATTGGGAATGACCCAACTGACTCACACAAACAACCTTATGCAACACCGAAATTGCCAGAATTTTAAAAAATAAAACATATAACCGGTGGGCTTTAATAATCTACACAACTGTACAACTATATACAATTTTGGACCCAGGACCTACATAAATTCAAAAGGAAAATTGTGGAGGGGGGGGGGGACAGCCATTGACTTCTTGCCAGCTCTGTGCTCTTCATGCCCTTCACCACCACACCAAACAAAACAAAACCGCAGGCCAGTGACCAGCATGCAAGCCATAAATGTTGTGGCCTTCTAAACCAAAATGATCAAAGGAAGCAACAACAACAACCGAGCCACTTCCTCCACTGAGCTGCGTTTGTGCAGTTCATGGTCGTGTTAGTTTGTGGCACAAGAAGTGAACAAAAGTGGCATGAGACTGGTATGTGGCTGGCCTGTGACTGGTATGAAGCTGGTATGAATCTGCATCAAAGAGGCAGTCCATAAGTGTGGTAGCATGCTGCTGCAGTAAATGCAGTTCAAATAAAAGAAAACAAAACAAAACCATCATAACAATTGGAATGGTGTCACCTGGTATGAGGCTGCATCGAGTGGCAATCCACAGAACAGGTGGGAGTGGAACACAGGCCACGGAGCAAATGGTGAAGTGAGGTGAGTGATGCATTGATGGTCCTGGGGATGGCGAGACAAAGCAAAACAACAAAGCAAACAGCAAACAGCACGAAAGGAAAAAAGCTAAACCAGGTAATACCATCAAACACCAGGTCCGACCAACATGGTCAGTCGGTCCCCGGTTTGCACATACCTGGGGCAGTGGCGGTGGTGCTGGAAGAGAGAGCTCAAGGTTGGCCCTACTCATCTGCACCCATCCAACGTCTTTTCTCTCATATACACTACCCTAGCCCCCCTATTTTCACAATTCGTTGCCATATCTTGTCTCCTATATCCCACTGTCCCCATTGCCAAATTCATACCCAATCCCTCCAAGGTTCTATGGAAAGGAAAAAGAGCAGAACTACATGCAATCTTACATTTACGTCATGACACATCTCATTCTCAAGTCCTTTAGGAGGGCAAGTCCATCAGCCGGCGATCATCCCGACAGTGGATGGTGCAAACGGGTCTTCATCAATCCGAACTACACTAAGATTGTAACACTTTTAAACTGTCCCCGGGGTTATACCCTGCCAACAGGCCTTTATTAAACTATGGGGTTCTAAAAATCAAAATTCCCATTGCCCACATGTTGGTGCTCTTAAAATTTTGGGCCTTGCCCAACAAATTTTCTTTCCGTGCTGTCGCACAATTTTGTGGCTGGGTTGTGTGGCTCTGCTGGCAGGTCTACACACCTGCAAACTCACCGTTAGCACCCACGGGATGCTGGAGCTGCCTCTGAGCTTGCCTGCTCCTCACCCTAACATGGGGGATGCCCTGGCTGGTACTCCCCTCCCCCCCATCGATGCCCACAAGGATTTTGGCGCTGCTCGTGCACCCGGGCCCATTGAACACAACACTAAACACTACACTCGCACGCCAGTCCCCTCTCCTCGGATAATTGCACCCACTAACACACTACTGGCCCCCTGGATCTACCTATGGCCTCACATGGCCGACGAATCCCCAGCACCTGGGGTGAGTACTTCATCAGAACACAACGCTCATAAGCCACACCCCCAGCTGGTCCATTATCTCCTAAACCATACACACAATTAAAAAAAAACTTTTCACAATCAGCACCAACCCCAGAATGACATCCATATGTAAATTTGCCTAATCCCCCTATCTAGCTTTAAACTAACCCCCGGGTTTCCTTGAGTGGGATCCACTCCCACATTCAGTCCTTCACACCATGCATTCCATTACTTGCACTCATACCAGCCTTTGCCCTGCCTTCATCAACCACACACAAACACATTTCCACTCACCTACACAGCATCACCGAACTAATTTCCCCGGAACAAACTCGTGCACCCTCGTACGATGCACGCTCCCATTTAACTCCACCCTCTATACCTCTCTACTTCCCCACATGTTCATTTTCTCGACATAAACAGTCCCTATTGTCATTCTCAATCCCTAAATTTATCCTAGCCCTCCCTCATAGTCGCTGCTCGGTACCCACATAGAGGCTACCATCGCTGGCACCCCCATGTGGGCCTAACAATGCAATCCCCTTTAGGCTAGTGCTCAAGGGCCCCCGATGTGTGGGGCTGTTTCACCACTGCACTCCACACATGGGGGTTACTGTCACCGTCTCTTCCGCACATGAGCCCCCGCATCTGCAGAGGCGCTCAACTTGGCCTCTGCCTCTAAAGCCGGAGCGATCCACGAGAGTGTCTGATCTCCGGTGTGGGGTCTCAATTGGTCAGCATGGACGATCCGAGGGAAAGCCATGGTCCCATTTTGATATTAATGACCACGTCACAGATCTGTGCCAGGACGAACCCTGGGCCTTGCCAAGGCAACATGAGCTTTGGGCATTTGCCCTTTCGTCTCGGGTGATTGAAGAACCAAATCTTCATCCATGGAGTGTATTTGCTCACCTGGCTCCAGTGGTCATACCTGCACTTCATCTTTACACCCACCAGATGGAGGTGGCGGTGCACGAAGGCATGGACCCATTCCATACCCTCCTCCAAATGATGGGCGTAGCCCTCCCCCAGTGGTTTATCAGGATGTTCTGGCAAGAGATCGCATAGCAGGTCAGCGGGAGCCTGCAGCTCTCACCCATACATGAGCAACACTGGGCTAGATGCGGTGGCTCTATACTGAATATTTTGGTTGGCCATCAACAAATAGGGGAGATGTTCGGCCCAGTCATCCTGATGGGTGGTGTTAAATAGGGATAGTTGTTGTATTAAAGTCCTGTTGAAACTTTCCACCATCCCGTCAAATTGTGGTCTTAGGGCGTTGTCCTTGTTTTCCGAATTGACAAAAGACTGCACACCTCTTTTAATAATTGGCTTTAAAAATTTCGGCCCTGATTGGTGTGAAGCTCTTACAAAATCCCATGCCGGCATACAAAACCTTCCACGAAAGGCCTGTGCCATAACCCCAGCTTCTTGATTGGGGAGCGCATAGGCCTCCGGCCACTTGGTGATATAGTCCATAACCACGAGGATATATTTATTACCCTGGTGGGTGCAGGGCATTGGTCCTAAGATGTCCATAGCCACCCACTCAAGGGGGCCCCCCTCTTGGTGTAGTGTAAGGGGGGCCCGCATCCTCTGTGCCGGTCCCATTTTAGCAGTACAGGTGTCACATGCTCGACACCAGTCCTGCATATCGTGCCCCATATTCACTCAATGAAATCTCCGGCAGGCCCGAGATGTTGCTTTTGTCCTGCCAAAGTGGCCACCGGGGTGGGTACCATGCAACTGTTGTAAAATGGTGGTTTTAAATTTGTCTTGGACTATAATTAGCCAGGAAGTTCTCTCAGAGGGAATTTCCACACACTTGCGATAGAAGATGTTATCTTTCAATTCTAGGGTCTTCCACTGAACGCAGTAAGCCTTTGTCCATGATCCGAGGGGGGTGACTTCCTCCCCACTGGGTCACTTACCTGCCCGGACCCATTCGTACACTGGCCCCAATGCAGGATCTTCCCACTGGGCCGTGCTCCAAGCCAACATTCCGAATTCCTCATCTGCGGTTGGTGGCAAGACTTGCCCTGCCACCCGGGCTGCATGGACTAAGATCTTATGGGAGGGTTGCAATTGGTCCCTGTCTCATGTCACGTACAGAATTTACAGTTTTCTCCCAGACAAGGACGTCGCGAGAGCGCATTGGCATTCCCATGAGGCTTACCGGCTCTATGGGTCACACTGAAATTGTACTGCTGCAACTTTTCCAACCACCTCACAATTTGCCCCTCGGGTTCCTTGAACTGTAAGAGCCTTTGCAAGGAGGAATGATCAGTTCTCACCGAAAATTTATGCCCATACAAGTACGGGTGGAAATGGTTCATGGCAGACAGCATAGCCAATAACTTTTTGCAAGTGACGCAGTAATTTCGCTCGGGCCTACTCATGGCCCGACTGTAATATGCGATCGCTCTTTCCACACCCTCCTCCTGATCAACAATACAATGCTCCAGCTGTTGGTGGCAGTTTGTCTTCACCTTTATTTTTTGGAAATGCTTTGAAACGTTTCCATCTGTGGGTTGAAGCATCTTCAGCTGATACTTTCTTCGTACTCAGGAGACGGCACAAAAATGCCTCACACCCTTCTTTACATTAAAAGATGGTATACTACCTCTCCCAGTTTGGCTGGAGTGTTTACAACTTGAAGTGGCGACTGCATGTACGTTTTGAATGCTGTTCTCTTTAAAACACCATTGATATGACCAGTAATATCACATCCTGTGATGGCATGGAAGCCTGGGAGTCCTGCTGCCCATTCAGGTCCCAGATGATTATATCTTTGGTTGTAGTGCAACTCTTCTTCTCGTGTTAGATGTGCCTGTTACAATGACAGTATTTTTGCCCAGCTGTGGCAGTCATCTCAGGATCAACACAAACCAGTTAGTATGTTGTGTGAAGAAGTCAACCTCGTTTCCTGGTCATAACAGCTAGTCATACAAATTTTATGGAACATAATATCACGTAATAATAAATCACCTGTTGAAAGGACATTGCAAGTCTAACTTGCCAAACTTCATTTCCACTTTCAGGCACAATCTCTTGTATTTCTTTCCCTTGGTTTTCTCTTCTACAGTTTAAAAGTTTTAGATGTTTACGTTTTTCTCTTTGTTATTTATTGACCTCTTGACAAAATATACACTTTTCAGAATCAAAAGATACTGTTTGTGATCTTGAAGTAATGACTGGGGTTTCTGTTTTCCCTCTTTCTTTTTGTGACCTTTGGTCTTCCTTTCGTTAGTATCACTCCGACATTTGAATCTCTACTTTCTACTGCTCACTCTTTGCATTTTCTATCTCTATCTAAGTAGATCGTTGGTCTTGTGAAGCACTGTTTATGCTAACTTGCATTCTTCTCTATCAGATCTTCTGGGGTTAAACAATGTAACCTATGTGAAACATTAATAAAGTTTGGGTTTCCACATTCTGCCTTTTGATTTATGCAGCTTAGAAACTTCTCAAAGTTAGAATTTTTGAAAGTCTTGCACTTAGTGTCGACCAAATTGTCTTTTGTATGCTGCTGACAACAGAGGAACAATGAAAAATCGATGGTAGCCTTCTTTGGTGGGGGCTCCATAATAGAAAGATGACCTGGCAAGTACAAAACAGACCAAGCAAGATAATAAACAACTCTACAGTAACCTGTTTGAGTTGACAGAATAAAATATTTCACAATGAACTCCATACAGAAAATACATTTTTTTATTCTGGATCCTTGTTTAAATCCTCAATGCAACATGTTATGTATCATATAAAATGTTGCAAGGAATGAGTGTCCAATATGGCTTTCCGTACTCAATAAAATATATGTATATGGTCTTATTAGAAGTTAATTATCTGATATAAAACTCCCTTCTTTACTGAAGTCAAACCTGAATGACTTTATGAAAGCAAATTTGAAAGCCAGGTATATCAGCTGGCTATGAAGTCTGGTAATTTGTTAAAGCTTAAAAGTAGGTCCTACTGAGTCCAAGGCCTACTCATTAACACCAAGTACATAGAAGTAACACCTACCCCAATGAGGCATGGCATACTTAATTTGGTGGAGAACATGCCTTAAATATTTTGATTTACTTTATCAATTACATTATACAATTCCAACTTACCAATTCTGTCAAAACTTTCATCCTATCAGTGCAGCTCAGAGCACATGGCAATTGTGATCGTCAAGCTTGCTTGAGACAGAGAAAGCTCAGACTGCTTGAGATTCACTCCAGGCTATCTTCCATGTGCCCATGTTTCTGTCTTTTATTTCGTTACTGAATGAACAGCTTAAATTGAATCATAAAGTTATTTCTGTTTCAAGGTGGTCAAAAATTGCCATGACAGAATTGGCGACGAAGATGGGATAAACTGCCTGTCTGAGGAGAGGAGAGGGGTCCCTGTCCAGAGAACAGCAACCACACGGCACCAAGGTACATTATTGTATTCCACACCTCATTATTTTAAAGTCTGGAAAGCCAGCAGTGTCCACATTAATTGATGGTTTCAATTGTATTTAAAAGGTGATTTCAGTGGTGAGCTATGAAAACATTATACCTTTATTATTTTGTGATGCTTTATGAAAATAATACATGTGTTACCCAAAGCTAAAAATAGTATAAAAATCAAAATGGTGGCCATTTTGGATTTGTTGGTGCTCAGCTACAATGTGTAATGAGTTAGGAAACATGTTTAATATTATTTAGATTATATTTCTGACTGATGTCAGATTCATTTTTAATCTAATATAAGTTTTTAATGTTAAGAAACTTGAAATAATAGCAAAAAAAATTGAAAAAATGGTGGCCATTTTGAAATTGCTGGTGACTTGCACATGAAAAAAAATGTAGCAAATACTTTTCTGATTCTCCAGTGACTACTCTACATCATATCAATTTTTTACCACGTCTAGGAAAAAAAATGCAACCTTCCAAGTAGCTACATAATGTCCTTGACTAAAGGTCCTGAAAGTCCCTATGGTGTCCATCTTGTTTACCCCGTGTTCCCTGCCCCATCCCTCTCCCTTCCACAGATCTCCTAATGCCTCTGTTCCCCACTGTTTTGTCCTTCCCTCTCCCAGCCCTCTTGTCTCCTGCCCCCTTGTTGTGCGTTGTGTGTTAGCTCTCATACGAGCTTCGACAATGGAGACAAAAAGAGAAACAACAAGGTTGGCTTATAGCTGCTCTTAAATGGACAAGTAGCTGCTGCACTCAGGTGTTTTAGTCTCTTTCAGTTTCTCCTACAGGTGTGACATCCAGCCACCCGGCTAATACTTTTGTTTTACACCATATCTTGATCAGCAATACTGTGGTCATTAACCCGGACACATCATCATGATTAGCTTTGTTTGAGTTCATATAATACAACATTTGTTCCACGAACCATTCTTGGTTGTCGTCATAACCTTTAATTTGCATTTTCATGGCTTGTAAATCATTCTGGTTCCATTGACGATGATTATTGAAAAAATCTGATGTTGATTCGTTACCACATTCAAAAGCTGTTAGTTCGACCATGAACCATAGTTCGAACATGAACAAAAAATGTTCGACCATCGGGCACACCTTTTCAGGTTCTGTTTCAATTGATTTACTGTCTTCAATTCTTTTTTGCATTTCTATTGCCACTCCCTTGTTGGGATTTCCAGCATCCTTAAAGGTCGCACCCTCCTTCGCACCTTCCCTCATACTCCCGTCCATTACCTACACTGTTATTTGAATGTTTCCTCCCCATGCTCCCTGCTGAGGGAGGAGAGCTATCACCGGTAACATTTTCTGTACCTCCTTAAGGGTAGCTTGCGTGTCTTTTAAACTCACCTTTATGCTTGTGTTCTTTGATTGTTCTTCTCTTTGGAGACTCTCCTCATATCAGCCCATCTACCAAAAACTTTCCAATCCACTAGTTTTCTTGTCGTTTTATCTTTCTCTCTCTCTCCATTAGTTCTCTTCTCAAGTTTTCAATTCTATCCCAGTGGAACATTCAATCTCCATTTTTTGGTCCACTCTGACCACAACTTTAAATCTTTCAAAGAACTCGACCCGTAGGTCTTATTCATATACTCGGCATTTGACCACATAGTGGAAGCATCGCCATCTACTTCTTTTTGATGCTGGTTCCCCATTACCATATGTCTAGTCGCTCTGAGTACTCGTCAGTGCTCCTTTTATTTACAGCAACTTTCTCAAACCCCTTGGCCCTGGGCTCTCGCAACTTTGATACAAAATACCCTTGTCACTCGCCCTTGTGGCAATATCTGCGTCTTTCTGCCAGTCCATGACTCAACGACTTATACGTTCTGTGTAGTGCCCCACCATTTCCCGACTTGGCAGTTCGACAACCCTCTGCGCAATGCCTCCCGCCCAACTCTGTGACTCGGCGCTTTGATAAAACCCTACAAGATGTTACCCAATTAAATGAATAATAAATCCCGTTATCTCTTATGGAGTAGTGCTGGACCTCCCTGATGAAACTCCAAAATCTTTTTATTTCACTCAATAAACAGCTATACATACTCTTACCTTTTAAATTTCGGTTCGGCATAAGAAGCAGGGCAGTCTACCCAGCGAGAGCAAGTCACCTTCTCGAAGAGATAGAAGAAGTCTCTCACCTGCTTACCTATTCACCTTGGCGCCGGGTGGTTGCTGTTCTCTGGGCAGGGACCCCGCTACTCTCCTCAGGGAGGCTGTTTATCCCATCTTCGTCACCAATTCTGTTATGGTAATTTTTGACCACCTTGAAACAGAAATAAATTTATAATTCAATATAAACTGTTTATTCAGTAATGAAATAAAAGACAGAAACATGGGCACATGGAAGATAGCCTGGAGCTAATCTCAAGCAGTCCGAGCTTTACATGCATATACATATATATATATATATATATATATATATATATATATATATATATATATATATATATATATATATACACACATATATGTGTGTGTGTGTAATCTCACCAAGGTGTGGATAATACATCAAAGGAAACTAACAAAACAAAGAGAGGCCTTTTGAGAAAGCAGAGATGGGTCTTGTAAGGTTAAAATCAGAAACATAGGGTGAGAAACAGTCCCTTATCAGGTTTGCTCGAGATGGTCTGGACGAAGGGAGTAAAATAGAATGTGATTTCTTGGCCAGGCCATCTGCACCAATGGACCATAGCTAAAACGTTTACAAGGTTTTTACTACTCCTAAGGACTGTGTACAAGCTCCGTGTCGAGCTTTTCCCAATATATATGTGTATGTGTATATATATATATATATATATATATATATATATATATATATATATATATATATATATATATATATTCATAAAGCACAAGCTAAGGCTAATTGGCATTTTACCTCATTATAAATTCAATTAAAAATTCAGTTTACCACAGGGAGGGGCGAGGCGCATTTAAAATCCAAGCTATCGACTTGGAAAAGGGGAAAGGCCTGCCTTTATGCTCGCACATGCAGCGACTTTTGCACCCCTCCAGTCATCTCACTCCGAATCCGATTTCTACATGCTGGGAAAGCCGTTTTAAGTTCAAAACTAAACTGTCAGTCCTTACCAGCTCCACATATGTATTTGTCCAACCTCCTTGCAGTCGATGCTTATCATACATGCGTACCAGCGATATACTTATCATTTCACTCACACATGTGCATAGATTTCCCCACACCCGCACCGCATGGCACGTCCCATGTGGCTTTGGCACCAAAGCACGTTCCCTCCCCAGCTGGCTTCGGCGCCGCAGCACATCTGCTCCCTACGTGCCAGAGCACATGGTTCACGAGACAGCTGAGTCACCTCCACCATGGTGCCATGCACCACAGGCCCAGGTACAAGTTTGGACCACACACCTGTGAAACCCAAGCAAGGCACACACATAATCAAGCATGAAGGCATGCACACACACCCCCAGAGTCATTTGTATCATGTCCATGTGTGCTGCTTGCACACCACTTCATGCTTGCAGTAACTGCTGGCTCAAAATATTGCAACAACTCTAAATATATTTGTATTAATGTTTTAAAATGAAAGCAGATTACACAGAAAGGTGAAAAAAGCAAATTGCTGACCCCTGTGGATTGTACTGCCATGGCTTGCAAAAGCATCTTATAGAGCGAGGCAATTTATTTGGTTAATTATTTTCATTGTGCTTAATGAATTTCCACTTTCTGCACATTTCTTAATCATTTCTTCACTCAAGAAAAAGTGAAAAGTCGAAAAAGTTAAGTTTAATGCTTAGTTTAAATAAATACACTTCATCATAACAATTACTACTTTGTTGAAATTTTCAGATTTTGCGCCAGATTTTGACACTTATTAGTCCACGAGATCTTATTCTCTAATCTGAAATAATAATTTGATTATATACTTTAATTAGTCAGTGAGAGTAGATCGTGTTTCCAAGGTAAGGCATGTTTGAATATGCTGAATCAAAATGGTGGCTAAAGACCACCACAAGGCAAATTTTGGCTGATAAGCCTTTCTTGGAATTAATTATTTTCAAAAGGGGTGTTTAAATTAACCGTAATATCCAATTTTCATTCATGCACTTTCTTGTAGTTCCCTAGTTATGCAAGCAAAGTTTGGGACCCCTAGGTTTTATGGTTTTGGAGATATGAAGGAGACACACTCACATTTATTAATAATGTTGGACCCCACTATTTGCGGGGGATACATTCCCGAAAAATTCTGCAAGTAGCAAATCCACGAATGTCAGGCATTGTTTAAATGGAAAAGGGGGGGGGGACAGGTGCGGTTCCTGATTCATTAAAAATGCCGCAAATGGAAAATTAATGAATGGCGAACCCATGAATGTCAAGCATGGTTTCAATGGAAAAATCGGGATAGGTTCCCGGCAGTTACTGGTTCATCAGGGAAACTTTTAAAGGTTTAAAATATTTTCAACCACAAAGGCACAGGATAAGAGTATCATAAAAATGCTTCCAAATACCAAAAACAACACCAGGTACCGTTTTCAATGTTTATTGAAGGAATGCTATTAACAGTTTATTAAAAGTGAGTGACCAACCATACCATAACAATGAGGATCCTGATGAGTTGCTCACTGACGGGGATGTAGGATAGGCATGTGCCAGATTTTGTGCCAGACAGGCGAGGGTGCTGGTGCTCCTGAGATGGACAGACCAGGGTGGAAGAACTCCATGATTGAAAGCTGGCTGGCAGATTGCCACAGATTTCGATGTAGCTCCTTGTATGGAAGCATCACACCATCCAACCCCCTCGTGAACTTGAAGTAACGCTGCATGACCGGATCAGAGTCCAACAGCCTCTCAGTAAAAAAAAAAATACAAAAATGCATGTCCTGCAGTATCTTACCCAGGAACTTGACCACGAATGTGGACCTCGACACCTCTTCCTCATCACTGCCCATGCCCGCCTCCTCCTCGGAAACCTTGGTAATGGCTCACAACTCCTCCTCAGTGGGCTCCTCGGCATGCGAGGTGATAAGAGCATCCAACTCCTCAGGCTCCTTGTTGCCAAAGCATCCCGGATGTGGGTGACCACTTTGGTGCTCAGTATAGTGCTCGCCGCAACTTTCTTGGATCGCCTTCTCGTTCTTCCGTATTTCGCAAACGGGAGATTCATTTACTCCATTGTGTATGCCCACAGAAGCCACACACTGTCCTTTCAACAGCCAGGTCCAGCAGATCCACTTTGTGACTCAGGCTCATCACTTTCTTCTGCCTCTTGGCAGTCAACGCATCTCTGACACTGGTATTGTGCTTGGGAGCCATTCTTGATCAGTGAGTGGAATGAGACGCACAACACCGGTCAAGTCAGCAGGATGAGAGAATGATTGAGACCCAGAACACGCTGCCATCATGCTGCGGGAGGGATGAGTAATCCGCTCATTGTTTGTGGGGGATGTTTGCGGATGGAACGTTTTACCAGATGTACTCAGCTGGGGTCTGGGGGTAGATGTAAAACGTTTTAATTGTGCAAGCTTCCATGCTAACATTTTACTCAGCATGTCAGATGTGGCGAAACATTTTAATTATTAAACTTTTGGGAGGAGGACATCTTCTGCAGCTTATCTTGTAATCGATTCTGTGAAGCATTTTAATTACTCATGCAATGGTCCATGATAACATTTGCTATTTTAAACGTGCCTGGTGGAAGACGTTTTAGAAGTTATGTGCGTACAAGTACACTCCAGTGTGTACATACAGCTTGTTTATAGTGTGGCTCATGGAACATATGTTTTAGAACAGTTCAATGTGTGTAGTTGTTGGAATTTTTCGCTTATCTGGAATTTAAATTCCAGATAAGGTATTGCCATCGCCCATCCATCCGTCCATCTCCTTTTCCGACTTCTTCAGCCAAACCGCTGGACTAATCCGGCTGAAATTTGGCAGCAACGTTCCTCTCCTGACTGGTAACAGGGACTGCAAAGCTCATTCCGGTCACATGATTTTTAAGTAGGTAAAAATGGCTGACCATGAATTTTTCCAAAAATCTTCTTCTCCAGATCCACCAGTCAGAATGCTCCTATATTTGAGTTACAACATTAGGCCATGGTAGGGATGTTCAATTGCAGAAGTCATGCCGATCACTTGATGGGAAGTGTGTCAAAATGGCCGACTTCGTCAATTTTTGGGAAGATCGTGTAACTTCCTTCAACAATCTTCTTCTCCAGACCCACCAGTCAGAATGCTACCAAATTTGGGTTACAACATTAGGCCATGGCAGGGATGTTCAATTGCAGAAGTCATGCCGATCACTTGATGGGAAGTGTGTCAAAATGGCCGACTTCGTCAATTTTTGGGAAGATCGTGTAACTTCCTTCAAAAATCTTCTTCTCCAGACCCACCAGTCAGAATGCTACCAAATTTGGGTTACAACATTAGGCCATGGCAGGGATGTTCAATTGCAGAAGTCATGCCGATCACTTGACGGGAAGTGTGTCAAAATGGCCGACTTCATCAATTTTTGGGAAGATCGTGTAACTTCCTTCAAAAATCTTCTTCTCCAGACCCACCACTCAGAATGCTACCAAATTTGGGTTACACCATCAGCACAAGGTCCTGAGGTAAAATTGCAGAGGACATGCTGATCACATGATCACAAGTGTGTCAAAATGGCGGTCCTGCAAATTCCTTCCAAAATCTTCTACTCCAGACCCACCAGTCAGAATGCTAAAAAATTTGAGTTGCAACATGAGGATAGGGTAGGGTTGTTAATTATATTGTGGAAGTCATGTGGTTTACATGACTGGAAGTGTGTCAAAATGGCCAACTTGGTCAACTTTTGGGGAAATTGGATTAATTACTTTAAAAAACTTCTTCTCCAGACCCACCAGTCAGAATGCCACCAAATTTGGGTTACAACATTAGGACAGGGTCATGATGTTAAATTGTGGAGGCCATGCCAATCACATTACCGGAAGTGTCTCAAAATGGCAGACCGTTAATGTTTGGGAAAAAATCACATAAATTCCATCAAAAACCTTTCTCTCCAGACCCACCAGTCAGAATGCCACCAAATTTGGGTGACAACATTAGGCCAGGGCCCAGATAAGCTACAGGTCCAGCGGTCCTTTTTTTCGTCTGCGAAAAACCACAAATACGCGAAGCGCAGGGCCGCAAATGTCAAAGCAGGTCGCATTTTGTAAACTGTGAATAGCGGCGTCCGACAGAATAGAACGAGCTTCATTGTGTCTGTCCATGCCATAAATTTTGTCTTCCAATCTTCATCAAACCTTTATAATGAGAATTCACAGAACACAAGTTAATAAAATGTACAAATATTTATTTTTTAGCTGCTGTTTTTGTCAAGTTTATTTTGAGTCCAAAGTAAATACAGAAGGGCTTTGCCTTTGTGATGCTTTCTAGTTGTTAGGTTATTTCTCAGAAATATGCTCATAGTGTGTGTCCAGGTCCCGGTGTCCAGGCGTCCGTCCATGCGTACATCTATTAACATTTGACTAAAGCATCTTCTCCTTACAAACTATCCAACTGATATGGACCAAATTTGTGATGATGCATCAGGACAGCAAGTTCTCACGGGGTTGTGCTCCCCATCTGGATGTGCCATAAGGGGTGTAAAAGGGAGGTTTTGCCCCAAATATTGGTATTTTATTCAAAAAAATTATTCTCAGAAACCACCGGACAGATGGAGATCAAACTCGCCACAAGGCATTGGGACCATGCCCTAACTTTAAGTTGTGCACCTCATGGCCGTATGTCCCCCAGAAAGGGGGCTACGGGCCTCTTTCCCGAATCCCTCATTTTTCACCAAACTATCTTATCCACAACTACCTAAGCGATGCCTACCAAATTTGGTAAAATGCATCAGAACTGTAAAGTTTTATGAATTTGTGCCTCCCATCTGAATCTGCTCATTTAAAGGGGGTAAAAAGGTGGTTTTGCCCCAATATTGGCATTTCATTCAAAAATGTTATCCTCAGAAACTGACCACCAGATCCAGACCAAACTGGCCATGCAGCATTGTGAACATGTCCTAACCTTAAGTTGTGCTCCCCATGGCCGTATCTCACCTGTAAAGGGGACCATGGCCTCCCTCCCATAATCGCTCATATTCACTGAAACATTTTTCCGCACAAACTTCATGACTGATGTGGACCAAATTTTGTACAATACATCAGAACAGTAAGGTGTTATTGGGTTGGGCTCTCTATCTGGATCCACCCCTTATAAGAGGCTGAAAAGGAAAGGGGGGGTGGGTCACCTCAAAGTCAGGTAATTTATTTTAATTCAAACGCCTCAAATTCAGAAAACTCAGAAAGCAACAGCTAGATTCAGACCAAACTCTTCAGGAAACAAAAGAACCGTGATGTTAACTTAAGTTGTGCTCCCCATGACCGCACCACTTCTCGAAGGGGGGCCATGGCCCCTTCCCCCTAATCCCTCATTTTCACCCCACCTGTTCGTGAAATAACCATCAGTCCTCCCCATGCCAGTCCCGCATCCGGCTATTTTGTAAACCCACATTGATAAGTTCCATGCTGTGTGTGGTTGCTCTCACGGTCCGAAATTATTTCACCTGTAATTCTACCAAAGAATAGCTTTTAGGAATGTTGCTGTCTAAGAAAGGCATTCGACACACACACACACACACACACACACACACACACACACACACACACACACACACACACACACACACACACACACACACACACACACACACACACACCATTGTTTAGTTCCTCCATTAGCTTTGGCCATTATATAAAGCTGTATTATTAGCTCACCTGTAATGTAGTTCCGAGAAGCTTATGGGATGGCACATCGTCCGTCCGTCTGTCCATCCACAAATACTTGCAACTTCTTCTTTTTCTTTGAAACTAGATATACGATTTTGATGAAATTTTACCACAATGTTCAACACTACACGAGTATCAAAGTTTGTTCATGGCGTTAACAAAATCGGGTCCTAAGGGGGTCGACAGGAGTTTCTCCCCAAAACAGGTGTTTGCTCTCTTCTCAGAAACTACACATACAATTCTGATGAAACTTGACCACAACCTTCATCAGCTGTGATGTACTGAAGTTTGTTCACAGCAGTAAAAAAAAAAAAAAATTGGGTC
Source organism: Eptatretus burgeri (assembly GCF_056783735.1). Lineage (NCBI taxonomy): Eukaryota > Metazoa > Chordata > Myxini > Myxiniformes > Myxinidae > Eptatretus > Eptatretus burgeri. The sequence continues at coordinate 53,213,042 of NC_140972.1, read as the reverse complement.
TGAGGGGCTCTACAGAGGGAGTTTATGGGAGGGATTTGCCCCCCTGAGGAGGTATTTGCTTTCTTCTCAGAAACGACACACAATTCCAATGAAACTTGAGTCCAACCTTCACAACCTATGATGTACCAAAGTTTGTTCATGACATTCGAAAAATCGGGGTCAAAGGGTGTGTAAGGGGGGTTGCCCCCAAAATTATGTATTTGCTTTCTTCTCCAAAACTACAAACACAATTTTCATGAAACTTGACCCATGCCGTGCTCATGACGTGACTTCATCACCCATGACGTACCAAGGTTTGTTCATGACATTAGAAAAATCTGGGTCTAAGGAAGTTTAAGGGGGGGGTTATTCCCCAAAATATGTATTTGCTTTCTTCTCCGAATTTCCCCACACAATTCCTATGAAACTTGACCACCACCTTCATCAACCATGATGTACCAAAGATTGTTCACACCATTGAAAAAAAAAATCCAGTGTTGTTTACTGTCTTCTCAATTACATACACTACATAGCCAAAAGTATGTGGACACCCCTACTAATTAATTAGGGTATTCGACTATTTCAGCCACACCCATTGTTGACAGGTGTATAAAATTAAGCACACACCCATGCAATCTCCATCGACAAACATTGGCAGTAGGATGGGCCATAACGAAGAGCTCATTGTCTTTCAACGTGGCACTGTCATGGGATTCCGCCTTTCCAACAAGTCAGTTCGTGAAATTTCTGCCCTGCTAGAGCTGCCCCAGTCAACTGCAAGTGCTGTTGTTGTGAAGTGGAAACGTCTCAGAGCAATAACAGCTCAGCCACGAAGTGGTAGGCTACACAAGCTCACAGAACGGGACCTCTGAGTGCTGAAGCCCGTAGCGTGGAAAAATCGTCTGTCGTCAGTTGCAACACTAACTACCGAGTTCTAAACTGACTTTGGAAGCAATGTCAACACAAACACTGTTTTTCGAGAGCTTCATGAAATGGGTTTCCATGGCTGAGCAGCCGCACACAAGCCTAAGATCACCATGCGCAATGCCAAGCGTCGGCTGGAGTGGTGTAAAGCTCACAGCCTTCGGATTCTGGAGCAGTGGAAACGCGTTCTCTGGAGTGATGAATCACGCTTCACCATATGGCAGTCCGAAGGACGAATCTGGGTTTGGCAGATTCCAGGAGAACGCGACCTGCCCAAATGCATCGTGCCAACTGAAAAGTTTGGTGGAGGAGGAACAATAGTCCAGGGTTGTTTTTCATGGTTCGGGTTAGGCCCCTTCATTCCAGTGAAGGGAAATCTCAATGCTACAGTATACAATGACATTCCAGACGATTCTGTGCTTCCATCTTTATGGCAAGAGTTTGGGGAAGGCCCTTTCCTGTTTCAGCAAGAGAATGCCCACGTGCACAAAGCGAGGTCAATAGAGGAATGGTTTGTCGAGATCGGTGTGGAAGAACTTGACTGGCCTGCACAGAGCCCTGACCTAAACTCCATCGAACACCTTTGGGATGAATTGGAACGCCGACTGCGAGCCAGACCTAATCGCCCAACATCAGTGCCTCACCTCACTAATGCTCTTATGGCTGAATGGAAGCAAATCCCTGCAGCAATGTTCCAACGTCTCGTGGATGTTGCGCTCATCGCCCTGTCATTGGCAAAACCGAGCGGCAAGTCCGTCGATTGCCCAGGGGCGTGGTGATGTCACGCAGACCACCTTTCTCACCGTCGTGGGGTCTGATTGGCTGAGCGGCGGCCACCGCACTCGTAGCATGCTGATTGGTCTAGGGCCGCCGTGAGGCTCCTCCTTGAACTCCACCCACCATGGCATCGGCCAGAGCAAGGTGAAGGTGAGGGTGATGCTGGCGTTGTTGTAGTTGATGTTGGTGGTGTAAAACTAAAAGAAAACCCTGACTATCAAAGTAACTTCGCAGCGCATGTACATTCAACTACCCATTAAACAAGGGACAGGGAGCTATCTATCCACATTTACTTATCGAAATAACTGAGCTATAGGACCTGTATGTTGAGTGATCATGGCTTCCAGATCCGTAACAATATAGCACGATATTTCAAAAAAATGTTGTGGACGGATTATGACAAAACATGGTGGATGAGTTGGGTAGGTGACAAGAAAGAACAAGCCGATTAGGTTTTGGTTCAGGTCAGGAAGCAGTTCTTGCCTGTCAGTGGGATACAAAACGTAAACAGTTCAGCCTGGTGAAGGTATGCGATCTTCTCAACCGAGTGCCATTCGAGTCACCATTTAGTGTAGTAGATAGTAGAAAAACCGTGCAAATTATGATACAAGCATCAAATTTGGCATTTCTGTTCTGCAGGGCTTTCTGATCAAATCTGCCTGATTGGCCATTTGAAAATCCAAATTTTGAAAAATTTGAAAAAAAAAAAACTTCTTAAAAATTTGAAGTCACAGCTGGCTGAAATTCTTGAAGCGCAAGTGAACATCCCAGACAGAGAACCAAGGGGAGATGCAGTCATCATTGATGGCTCAGCACTTATCAATGCCCTACCTCCACACACTTCAAAGATATTTGATGACTATGCTAAAGAAGACATCATCCCAAAGGTGGAATCCTACGGTGCCAGGTACGACAGGGTGGACGTCGTGTTTGATGTGTACAAGAAGTCAAGTCTGAAGTCCGAGGCAAGGTCGAAAAGGGGGCAAGGAATCAGAAGAAGAGTGACAGGAACCAGTAAGACCCCAAGTAACTGGAGAAGCTTTCTTCGAGATGACAGCAACAAGACTGAGCTGTTTCACTTCCTTGCGGAAAAGATGTGTGAAGCACAGACGACAAGCACAGTCATTGTCACAAAAGGAGAAGATGCCATTAGCAACACAAGGAAGTCACTGGATGCTGTGTCTCCATGTTGTCATGAAGAAGCTGACACTCGAATAGTTGTGCATGCCAGGGATGCAACGACGGATGGTAGCAAGTCTATTATCATTAAGGCTAATGACACGGACGTACTAGTCATAGCAATATCTGTACTGCCATCCTTACAGGAACTAGGTCTTGAGAACATGTGGATTGCCTTTGGCCAAAGAGCCAAGGTGCGATGGATTCCAGTCCATGAGGTAGTTTCTGCAATAGGGCGTGAGAAAGCTAGGGGGATCCCATACTTCCATGCGTTCACTGGATGTGACGACGTGTCTGCCTTCCGCGGTAAAGGGAAGAAAACTGCATGGCAGACTTGGAACGTCTTTGATGATGTTTCTGAAATATTCTCCAATCTCAGCCAGCATCCAACATTGATTTGTGACGTTGACTTTTTTGATTATTTTTTTTTTTCAAATGTTTCAAAATTTGAATTTTCAAATGGCCAATCAGGCAGATTTGATTAGAATCCTCTGGAGAACAAATGTGCCAAATTTGATGCTTGTATCATCATTTGCACGATTCCTCTCAAAAATTGCTGTTATCTGCCCCACTAATTCCACTTGTACCTGGGCTTTGATAGCTCTTGAATTTTGTTTGCATCATTTTTGTTCCCATGGCATTGTTTTCAATTATTTTAGACATCATTATGATTATTGGTTCACGAAAAAAAATTTTCACGAAAAAAAATAATTGGTTCACGAAAAAATATTTTCACGAAAAAAATAAGTGACCACTATATTCGTTATTTTTGTGTGTCTGTCTGTCTGTCTGTCTGTCTGTTTGTTTGTCTGTCTGTCTGTCTGTCTGTCTGTTTGTCTGTCTGTCTGTCCCGAGCATAGCTCCGTGGGTTTTGATCCGATCCTCATAAAATTTTGGTGGGAGGTTTATATCACGATCTCCTTGTGTTTTCCTGAGAATGGGCCTGGTGCACCCATTATGGGCGGAGCCACGCCCCCAAAAATGTGTTTTTAGGGGGTAGCCGATTTCAATTTGCATCTTCTCCTCGGAGGTTTGTCGAATCTGACAGGTGTTTCGGTATTTGGTTAGCCCAATCGCACCTGCATAGCCCCACGGAGCTCGATTTTTAATTTTCGTTCCAAGGTCAAGGTCACAAGGTCACGAACTTAGAAAATTGCGAATTTTGCCATGAAAATTTCTTCTCCGAGGGGTTTGTCGAATCTGGCAGGGGTTTCAGTATTTGCTTAGCCCAATGGCACCCACATAGCCCCACAGAGCTCGCTTTTTCATTTTCGTCCCAAGGTCAAGGTCACAAGGTCACAAACTTAGAAAATTGCGAATTGTGTTTTTAGGGGGTAGCCGATTTCACTTTGAATCTTCTCAGAGGTTTGTCGAATGTGACAGGGGTTTCGGTATTTGGTTAGCCCAATGGCACCTGCATAGCCCCACAGAGCTCGCTTTTTCATTTTCGTACCAAGGTCAAGGTCACAAGGTCACAAACTTAGAAAATTGCGAATTTTGACATAAAATCCATCTTCTCCGAGGGGTTTGTCGAATCTGGCAGGGGTTTCAGTATTTGGTTCGCCCCATAGCACCTGCATAGCCCCATGAAGCTCGATTTTTCATTTTCGTCCCAAGGTCAAGAACTTAGAAAATTGTGAATTTTGACATAAAAATCATACGACCACCCAAACTTTGAGAGCTAGGATGACAATATTTTTTATGCATAATGTTGAGGTCATTCCCCACCTAAAGTCTTAAGACCATTTTGCTCTATCTCGAACACCTTGCCCGTGGCGCCCCCTTCAACTTTGTTTTTACGCTGATTTCATCAAAGTATGGATAATCCGAGGAGTGCGAAATGCCATATAGCCAATATAATGTTATATTGTTCCTGGAATGTTCCGGAGGAAGTTTTGCACCAAAGGTCATAATCCTTGACCTTTGACCTTTATAGTTCACAAAGCTCAAATTTTCAAAGTTGTGGGAATCGAACCAGGTTTTCGACCTTCTTCGACGAACTAACTCCAATAAGCTATAGCACGTATCCTGTTTCCTTATTTTAATGTCCACATTATTTTGTGACCTTTAAAGCTTATGCAAAGGTCAAATTTTGAAAGTTGTTGAACGAAACTGGGTTTTCGACATTTTGCAGCTAATAACCTGTCACCCGTACCACATCATGTTGATCATTTTTATAACTTGGTCAAACATTATAACATTATCTCATCCTTGACTTCTGAAACAATCTACCTCGTCAAATACCGCTCGTGAACCGTCGTCGTCTTTCGACTTGTTTATCTTATTCTTCATTTAGATACTGATGTTTGGAATGGCTAAACGAAAGCACATGCAATAAGAAATGCAATTTTCTTAATTATTTAAAAAAAAAACATATCTTACCCTTTCATATCAACTGTCTTGACTGAACTGTGTCCTTGTCAAAAAGAGTTTTGTCCACCCTCGACCCTGCTTCAGCAACGGGCTCAGATGGAATCGGTTCCGATGTTCTCGAATCTCGCTCTGCTTGTCTTCCTTCTCCTTTATCTGCACTCTCCAGCTTGTCCTCATTTGGCTGACTTCTGCTTCCTGAGAAAATCACTCATTTCCCCAAGAGTTATAAAACAAAAGATATCCATGAACGCCAGACTATTCAGCTTACTTCCAATGATTAGCAAAATATTGCAGTCAAACTTTAATGCAGAAATCAACACTTTCCTCTTGTTGGACAACCTGATCTGACAATCACTTTTTATTATGCTTTGGTCAACTCCAAACATGCTGCTCCTCTCCCAGAGCATCACGTTGAAAACGAGTGGAGGAAATCTGTAAGCCGTGAGAGGTGGTGGCCATGGATGCCATAGGCAGAGAGTTTGGAGAGCAGGGCAGAGGACCAGACTGTATCAAATGCTCGAGATTTGTCCAGAGAGATGGTTGACATCGAGAGCCACCATCCATTTTGGGGAGAGTAGAAGCTGAAAGTCCAAGGTATAGTGACCTCGTCTGAATTGAACTTGTGGACTAAGATCAGACCAGTGGAGAAAACCAAAGATTTGTTGTCAACTGCAATGATCGATTTGATGACCTTGCTGATTGGAAGAGCAAGCCAATAGGTCTGTCGTTAAGAGCATCCATTTTTGCACCATGTTTGTGCAAAGGATTGATGTTGGCAGACTTCTAAGTAGATGCAAGATGACTTTGAGCAAATGGCAGGATGAACAGAGCAGAAAGAGGATGTGCAAGAGCAGCAGAAAGATTTAAAGACACGTGCACTGATGCCATTGGGGCCAGTAGCGGAATCAATCAGGGTTGCCAGAAACCCCACCTTCGCAAGTGAGAAAGCCCGAGTCCAGGAGCAGTTGGTGTGACTGGTTAGGGTGGGTACAAGGAAATTTTCACGATTAAATTTGCAGGTTACCACAAGGAATGCTCCCCAGTTGAGAAACATCGTTTCATGAAAATGGTGGACTTCACAGCAATTTTTTTTACAATTGCAACACTTGCAAAAATTAGGGTGGGAGGATCTAATTCACCCACATTTGGCACTTTGTGACTTTTACCTCCGTTAGCCACTTAAGGAACACTTCGGTGGCATGAAGTTTGGTTATGATGATGAAGTGGAGGCCAATGTCTTAAAGTTGCCAAATAGCCATAACCGAAAACTTCTCAGAAGCTGGCATTAAAGAAATGCCGCATTGTGGGGATGGGTGTTCATGTAGCTGGCCACTGTGTTAAGAAATAGCTGAAGTTTAATCGTTTTCCGGAAATTATATTGATATGGAAAAGAAGGTGTTGGCAAACCTTGAACTCCACTCATACAATGCAATGGATAAATTGATAGCAAAACTTGGCCTGACCCTCCAACTCAACTTTTCCACCTGTCTGACATTCAGTCAACATCTGCAACCTGCATGTTGTGATCAGGAGCGAGAAATAATGAAACGTCTAAAGTCCAAACTCTCTTTGTGTTGTGCACACATATTTGGGAGAATGAAGAACTGTTGTTGTTGGTGAAGGCTATAGTATTGATCTGCATCAGTGGACAGGTATAACAATGGATGCTATCAACAGGAAATTGAATGAGTTATGCCCATCACCATGGGAAGCTAAAAGAAGCTGACATTTCTGGTGTTAACGCCTAGTCTTTTGCTCTGATGAAGGGTTAATGCCTGATCAGCACACAATACGATAACATACAAGACACCTGGTCAGCCTGCGACGGTGAGACAAAGCATTTGTCTCCCATTTTGTCCACAGTGTCCGAGTGTGTTGGGCGATGTTGGGTATTTCTGCTCGAGTAATATATGAACCGATTTATCAATTAATGCAAAACCCCTCCCTCATAAATGGTCAATTGAACATAAAGAAAAAACTAGCGAGCTGTAGTAAACATGCAACCAGTGTTTTCATCTTTTTAACACCTCCATCTTCACTTCCACCTTCTTCTTCTGAATCGCTCGCATATGGCTCGAAGGGATACGGCTCCACAATTACCCCGAAAGCATTTGGGACATTTTCACAAAAACGGGTCAGGTAACGGTAAAGACTGTCCGAGAATTTTTATCAAGCATATATTGCCCAGTCAGTGCAGAGGCCTCATGGTGATCCTGTGTTGCTGACATCATTTGAACATTTTTCTCGGCCTTATAAGGGGTTCAAATCAAACACTTTCGAAAATATCAAAGAAAGTTGATTTTTGAGTTTGTTCTTTACCGTTTCCTGACCCGCTTTTGTGAAAATGTCCCATTTCCATCACTAATTTTGTCTCCAACCATTTCTTCAAAATCCCACTGATCATTTTTAACATTCTGTGAACCTTCAGAGTTACTAATGATGGTGGAATCAATGTCGGAATCTAAACTCGACATGCGCTGTTTCTCAATGCAAATCTACCATTTTGATCAAGGTAATAATTTTGTGATGGTGTGACGTCACTGGCAGAATCGAAAATCGAAACTCTAGGGCTCTTTTCGACACTTTGTGATTGGCAAAAAAAATTCCAATTTTTTCCCCCTTTTCAAATTAGACCGTGATTAAATGATTTTCAATGGTTTTCAGAAAAAATGAGTTGTGCTTGGGTTTCCCTTTCAGTTGTTTAAATATTATTTTAACAGGGCTGTCTGTCCTTTGTTCTGTGCACATTTATAGCACACCTTTCATCATCTTGGAAAGTACATCAATGACTATGATTGCAAGAGATAATCAACTCACCTATTCTTGCAATTAGTAACGCAGTGCGTGGGATATCTGGGACTATCAGGGCCGTTGCGCCTCCTTCCCGATAGAGTCAATTTGATTTTGCAGAACATGCTACACCCATGCTTGCGACAGGCCATCTCCTGAAGTTGAATGTAGTTCTGCATTGGCAGACAGATAGAACAAAATATGGAATCAAAAAATTGGTTGATTCGTTCGGACAATGGTCAATTCCATTCATTGTTCACTCATTGGCAAAGTTCATTCCCTTTCCTTCCAGCATTACCAACTGCGTACGTGCCAGTGGATCTCATTGGAGGGAGTTGTTTGTGGGTGAAGCATTACGGAAGGACAACACCATCCGAAGAGCTCAAATGGATAGTGTCTTACGTGCAAAATGGTTACTGCCCAATGGGCCTATCAATAATCATGAACGTGTAGATGCACTAAAGTGCGAATGCTGCCAGGCATGACAGTTAAGGTATCACAAAGAGAACCACTCTCTGTATGTCACAAAGTTATCCAATAGTCATTTTTTCACTAGGAATTGGTCCAACACCCAGGTGGACATCTCAACAACAGCAGAAAGGTCCTCAGGAGAGCTTCTTCAAACATCTATCCATACAAATTTAAGTTTACGGCTTTACAAAGTTATTTCAGTTTAAAGATTACACTTGCAACTCTTAAACTCCTGTATGGTTGGCAGGAGAATTCAGAGGCTTAGTGCACTCACCTTTGCACTGTCTCGTCTCGATTTGAATCCCGACACGACTACAAACTGTCAGATTGATGTTTCACACGCATGTCGGTCCATCACAAAGCGCGTCACCCAGCTCGGATCGACATTAAGCTAGTTCACCCATTTGCTTGTAAGCATATTGCTATACCGACATGAAAAAAAAATTGATGTACTACTCTTATCCATGTGCTACATACGAAAGAAGAAGAACCCGCGTGTTTCTACAAATCATAGGTGATTGTTGTCGACACCCTTAACAAATTTCCAATTTGTATACCGCATTAACTATACAAAAGGGCACTGCAGACATCAGCACAGTGACACTCCATGAAATGATGCAATGCAATCAACAGACAAAAGCACTGCACGTGAATGAACTAAGGCAGGTAGCCACACTTTTTGCATTAGGAGCAACAGTGCCATCTAGCTCAGGGCAACGGAACATGCACTCAATCTTTCTCACACACACAAGTCGATCAGGCAACCAGAGCTCAGGATAGTTTACGTGTAATTAAAGTTTCCTACACCCCGAGGAGGAACTGAGCACTCAACAACCATATATAACAAACTCCGAGAACAGACGAAATAGTCAGACGAACAAAAAGGGTTTACGCATAACAAAGAGCAAGACCGAAGAGGTCGATTGTTAAATTGACCAGGAACGCCATGTTAGTCCTCAATATGCAGGAAAATTTCTCATCTACTCTTTCCCTTCTTTTCTGCACCGATTCCTCATGTCCTCCAATAACCCGTCGAGAAAACGTTTCCAACAAGTGCAAACCGAATGAGTCCAACTTACAAAGCAGTCTTGTTTTGCAGCGATACATTATCCTCCCAAAATGTTTCAAAAAGAACTTCTCCATTCCATTCAAAGTCTGACATTTGTCTGTCACAGCTGCTCGGCTACAAACAGTGGCAGTTTGTGCATTGCAACAACCCTTAATTAACCTCTAATTATGCCATGATTGCAATGCCCTGGGTGCATCCGAACAATCTGCCTGGCTTCTCCCACGAGGAACGGCCAATGAATTGGTCTTTGTTCTGGGCCGTTGTTCTCCAACTCGCAGGAATGATGGTGTCGCCAACTGGAGGTGATGATTAAAACCAAGTCGCATCGACGTTGAAGAAATCGTTCCACGGACCGACAGTGGTGAGAAGGGGGACTATGTAGACCCCGCGGCGACGTGTTTGTGGAACAGCTACGTGGTGTTTTATTGCTTCGTCTTAAATTATGCATTAATAATGCAAAAGAACTTTGCAAAGGTCTTAATTGTCAATTTGGGGCCTTCAAAAAAAATATATAAGTTTGATCTCTCTTTTCCAAGTAGCACGAGGTTTGTCGATCAGTAATGATCTATAAACGCCAATATTTCGGGAAACATGTTTTTTTTTCTGAATGCTCGTGAATTTCAGGCTGAAAAAAAAATCTGGTCGAGATTGAAGAATAAATAAATATTGGGGATAACAAACTGAGGAAGCATTAGGGGGGTTTGGTTGTGGATACCTCCCATCTGAGCGATTCCGAGTGACAGCAGCTCACGAGTGACAAGATGATCCCATCAAGTGTGAACATTGCAGCCAAAGCATTGCATCCTGACATGGTGCTCAAAGCCCAAAAGGAAAAGTCGACATCGTTTATCGAGGTTTCAGTACCCAATGACTTTGGATTAAATGCTGCAGAAATTAGGAAAAATGGTCAAATACCAGGATCTGAAAAATGAGGTCAAGAGGATGTAGAAATTGAAGAAAGCTGAAATTGTAGCAGTGATAGTCGGAGATACAGGAATGATGAAGAAAACCCTTATTGAGTATTTAAAAATAATTCCGGGATTATCACTACAAACGAGCTGCAAGTGGAGGCTCTCAGGGGTTCAGTGAAGATGCTGAAAAGGGCCCTTGGAACGAGACCATGAGAACGAAACTTCACAGTTTGGTTCATGAATCACGATCCTTTACCAAAAAATAGGAGGTGCAGATTTTGTTTTCTGGGAGCTCCTACCTCCTGAAACCCACAAATGGAGATTACAGCCAACGGGAAGTTTTTACTTTTTCTTCCAGGGTGTTTTTAACAAGACTAAGTTTTTTTTTGTGTGTGTTTTTAACATGGGATTAAAAACAACAGGAATATGGTTCGGCAAGTTTAAAAAAATTTATGATGGAGGCAAATACGGTGGACTGATTGACCCTTCCTTTCCTCCCAACCAGGGATGTGTTCAGTTACCAAGCTTCTTGTCGAGCGCTCGCCAAGTGGCTGATGCACTCAAGCAAGCACTCCATTCAAGACCGTTGATAAGGAACAGCTGCCCCCCCCCCCATAAACTTTGTTTCACCCTTCCATCATTCTCTCTTTTTAACCATTTTCGTTTTAGTCGCCTCCCCATCTGCACGTATATAATAGAGGGATGACTTTTTCAGCTTGCCGAATCATTATGAATATTCCTTAATCTTGTTTGACCCTTATAACATCGGGTATGTTTCAAAAGCATCCTAACAATCTCTAGTTATAATATGAAGTCTGCTTTTAAACGCAGTCACGTGATTGAAACATACATTCATATTTGCATGAAATTGTAATCGCCTTAAACAGGTCGGGACGCTTGTTCAGTTGGTAGCAACGTAGTTTCGATGTCCGACAAGGTCAGATTATTTAAAATCCGAAACTGATGACCACTAACGGGTATAAATTTCTCACTGATGGGCAATGGCTCCTCAGACTTGGTTCAACCAACGAGTGGTCTTCATCAAGGACTGTACAAGATGTTGTGTGCCGTGTGCTTACTTCTTCTCTGAGGAGGGTCAGGTTTAGGGGGGGAGGAGGAGAGAAAATCACATGATGGCAATAAGCAGATGGTGAGCATCATGTTTGTGTGCCATTGCCATGAGATTCCCTGTGTGCAATTTAAAAGTGATTATGTAATTAGTTATAAGAGATGTGGATGTTCACTTGTATTAAGATTAGATTAAATTACCAGTAACCAGTGTGTAGATATGCCATGCCATGATTAATGAGCCAAATGGCCTCCTAAATCATTTTATGAACAAGACACAAGAGTCAGAGTTGAGATGGACTTTTACAGGGAATTTAATCGAAGTGTCAGTTTGGTTAAGGGTTGCTCTCTTTAAAGAACACCACAATATCTTTAACCTGCACAAGCAAGTGAAAGCCGGAAGGATAGCATGTTGCAGCTGTACCTCCTACAGGAGCTTGTGTTAGTAAGCAGCTTGCTATTGCTTGCCATTCAAAGCTTTCCTGATTCAAAGCGCTCAAGCAAGCACTCCAACGGAACGGGGTGCTTGACACTGCTTAACCACAATTGCTGTTTCAATGTAAATAATGCTATCGTGGTACTCGAGTAACTGCCGTCCAGGACTCGTTTTAAATTTTACTCGATGCTCTTGTGACAACTTCCCCAAACGATTTTATTAGTCCCTTACCAGTTTCACCGGAGGGTCTATAGGTTTGCTGCCCTGTCCGTCGATCTGTCCCACCTGCAGTTTTTTCAGACTTTTTTCCTCAAACCCTTTAACATATTCAACTGAAACTTGGCACTTGGCATTATTATGATAATTTACAGAACAAGTTCGAGTTTCAGGGTGTTTCATCAATTTTTCACTTATTCCCTTTTTAGACATAAAATATCACACATATATCGTGGGTCAGTGTTCAGCTGCCCTGACTCTACCCCACTGCTTTGCACCCATTAGCTGGACAGCTGGCCTGACTCCATCCCAGGGTTTATTTTAACGTGCAGTAGACCCCTACTTGTGCAGTTGTAAATCAATTTGTGCAGGTTCTGAATCCAATTTTGTGCAGTACTAAAATTTAAAATAAAAACTCCAATGTCATATAAAGAAACAAGAAGTCAATGCATGACGATGATACTGAAAAGCAAAAGTACCTTTATTTAGTGTTTGTATGACAAGAAGTATATTTTTAATTTTACATACACTAATGTATGCTGATTAGTACTTTGTTTTAAATTTTTTGTCAAATATTAAGATGGTTAAAACGTAAAACACTGTTTACATGACAAGATATATATTTTTAGTATATTCGATATATATTAGACTAGATATATATTTTCGTATTTTATAGACTCCAGTGAGGCATCCTGTGTTGTGTACCTTGTCAAAGGATACAAAGGAACTTAAAATCTATAAAAAAAATTTTTTTAAAATAGCCATTACAAATGCTTGTCAGACTCCGAGAATCTCAAACACTGGGGCATGGCACCTGCCTCAAAGATTTGTGCAGTACTAAAATTTAAAATAAAAACTCCAATGTCACATAAAGAAACAAGAAGTCAATGTATGACCATGATACTGAAAAGCAAAAGTACCTTTATTTAGTGTTTATATGAAAAGAAGTATATTTTTAATTTTACATTCACAAATGTATGCTGATTAGTACTTTGTTTTAAAATTTTTCTCAAATACTAAGATGGTTAAAACTTAAAACACTGTTTACATGACGATATATATTTTTAGTATATTCGATGTATATTAGACTAGATATATATTTTCTAATTTTATAGACTCCAGTGAGGCATCCTGTGTTGTGTACCTTTGCAAAGGATACAAAGGAACTTAAAATCCATAAAATGTTAAAAAAAAAACAAAATAGCCATTACAAATGCTTCTCAGACTCCGAGAATCTCAAACACTGGGCCATGGCACCTGCCTCAAAGATTTGTGCAGTACTAAAATTTAAAATAAAAACTCCAATGTCATATAAAGAAACAAGAAGTCAATGTATGACCATGATACTGAAAAGCAAAAGTACCTTTATTTAGTGTTTATATGACAAGAAGTATATTTTTAATTTTACATTCACAAATGTATGCTGATTAGTACTTTGTTTTAAAATTTTTCTCAAATACTAAGATGGTTAAAACTTAAAACACTGTTTACATGACTAGATATAGTTTAGTATATTCGATATATATTAGACGAGATATATATTTTCTAATTTTATAGACTCCAGTGAGGCATCCTGTGTTGTGTACCTTGTCAAAGGATACAAAGGAACTTAAAATCTATAAAAAAAATTTTTTTTTAAATAGTACCTTTATTTAGTGTTTATATGACAAGAAGTATATTTTTAATTTTACATACACTAATGTATGCTGATTAGTACTTTGTTTTAAAATTTTTGTCAAATATTAAGATGGTTAAAACGTAAAACACTGTTTACATGACTAGATATAAGCCATTACAAATGCTTCTCAGCCTCCGAGAATCTCAAACACTAGGCCATGGCACCTGCCTCAAAGATTTGTGCAGTTCTAAAATTTCCTTAAAATAAACCCTGCTCCATCCCAATAAAATCTTGCGCCGCCATTGCATGAAGCAGCACAGATCGGCAAGCCTCGGGCCTTCGGCCTTAGGCCTTAGGCCTGGGAGTTAATCCATGACCCAGTGCAATTGGAATGATCCCATATAAATTATGTAACCACGATGTATTATATATGCACATAAGCCATACGTATGTGTTTGCTTCATGTATGCGTGTCGGGTTATTCAGCCGCATAGATTGACAGGCCTCAGGCCCTAGGCCTGGGTGTTAGTCCATGGCCCAGTGCAATTTGAATGATCTCAGGTTATATAACCACAATGTATTATGTACGCACATAAGCCGTACGCACATTTTTGCTTCATGTATGTACATTGGGTTATTTTTAATATGATATAGGCAAAGCTGAGAAATGAACAGAACAAGGTGGTTTAAAGAGGTTCTGCTTCCTCATTTTAGTTCAGGTATCTGCTCAAGCGTGCGTGAAATGGAGACCAATTTTTATCTCCTGAAGATTCATTGGGACTGGAAGGAGACATGCAAAGCAATTCTCATTCTTGTTGTTTTAGCAGTGGCTGCAGAATATGAGGAAGAGGGAAATAAATGGGGAGTCAGAAGGAGAACCCTTGTCAAGCTTATCTCTGGCCCTTCAACTGTGTATTTTGGTGAGGGATTGGTTGTGGGGGGGGGGGGGTTGCATGTTTGTAGATCTTAAAAAATTGGGATTAAAAGTAGAAGTATGTAACAATAAAAGTATGAAATGCACATTTCAATCATATTTTGAGTATCCATAATGGGAGTATGCTTCTGAACATTTCATTGGTTTCATATCATTTTGAATCCGATGATGGCAGCCATTTTTGCTAACATAATGAAGAACCTCTCTTAATGGCTTGCTCCATTAAGAAAGTTGATAGGAGGGTTTGCCAGATGGTCCTTTTGGAGAGAGATTGTGAGAGTGTGAGGTTTGTTAAGATTGAAAGACATATTCCAAGTGTTTGACCAGGTTGTGATTTTTTTTTCAAAATCTGAAGAGAGGGAAGAGGCTGCAGCCAGTCGGAAGGATGAGGGATGTCACAGCAGAAGGTGGAGTCATCAGCAAATAGATCGAGGATATTCCAGAGAGTCAGAGAGATCATTGCATGAAGATCAGGAATCGGGCTGGACCCAAAACACTGCCTCGGGGCACTCCAGCCACGACAGGGAGAGGAGATGAAGATATTCTGTTGAGTGCCACACGTTTCCTATGAGAGTAGAGGAAGTCAATGAGCCATGTGTGGAATTGGCCTTGGATGCCATAAGCAGAGAGTTAGGAGAGTAACGCAGGATGCCGAACTATATCAAAAGCACTAGATATGTCCCGAGAGATGGCCCTGATCTCTTGTCTGTCATTGAGGGCCTCCATCCATTGTTGGGAGAGCAGAAGCAGCATATCCCAGATGGAGTGACCTGTTCTGAAACCAAATTGGTGATCTGAGATAAGGTTGGAGAAAAGGAAGGATTTCATATCAAATGTGATGATGGATTCCATGACATTGATGATGATGATTTGAAGTCAGCCAATAGGTCTGTAGTTGAGGGGATCAGATTTAGCACCTTTTCATGTATTGCTGTGATGTTGACGGATTTCTAAGCAGGTGTAAGATTAACTCGTGCAAACAGGAGGGTGAAAAGAGCAGAGAGAGGATGTGCAAGAGCAGCAGAGCAGGCTTTTAGGATATGTGAGCTGATGCCGTCCATCCAGTAGCAGTCAGAGGAAAGAATCATCTCTTCTCCACCTCTCAGGTGCAAAACACCTTCCAGGAGCAGTTGAGTGTGACAGGGAAAATGGGTACCAAGAGTGAGGGGTTGGCAACACAAGATTTGGAAGTAAACACAGAATTGAGGCATTCAGCCTTCTCAAGAGCAGAGTCAGCTGTGGTGCCATTTGAAGAGAGGGAAGGGATGGAAGGGGAGCATACACCAGAGACAAGCTTAACAAGGCACCACCAGGTTTTTGAAGAGGGAGACAAGTTTGAAAGTTAATTTTTGAGGTTGAACAGATGTTCGTCTCTGGCTCTCCTGAGAGTGAACACACACTTGTTGTGGACTTTTTGGAATGCACTGGGATTGCCTTCTGTTTGATTTATTTTCCAGGATGAGAAGGCAAGTTGTTTCAGAGCAACTACCTCACCACAGGGTTCAGTGTACCATGAGCAGGAAGAAGGATAGGATGATGAGATGGGATGAATCTGTACAAGAGAGATAGAGAGAGAGAGAGAGAGAGAGAGAGAGAGAGAGAGAGAGAGAGAGAGAGAGAGAGAGAGAGAGAGAGAGAGACAGACACACACACAGAGAGAGAGACAGAGAGAGAGAGAGAGAGAGAGAGAGAGAGAGAGAGAGAGAGAGAGAGAGAGAGAGAGACAGAGACAGAGACAGAGACAGAGACAGAGAGAGAAGGTTTCTGTGGAGGAATTCCCAGGCTGAGTTAACATCAGGGGCTGAGGCAAGCCCCCCTTCCCCGAAATGCTCATTGGTATGCAGGTCCAGAGATAAGCTTGGCAGGGGACGGCTCCTCCTACTGACTCCCCATTTATTTGTCTTTCTTTCCCTCTTCCTCATACTCTGTAGCCACTACTAGCACAATAAATTGCTTTGGGGAAGTTGTCACAAAAGTTGTAGCCACTGTGATTCCAATTCTGAACTGCTTTCTTGATTTCGAAAGAGTTAAACTGAAAATAACAGCCCAGATAGCATTTGTTCAAGTACCTCAAAAGCATTGTTTAAATTGTAGTCCGCCATTTTGTTAAGCGGTGCTGAGTGCTCTGTTGCTTGGATTGCTTGCTTGAGTGCATTGAATCAAACAAGCCGCTTGGCAAAGCGGTAAGCAAGCCACTTGCTAGCGGAACACACTGCATGTATGCTGAACAAAGCAACGCATTCTGCTCATACAGGGTTATGTGTAGGCTTGGGAGATTCTTAAAATTTGAGAATCGATTCCAATTCTGAACTCTTTTCTTGATTTTGAAAGGGATCGATTCTGTGTTTGAGGGGATAGGAGGCTACAGTGCTTGTGAAACAGTGCTCGTGGATGGCCGTTTCCGATTTGCCGATGATGGGGAATGATCTCGGTCACGTTTAGCATGACTTTCCATTCCATGACCATGACTTGGATCGAATGACTTCAGATGCTTATGCATCACAGTCAGGTACTCAACATGAAAGACAACTTCTTGCTGCAGAGCACGCATCAAACTTGCTTCGCCGCACAGAGAAAAAAACTAATGCTGTCATTTGTCTCTGTCCCACCCTGAAACACGGAAATGCTCCTGGAAGAGAAATAAAAGAAGTAAAAGTTGCTTCAAATTAATCCAAGCCTCCCGTAAAATTGTAATTTTTTTCAATTAAAATAAAAATGAACCTGGTTTACCCAGGTGAGGGTATAACGCAACAGACCGCTCCTTGATCGCTCCTGACTTTTTTATTTGCTGTTAATAAATTTGCCACGATATCTTTGTAGTTAAGAAATATGATTTTGGAATTTCACAATACTCTTTTCAGATACAATTGGCTATTGGTGTCTGTCATGTCCCAGAAGGAGAAGTCTGACCCACATGCACACAGTATGCGAGTATGCCTATATCTCTGCTCATTTTCTATACAACATGAACAAACTAGACCGAGAAAAACAGACTTGTGTTTGTCTGTTTTTGTAAAGAATGACAGAAGAAGATTTTGATATAATTTGCTGAACCAACAATTTGATTATTATCAATGGACTAAGTGAAATAAGGCATCTAGTAGGAATCGACTCAGGAGACTGAACCATGACAGGCAGGTAACCAGCTCTGTCGAATATAGAGTTCGATTCCTGGTTCCGATGGAGGGAATCGATTCTAACTGGGTCACCAATTGTTTTGCCCAAGCCTTGTTAAATATCAGGTCAACTTTCAAATATGCATTACTACTCGTATATTTAAAGGGTTGTACATTACATTGTTTCCAATTATTATTATAGTTGTTATCATTATTATTATTTCAGGGAATCAAAGTAATTAAAAAAATTGAGCATCATCATATCTTTCATGCTGTAGGTGAATTTCCCATGAATATTGGGAATGATCCCGATTGGTTTCAAAAAATTTACAAGTGTAAATCTACTCCTTTCATCTTGTTAAAAAAACACTCAAAGCTGAAATTGGAAAACGAACAACGAAAAAGCACAACAAAAGCATCGAACATGCCCAACCACTCCAGAAATGAAACCACAACTCACCTCGATGTGACGTCACCAGTCATGACCTTGCCCATTGGCATTCAGAGAGCATGCACACAGACAATGCTTTATAAAGTAGACAGCGCCACCTATTGCTCATTATGGTCTCGTGGAATTGTGGGTGTTTTAGGTCCACCCAGTCCCAAGGTATCCACCATGGTCTTCATTCAGGTTTTGCTTCGAATACAATTGCATTGTTTATTTCACTTTGCTTCCAACCTTTCTTTCAGACCTTCTATATATATATATATATATATATATATATATATATATATATATATATATATATATATATATATATATATCTATATATATATATATATATATATATATATCTCTCTCTCTATCTCTATCTCTATCTCTATCTCTATCTCTATCTCTATCTCTATCTCTATCTCTATCTCTATTTCTATCTCTATCTCTATCTCTCTCTCTCTCTCTCTCTCTCTCTCTCTCTCTCTCTCTCTCTCTCTCTCTCTCTCTCCTTCACCTTTTTTCTCTATATATACATTTTCTTACTGATAATAATTATTCCAGTACACTACATGTGCATTGTTACATTTAAGTTTACACTGTAACTCACTCAACATTTTTTAAAGTACCAACAACACAATTCTTTGCATTGCCATCCAGTGGCAATGCTATTTGAGTTATGGTTTGAGCAATTCATCAATTTTTATTCATCCAGCTCATTTTATTAAGAGTAATTAGTTCATAACATTGTTGCATTTACACAAAAATTTACAGTTATTCACTCAACATTTTTCAACTCTCAAGCATACATTTTTGTGCAATGACAATGGCAGTGCCCTTTGAGAGGAGTTTTGACTCAAATTATCAATCTTTATCCACCCAGCTCATGGATTTTTGACAAATGCAACACATTGTCCATGTTTAGTTGTATTTAAACAGATATTTCGTACTACAGAACGTTAATATGGATACAAACAAACACGACATAATGGTGACCGAAGCTTTTCGTGCAACACTCTTCAGGGTAAAAATCGCAGCAAGTGAAGGAGGAAGTGAAGGCGCGAGCTTTATACGCAGGTCTCAATAAGGTAGACGCTGATTGGTTCAACAGTAATGATGTCACGGTTAATCCGAACACCCATTGGTCGGCTCATCATCTTCACCTCGAGCTCCCATTGGCTGGAGTAGAGTTCTTCGATGATTGACGTTTGCAACCATATCCTGGAGAGAGGGGGGATGGGTTTCCCCGAAGGTCCATTCACCATTTGTTACCATACTTCCCTTGATCTTTCCATGCTGAAAGAGAAACAGAGATCGTACAAATTCCTTTTGATGACATAATATTGGATCAGTGGTCAGGATGAAAGTTGCTTCCAACATAAGTAAATGAAACGAGCTCTGACCTCGCCTCAATATCCTGAACATATCTGCATTGTACTGGTCTGCAGAGATAGGGTTGGCCACCAGGTGCTGTGCAATGGAAGATGAAGCAAGTATAGTGGCCGGTGGTTGCTGGATATTTCTACATGCTCGCACTGGTTGTGTTCTCACCCTCACAATCTTTCTTCGAATCGCCAAGGGGATGTGTTGTTTGATCCGATCAGCCAATGTTAGTGTTGTTGTGCAGCCCACGTACCGAGCTTCACATCGGCACTTAAACTCATAAATAACATTGTTGGTTTGTGAGGTGGGAAGCACATCTTTGTTGACTGACGTCAGCAAACGGCGAGAGGTAAAGATTACTTAGGGTTGCACAGCCAGAAACGTGTTGGACACAATATGTTTGATTTGTACTTCAAATCTTCGTGATGATTGCCCTTTCTAGTGCATCCTGATATAGACTGGACATTTGTCCGGACCAATCTTCCGATCTCTTGTCGTGTTTAGAAACTTGTGTGTAACTATTAACTATATGCTCAGGATAACCATTCTCACCGAGTATATTCATGATTTTGTCAATTTCAGCATGAAGATTACAAGGTGAACAAATCCTCTGTGCTCTGTTAACCAGGATATTGATTAAGGCAATTTTGTTTCTCGTGGAGCTGGAGGGGTCCCACCGAGTTTACTGCCCTGTGGAAGTGGGCTTCCGGTTGGGTAGATGGATGTTGTGAAACCAAGGTTAGATATATCAACCAACACGTCCAAAAACGGTAACGTGTTTGACGATTCCAGCTCCGTGGTAAACTTCAGCGCTGGATGGAGGGTGTTGAGCCATGCCTGGAAATTGTCACATGCCGTCCGAGACTCAAACAAAGCAAAAATGTCATCAACATACCGATAGTATACGATGGGGGAATTGACCCCTTGCTGACCAGTCAGTTTCTGCATTTCATGATAGCGTTCAAAGATATTTGCAAGAGCTGGGCCGAATGGAGAACCCATGGCCACACCATCCGTTTGAACATACATCATGTTGTTAAAACTGAATTCCAGCTCCCTTGTTGCTGTGTTCATTAATTCCACGAAGACGTGTTCCGGGATCATCGGTTGTTCCAGATCGGTGTGATACGGCAAACGTGCGCATTTCTCAATCGTCTCCATCAATGGTACATCAATGTACCGATATCAATGTCAATGGTACATCACCGATATCCCACCGCATATTTTCTATGAATTCTTCATATGTAAAAATATTTGTCCACAAAGAGCCTGGGCTAGTACCAATGGATTTGAATACACGTTTTGCTTCACTTGGAAGAAAATTCTTATCGCAAAATTCAGCTCTTACTTGTCACGGCTGTAGATCACTGAATAATTGAATATTCACACCACCAAATGGCAATGTTTCACCAAATGGAATAATGAAAATATTTCCTGCAGATGCAAGTGCATCATTGCTTGCATAACATTTGACACTATTGATATTTCATCCACAATTAGAAGATGCATACGCTTCATCAACATGTGCAGTAGTTTGCTTTTCCCTCTCTAATAGGGTGTATGTACCCAACTGCACCATGCTGTGCAGAAAGTGCAGAAGATGGTGTAGTGTTGTTCCCTGCACATTGTATGCTGCAACACCAGTTGGTGCAACAATCATGACAATTGGATAATAACTTTTTTTCCTTTTGATTCATTTTTGTTTTCCTTCGCCTTCTCCTCAGGGATTACCTCATCTTCAGGTTTACTTGCAACCTCTGTAATTGGTTCATAATTTTTGGGTCAGACAATCGGCCAATGCATCAATTCGATGACTTTTTCCTGTTCCACCAACACCAGAGATGAACTTGAAAATATGTGTAGGGTTGTCATTCAACTGGCACATTCCAAGAGAATGTTGTTCTTGATGGGCAATTGTGTCATCAACATCTTCTAAAATATTCTTCTGCCCAGAATTCAAACTTTCGACACATTGAAGTTAATTTCATCGACAATTCTTGGTTTTATTTGAAATTGATTACTGATATCACCATCATCATCATCATCATCATCATCATCATCATCATCATCATCATCATCATCATCATCCATTTCATTTTCTTCCTCGTGTACTATTTTGGCATTTTTACAGCGCGGCGACATCACGCTGTTATATAATCTTCTTGGATTTGTTTAATCATTTCAGTAGTCTCTTTTTCAAACTGATAACGTTCTTTCCACTTTTTAGCTTCTGCTGACATATTTGCTTCCATTTCCAAAAACCTTTCTCCATATGTACCATCTGGATGATCACTTTTAAGTTCTTCTTCAGATCTCCATGAATTGAACATCATGGGCAGTCTTCTTGACACACCTTTGACATCGTTAGCAAGGTTTGGAAGATATGTTCTAATTATCCTGTGTTTACATCATGTTAGGAAGCTCTTATTTTTATTGAGTGCATAAGATTTCTTTGATTCACCAGGCTTATTTTTCACTTTTTCTTCTTTACTGTAGTTAAAGTGAGAAGTAATATGAAACAGTGTACATTCTTCCAATTCATCTGGTCTATTTGGATAGTAAGTATCTATTAAATTGTTCTTTAATATAGCAGTACTGCCATCATACATTTGATCCAAATCTGATTGTTTGACCAGACCTTGATGATGTTTCTCTTTGGGATTTGTATTCAGACCTCGCCTCCAAAGCCAGTCGCCGACTGGGAATCCTCCGTCGTGCAAAGTCCTTCCTCGGCCCACCTGTGCTCCTGACCACTTACAAAGCTTTTGTCCGCAGTATGGTATGGATGGAGCACCAGTATGGATGACGTTGACTGGGTGATGTGCAGTGTAAGGCTTGTGCTCGGTGTAATGCTTTGAATTAAGACTAAAAAGTTCAATTTTTCTCTCATCTGACCACAAAACTTTTCTCTACATGCTTGCACTATCATTAAGATGCTTTTCTCAAACTCATTCCAAACTTTTAAATGGGTCTCTTTCAGGAATGTCTTCTTTCTTACCACCTGTCCAGAGACCAGCTTTGTGAAGGGAACGGCATATAGTTGATTGATGAACACTGACCGTGATTTCAGACATAGAGCCTTGCAGATCTTTCAAAGTCATTGTTGGATTTGCAGTGACATCCCAAACCAGTTTCCTACTTGCCCGGCTGCTGAGTTTGGATGGGCGACCTGATCCAGGTAGAGTCTGGATGGTATGACACATCTTCCCCTTCTTAATGATGGATTTCACCGTACTCAAAGGGATAATGAGTGACTGAAATCGTCT
Organism: Eptatretus burgeri; assembly: GCF_056783735.1. Classification (NCBI taxonomy): domain Eukaryota; kingdom Metazoa; phylum Chordata; class Myxini; order Myxiniformes; family Myxinidae; genus Eptatretus; species Eptatretus burgeri. The sequence goes on along the minus strand of NC_140972.1, from coordinate 53,190,099 downwards.
TATAGCCCTCTCCTGACCGGTCCTTCTCCACCACTTTATATCTCGCTTCTTCGGAAAGTTCCTTGGTCTTCATGTTTCTCTTCTTATTGACCAAGTGAGTTTCACCTTAAAACTCCTTAGATAAGTGGAGGAGCTTAATTTTTAAAAGTTAAACCACTGATTACATACAGGTGAAACCTATTACACTTGTTTTGTAACCTTTCCAACGAATAATTTGCTCCTGAAGTGATTTAGGGTTCATTAAGCAAAGGGTTTGAATACTGATGCAACTGAGAATTATCTGATTTTCTCTGTTCATCTAATTTATTCACATTTGATCTGCATTTTTAAATTTTATCACTTTGGAGTAGTTTGTGAAGACTCCATATATTATGTTTGGTTTGAGAGCATCATGAAATGAGCTTAGATAGCATGAAAATGTGAAAACTTTGGAGAGGTGTGTACACTTTTGCAGGCCACTTGTATGTATGTGGAATCAGTAAATTTGCAATGCAAAATAGATCTGTGCGACATGTAAGACCTCGGGTCAAGACAGGTGGTATTCCTTGTAAGTATGCACCAGCAGACAACAGAATCTCTCTCCTTGATTATTTCTTCACTTTCCCTCATCTTGATCATCCAAAAGACATTTTTGTTTTCTGTCCTCCCACTCGGATTTCCAGTCATTCCTTTTTTTCAATTTCTTGGAAATAAAATCAAACCAAAATGTTTTCCTCAACAATTCACTGCTGATTCATGGAATTTCTTATCCAAATAGTGGCAGGGATCTCCAAATATGGTTTATCCCAGGTTTTTTTTTTTTTTTTGCATTTTCAAGCAGTTCATTATGAAATTGTAAAATGTTTTCCCCAAACCATACTAAAAATGTTTCAAACTTTGTGAAATGAACCATAATGATTCAAAATATTCCCAGGAGGTGTGGGCGGTTGGTGTGCCTGCAAACAGCAGAGCATGGTGTGCTTTCAGAGTAATATGATATTGGATTTTTAATCAAACAGGTTCTTACACACACACCACACACACACACACACACACACACACACACACACACACACACACCACACACACACACACACACACACACACACACACACACACCTTTTGAAAGTTCCCGGGTCCCTACTCCTGGGCTCCAACCTCTCTTACCTCAACCAGAATGTTACTTCGTTTCGATTGAGTTCCATGGCTGTGTCTATGACACAGACATGATGCACTTAATGGCCTCTTTAATCTGGGTTTCTTTGTGGATGTTGAAAACAAAAATTGAAAACAAAAACTTTTAAAACGACCTCATGACAATCTCATCAGCTTGGTTACACCGGCATCTGATTACGCTGCAATGCGATGGATAATCGGAGAACACTCAAAGCAAATTCCAGGCAGGTTGTTGTTATGGATACACTTAGCAGAAGGAAAAAAGGCAGACAAATTTTGAAGTGGAACATGGTGGTGCAAAGCGACATTGGGGAGAGAGGATGCCTGGGATAGAGGGGTGTGGAGGGGCCCAACAAGGTGAGATTAAATGAGGCATTGAAGTAGTCGTAGCAAGTAACAGTAATGTGAGCCAGTCTAAATCGTTGGTTGACAAGACCCCAACAATTAGAGACAGCTATGTTTCTCTTTGACCACGGCATGGCGCTGCTCACAACATGCTCGATTTGAGGGGGGGAAACCTTCAACCATGCAACAGAAAGACCTCTGTATGTTGCACGTGGCAGCCGGTTGTAATCCTTACAGCAATATACATTGTGTTTGTGCCTTCAACATAATAAATCCTGCTATGAACGCAAGCTGAACTCCTAACTCCAAAGCCTGTAAAAAATTGAACCAGTTTGCACATCATTGCAGTATTGCACATCATTTACTTGCAATTGGACAAACACTTCCATTGCAAGCAACCCATATGTCTCCGTAATGTTCCGCAACAGGCAGCTTTAAGGATTTACGACTTCCTAACATACTGTTCGTCTTTGTATTTCTCTGCAAATAAAACTAGTATCAAGAAAAGTTGATTCAAAACTCCATCTTGTCAACATTTTAACTTTATCCATTTATAAAAATTGTAATCCATATATTAGTATCAACTTCATCCCAAGAACATGCAATTCGTTCACCAGGCATCAGGATATGATCCTGGCAAAGGAAAGTTTCCTGAATCCGTTTTAACATCAACACGCATGAGCATTAATGTTTAATCAGAGTGACACCTGAATAGTGAAAGCAAGCGGTGTGCTTTCCTGTTGTGGAAACACTCAGGGGATGCAAGGTGCTTTTCTTGCACTATTAATAGAATTATTTATAATGTAACCTTTACTTCCAAAGGCTAAACAGTGGGTGACTAAGAATGTGTGCTGTTTGTTTTCAGACATGAGCTTTACATTGTAATTTTGCACATTCTCATTATAATGACGTTCCTCAACTTTAATCATTATACTTGCTCAGTATTGTAATCGAGTCATCGACCTTATAATGACAGGATGTATTGTGTATTGTGGTAATATGTACAATTTATGGTTGCGATTTGTCAAGGAACACGTACAATTTTCAGAATGTCCGAATTGTTTACTCCACACGTGGTTCTCGTTTAAGTAGTTGTAGTAGTCGACGTCGTAGTCGTAATTCTTGTATCGCTCTGGGAGCCATCAATACGTCCATGAGTCAGTGTGAAAGTTTCCAGAACAAAGAATTTACCAGGGACAGGTCTTATTCAGGGCAGGGTGCTGCCATAGATGTCCTTAACCAGAACAGATAATTAGATTGTTGAGAAACACAGTGACACACTTCCTTTTTTCAAGTATAGTGGGATATTTATTCCTCCTCCATCTTTCATGGCTCCTGTTATTTCCTTATTGCGTGGTCAGCCCAATGGCAGCGTTGGGGGGTCATGCAACTCATGCAATTGTACGGGGTCCTGAGCCAACAAGGCCCCCAACACGAATGATCGTGGTCCACAATTTTTTGGCGGGGCCTGTGAGGGTGGTCATTTCATTTTGCTAACAAAACACCAACTTGTGAGCGGTGATACCCCTCAACCCCTCATTAGTAAATAGACTAACTCACAGGCATCACGGCAGAACGTTGCGTCGTTTTATTGTTGCTGTTGTGTTTTTAATCAGAAGTGTGCCAGAGTAAAATAATTATCTCACTTCTTTCTGCACATGTGCAATCGAGATTAATTCAGAGAACAAGGTATTGTGAAATGGCAGGTTTATTTTCTGATTAATGTTCCAATTTGTGTTCAAAATGTAAGATTCAATTTAACGTTGTTCATCGATGTGACGTTACCAAGTTTGAATGTAAAATGTATATTCATGCTCCGCCCATGTTTTGCCTCATGCATATTCATATTTTGCCTGATGCATATTTATGCTCTGCCCATGTGTGGCGTCATCTCCGCTGTATGTGGAGATGACGGTTGTATGTGGAGAAGGTACGGTTTTTACTGTCGCATTTGGAGTGCTTTAAATTAAAGAAAAAGTTATTTAAATCTCGAAGTGTTGGTAAGCCGCCTGGAATATTCTTTGTTCAATGAATCTGGACACATAGGCCATTCCAGGATTGTAAAAACCTGATTCACGCTTGTCTCACCGCCGGGAGAAAGAAAAGCCACCATGTTGTGCTCGCTTCACACGCAATCTGTTACTGTGTCCCGGGTTTTGTCCAACTCTTCCAGATCTTAGCTCTTGTTGAAGGTCAAAGCAGAAGCAGTCGAGGCCTCTATCAGAGCTGCCATGGAATGTAAATTGGATGAAACTCGATTGTTACTCAAAGAGCAACAGATGCAGCAACGATTGAAAGCTGCACAACAGCAGATACATCTCGAACAGCTGAAGTGGGAGGAAGAGGCTGCCATGGCTCAGGCCAATTTGGAAGCGATGTCATATGTTCTGTGCTGGAGCAGATTGGCCAACATTTCAGCAGCTGGATTACTCACACCTGCAGAGAAGGTGGGAATGCTCTTTCCCAGGAATGCCACGTCTCCGGTGTCATCCATTCTATCTGAAGATGATATTGAAGGTATTCCACTGGATACCCAGGTACGTGCTGACCCAGATAGGTCACTCGAACCAGTGTCATTTCAGGCAGACCCCTTTTCACCAGCCATCAATGCTGCAGCATCGCACGCATGCTGCACCCACATATGCTGAGAGGATGTACAAAACACATCCGGCAACAACATTACCATTATCTGACCATTCACTATTGGGTCGAGAAGTCAAGCCATCAATTATGCCAACAGTGATGCCTGCCATGAAGGAATGTGTAAACTATTTGTCTCATCGAAACTTCATTTCAAATAGGATTTCTTTATTTGACAATAAGCCTGAGAAATTCAGGACATGGTGTGCGGCCTTCCAGAACATGATCAAAGGAGTACCTCTACCATCTGATGAGCAACGTAACCTCATGGTTCAATATCTGGCTGATGATTCACACAAAGCACTCATAGAGCATCTTAACCAAGTCTACATTTGTAACCCAGATGTCGCTTTCGCGCAGGTGTAGAATCACCTTCAAGAAAGATTCGGTCACAATGAAGCAGTTACACAACCATTGCTAAATAAGCTGGAACTTTTCCCTCAAGTCTCTTCTCATGACTGTAAACTTCCCAGAAGTTGTTGCTTTCCAAAAATGACACAATCAAGGAAATAGAGGCCACCAAAAATGATGGTTCCCTTCCCGGACTTGCAGCTTTGGCTGTATCTCTGTTCCTCAAACCAATCATGGTGAAACTTCCACCTGATCTGGTGGATGGTTGGAGGATGGAGGCCTTTAAGTATGAATAAACCCACAATGTCATCTTTCTGCCATTTTCAATACTTGCATCCTTCATTCGGCACAATGCAAACATTCAAAACGACCTCAGTCTGATGATTTCATCAGGATATGATGACTGATCATGTTCTTCAGCTACTAAAGTGAAAGCTCCACTCACCACAAAGAAAAGAATGTCTGCCATCACTTTTGACACTCGTCCAATGGTCAGAGTAAGCAAGATCAAAGTCACAGGTGAATTGCTGCCACAGATTGTCAAGCAACCGACCGCAACAGTCACGTCGCCTTCTGAAAATCGTCTCACTCTTCATCGGTGAATTGCAGAACATTTAAAGCAAAAACATTGCAATCCAGACTCATCCTTCTTAATCAATGGAAAATATGTACAATATGTGCTCTGTTAACTAACCATTCAGCCAAGGAGTGTCAACTAAAATTACATTGAGAAACAGTGCAACAGTACCCATCATTCCTCAGCAATTCATGACATCAGTTGTGCTACCCTCGACAGACCAGCGGGGAGACAATCTATCAGAAGCTATTCAAACCCTGAGAGTGTCTGATAGGCTTTGAAAGCATGGCGAGGAGTGACCCTCGGTGATTAAGAGGTGTATGGACATTTGTGGTGGTCGTGTATCCAGAGGAAGGTCTTGTTCCTCTGGAACTATGGCAGCCAGTGGTAGGTGTGTCAAGAATCTAGTCATCAAATCTTTCGATGGAATTGTCCACCTGTCACTCCCAGAGCTAACCGAGTGTACTGCTATTCCTTATAATTCCTCCAATATTCCAACACCAGAGGTCACAAGGCTCCACTCACACATATGTCCTATTGCTGAAATGTTTCCCGAGCCTCACCCAGAAGCGACCATCTTGCTGGTAATTGGACGAGATGCTCCTCAGCTGCTTAAGGTTAGAGAATCTCGGAATGGACCACCTGATGCTCCGTGGGCACAGCGTATGGACCTTGGATGGGTGATAATTGGCGATGTATGTCTGGATGGTGTCCATAACCCTGAGCGAGTGGAGGCCTATTGTACCTACATTATTGACAATGGAAGACCATCAGTCTGATTGCTATGCCCCAATCATGTCACCGTCAAGGACATCATCCTGCCACATCATCACATACCTTCAGGTCAGCTCTTCAGGAGATCCTGCGACCACACAGCCTATGACGATGGGGTCGGCCGTGACCAATCAGAAAAATAAGGAATGATATGATGACAAGTCGGGTACTCCATAGAAGAAAACCGTTTTCTCACAATCATGGAAAACGGATTCGTCAGGAACGACAATAGCAATTGGGTGGCTCCGTTATCTGTCGGAGACGAGGTAAAAGTTACAGACAATTGACCCATTGCAATCAACCGCTTAAAGTGCCTTTGCAAATTTCTGGATAAGAAACCAGCCCTGAAACAGCAGTACACAAACTTCATGGCTCAACTTTTTTCCAAAGGACATGCTGAGCCTTTTGAACGAGGAACAGAGGAAAAACGACCATGATGATGTCTTCCTCATTTTGCTGCATTCCATCCAAGCAAACCTGAAAATATTTGTGTGGTGTTCGAGGGCAGTGCTACCCATCATGGTGTCTCACTAAATAAGGTACTACTTCCTGGTCCAAACCTCGCCAATAGTCTCCTATCCTGAAGCGAACAATCTGTGACGACGTGATGAATTAGTTTGTTCTGATATACCTGTTCTGATATACCTGTGACAAATCAACTCTTTTAAAGGTGCTTTAAATTTGCGTTTCCCAATAAAGCCTGTTACCATATTTTAAAAAGTCAATTCAATTCCCTTTCGCTTAATGGTGAAGTCCCCGACCTCCAATGACCATGTGCAGGTTTTTATGAACAAAAGTTTTATTACCACAGAGAGAGCAGGAGGTAAGAAGAGAGGGAAACACGGACACACACACACACACGTGTGTGTGTGTGTGTGTGTGTGTAGATATATATATATATATATATATATATATATATATATATATATATATATATATATATATATATATATATATATATATATATATATATATGTCACAACATTTGGTTTGGCAGAAAGTTTAACAGACCACAATTACTTTGTGTCCTGTCTGTTGTTTAACTGGTGAAACCAGCGTACGACATGAAACAGAAAGATACAAGCCGGTAGGTGACACGGGTGGTCGCTACATAATTGCATACTAGTCATACAGTTTTTGACGGATCGGGCTGAAATTTTTTGACAAAGAGGTTGATTATAGTGCGCATAAAAACCTGGAAGCCGATTTTTGATTTTCGAAAAAATATTTTTTGGGGGATTTTTCAAATATTTCAAAGTTCCGTTGCTAGGCAATGGTGGCGTCCATAGCAATGGTGCTCAAAAGCATAGAACTAGATCCTGGTATGAACCTACTTGTCAAGTTTCATCAAAATCGGTTGATTCCTCTGGCCTCCAGAGCTGTCCATTACATACAGGCAGATATACAAACATACAGACAGACGGAAAAAGTTAAAATAAGGGTACTCTCGCGACCACCCAACAAGCCGGTAGGTGACATGGGTGGTCGCTACATAATTGCATACTAGTCATACAGTTTTTGACGGATCGGGCTGAATTTTTTGACAAAGAGGTTGATTGTAGTGCGCATAAAAGCCTGGAAGCCGATTTTTGATTTTCGAAAAAACAATTTTTTGGGGATTTTTCAAAAATTTCAAAGTGCCATTGCTAGGCAACGGTGGCGTCCATAGCAACGGTGCTCAAAAGCCGAGAACGAGATCGTGGTATGAACCCACCAGTCAAGTTTTATCAAAATCGGTTGACTCCTCTGGCCTCCAGAGCTGTCCATTACATACAGACAGACATACAAACATACAGACAGACGGAAAAAGTGAAAATAAGGGTACTCTCGCAACCACCGAATTTAATACTAAATGTATTAATCCCGACTGTCTCCCTTTCAAACACTAACACCATTTAATAAGATTCCATCGCAATGCTTTTAAAACTCCCCAGAGTTACACTCACAAATTTCAATGCAGTTTTGAATAAAACTCACGACTTTCAAGTCTGCAACTTATCTCATCAGTATTAATAAAATTAAGCATTAGGACACGAATTGGTGTCAAAGTCGGTCGTGTTCACTTCTGAAGCAGGCTTTGTTGCCCCGATGAGTGCACGAGTGCGCACAAACTGATGTCTGACTGGCCAGCTGCGTTGTGAATCCCCAGACGGTGATGTCCATACCATACCACCGAAGCAAGCAGATGAATCCATGTCTATTACACACTCTTCACGACCACACTGCATCGAGCAGTGCCGAGGGATGAGGGAGAACTTGGCATTGGATTTGTCGATGTACTCAGAGAGGTTAGGTATGCTTGGATGTCAGCTATGTGACCCCAGTAGGATAATATAGGTTCATCAAGAACCCAACAGACCAACAGGTTGGATCGACCAGCATCTGCAAAGATACAGCTGGATCGAATCAGGGGGCGGTCATCAAGCAACACACTCAGTCGTGGTGAGAATTCAACCCTCGCAGCACCCCCTGCGCTGGTTTGAGCCCGATTTCATAAAATGTACTCGGGGCCCCCATTCTGCAGCTGTTCCATCTCTCTCGGTCTGCATTACATTCTCCCTCCTCTTTGTCTGGTTCACATCACGTTTCTTTCTCCTTCGTATGACTCTGTGCTCGCCTTATATTGCATTGTCCACAAGGTCATTCTGAGACCTGATGACGAGGTGTCTGCATTCCTTGTCTTTGCCTTGTACTTGGCTGTGGCCCAGATCTGCATGTTTTCAAAGACTCTCTCCATAACAACTCTTTCTCCCAGTCTGTTCCTCTTTCATGTATTAGTGCAGTTTGAACACACTAATCCAAACACTTATTTGTACAAAGTGATTTATCCAGCCAAGTGGACAGTTTAGCTTATACAAAGCAACACTGATATTCCAGCATTCTATCGAACACCACCTATACATGCAGCTGTCTGAACGAGTGTCCGTTCATACAGCAATCACAATTTTGTTTTTTAATTTTAACTGGCCTTTTCCACAGATTATACCTTCGCAACATTTCCAATCATGTGGTATATATTATTGATCCATAACAACACACACACACACACACACACACACACACACACACACACACACACACACACACACACACACACACACACACACACACACACACGACAAAACTAAAATAGCAGATATAAAGGTTCATCCCCTGTTCGGAATTACTATGAATCTTATCTATCTAATCTTATTACCTCCACCACCGAAGTTGAAGGAGGTTATGTTTTCACCCCTTTTTGCCTGTTTGTGTACAGGATATCCCAAAAAGTCGTATCTGGATCCGGTTCAAATTTTGGGGATAGGTTCGGTGTGTAACAACAACGAAGTGATTAGATTTTGGTGAACATCCGGATCCAGATACGACTTTTAGAATTTTTAAAGTGATTCTTCACCATTGAGAGATTGGGCCAAAAACTACATATAGCACGAAATCTGAAAAAGTTGTGCGCGGATTCGGATGAAACTTGGTGGTCAGGTTGGGTGTGTGACACGGAAGAAGTGATCTGATTTTGGTGAAGATCTGGATCCAGATCCAGATGTGATAATTTTAAGTGATTCTTCACCATTGAGAGATAAGGCCAAAAACGATATTGTCCTGTCTAGCATGAAATTACAAAAATGTGTTGAGCCTGATATGTTATCATGGATCAGGCATTACATGACGGAGGTATGCACTCTACCGAGCGCCCTTCTCATTCATTCACATGGCAACATGGGACAGACATGGCTCTATATAATCTTATTCATTCACATCGGAACATGGGACAGACACAGCTCTACCTAATGTTGTTCATTCACATTGGAACATGGGACAGACATGGCTCTATCTTGTCTTTTTCATTTACATCGGAACATGGGACAGACGTGGCTCTATATAATCTTATTCATTCACATCGGTTCATGGGACAGACATGGCTCTATCTAATCTTTTTCATTCACATGGGAACATGGAACAGACATGGCTCTATATAATCTTATTCATTCGCATCGGATCATGGGACAGACATGACTATATAATCTTATTCATTCACATCGGATCATGGGACAGACATGACTATATAATCTTATTCATTCACATCGGAACATGGGACAGACACAGCTCTAGCTAATGTTATTCATTCACATTGGAACATGGGACAGACATGGCTCTATCGAGTCTTTTTAATTTACATTGGAACATGGAACAGACATGGCTCTATCTAATCTTATTCATTCACATCGGAACATGGGACAGACATGGCTCCATCTAATCTTTTTAATTTACATTGAAACATGGAACAGACATGGCTCTATCTAATCTTATTCATTCAAATCGGATCATGGGACAGACATGGATCTATCTAATCTTATTCATTCATATTGGAACATGGGACAGACATTGCTTAATCTAATGATATTCATTCATATTGGAACAAGGGACAGATATGGCTCAATGTAATCATTCATTCACATGGGAACACGGGACAGACACGCCTCCATCTAATCATATTCATTCACATGGGAACACGGGACAGACACGCTTCTATCTAATCTTTTTCATTCACATGGGAACATGGAACAGACACGACTCTAAGTTAATGAGACAGATGAGAAAATGAAATCTGAGCCCTGGATAGTGATTTTTTAGCTCGCTTGTTCGAAGAACAGAGAGCAATATCGATACCCCCGGCGTGAGCGTGAGCGTCGGTGTCAGCATGAAAATGTTAAAGTTTTTGGTGCAAGTTATTTCCTTTCTAATGTTTTTATCTACCACACTATTTATTACTGATTACAATATACAAATACATATATTGCTTTAAAATTATTTGGATCAGACTTCACTGCAATGCTTTATAAAAAAATATTATTAGACTAGTCTTTTAAAAATGATAAATGTATAAACAGGTGAGCATTGGGTGGCTTTGACACCAACTCTCTGGTTATATTTATTCTCAGACCCAGCTTTCACCACATTGACACGCGGGATAAGATCAATATGACGGAGCTGAGTGGACAGAGAAGGCGAATACATATACATATATATATATATATATATATATATATATATATATATATATATATATATATATATATATATATATATATATATATATATATATATATATTGTTGCGGTCTTCGCGCCCGCCGGCGTGCTGACGGCCACGTAACTCGAATCGCGGCACGTCGCCCACCGGACGGACAATCCAGTCGTGACCCTCTCGGACTAACGCCGGGAACCAGTCACGGGTGGACCTTTCGGTCTCACCGCGATCGAGCCAATCAGCCCCCGCGTGGGATAGGGTTGCTCGCCAAATTCGACCTACCTAAGTACCCACGCGGAGGGTAGACCGGGCGATCGCACCTCGCCGCAGGTCGACTTCGGACACGGGCCACTTAAGCGACCCGTTCCGTACTATCAGAATAACCGAGCGGTGTTATCGTCGACCTCGACGGTTCGATTAATTATCGGGCGTATTCAGCCCACTACCAACCCTTTACGTGAAGCAAGATGAGGATTCAATGGAGGAAAAGACGAAGCGAAGCGGGAGAACAGTTCAACAATAAAGCACATTTATTCGCGGCACACGGGAAGCACACAAATACAATTCCACCAAATGCACACAAAAAAAAGAAAACACAATTCCATTTACACAAAAAGCAAATATAAAAGCGAAAACAATGCAGAGCTAATACCGACTACCGAGCACACGGCAACACTTATACAATTCTACTTCACAGACGGCGCCGACAACACATACCCAAAACCAAGGAAAAGAAATCCCCCAAGAATGAGGCAGGCCTGAGGCCGAGACCGGGTCGGGCCTACCCGTCTGGTGATGAGACGCGGAGCGGCGATGGCCCCGCAACCCGCGGGCCTCGTGGACGGTGTCTGGTAGGGGGTGGGAACGGGGCCCCCTTGGTCGCACTATCTCAGCGCGGGGGGAAACAGGAGGGGGTTGCTGATGCTCGGGGTATAGAGGATCTTTATTATCCCTGGTGTGCGTATCCACCTCGGCCAGGTCAGCGCCGCCGGCCTTCCTCGGGCGCGCAGCTCCCGGCACCGTCGCGAGCACCCCCTCGTCTGCCTTCGCCGCTGCCGCCTCTCCGCCTCTGGACTCTCCACCCTGGACTCTTCTTTGGGCTCTCCTCGTTCGACTCTCTTCAGCTTCTCCAGCTACTGCAGGCTTCGGGCTCCAGACTTCCACTCTCTTCTCCTTCGTTCCGACTCCTTCTCGTTCTGCTGACTGACGAACACCGTCCTTTTATCCCCCCGTAGCTTCGCCTTTGACCCCCCTCCCTTTGACCTTTCACCTCGCTCCCCATTGGCCCGAGAAAAAGTGGGCGTGAAGGCTTTTTGATCCACAAATTTGCATTTATCGATCGTCCTGGAGGCGGGGCCAAATCGCCCCTCGCTCACCGATTGGACGGCAAAAAGTGGGCGTGTGTCGTTTTTGATCCGTTTTTGAAGCACAAAATCCGTGATTTTGTACACGCTGTTCGACGTGCGCCCTGCACGAGTCCAACACCAGTACCCACAGCGGGGCCAGAACGGTGGCGATGCTACGGTTGCGAGGTGTGACGTGAAGGTCGTGGCGGTTGTGGTGAAGCGGCGTTGTGGTTGGTGGTTGATGTTGTGGTTGTGGTGGTAATCATGGCGGTTGGTCCAAAATAAAGATAGTAAAAGAAAAACGGCTATCCTGAAGAGTCGCAGCACGTATAAATGACATGTATTCCCACTAGACAACGGGTTTGGGCCTAACTACACATGCACTTACCGAGATACCTCACCTAAGGGACCTGAATGGTGGTTTGCGAATTTGGTAACCACAACAATATATATATATATATATAAAATATATATATATATATATATATATATATATATATATATAAAATATATATATATATATATATAAAATATATATATATATATATATATATATATATATATATATATATATATATATATATATATATATATAAAATATATATATATATATATATATATATAAAATATATATATATATATATATATATATATATATATATATATATATATATATATATATATATATATATATATATATATAGTCGCAGTTTGTGACCACAGTGCGGTCATTCTTGTTTTTAAATAGTACTGCTGCATTTTGTTACAATTTGCGAGGGTATTTGTAGTTTTTAAACCGCACAAGTTAACCTGTATTGTGTCTGACAAGATTGTGCAGAGGAAGCACTCTTACCTGGGTTCAATTCCTGACCAAACTATTAACTGTCTGATTTGAGCTTCACATGCAGGGCAGTACACCATCCCTTGGATATATTGTGTTCAGCAGGATGTCCTGTTTACTTGCATTGAAGATCCCATGTGTTTTTCCTGAAGAGTAAGCAAGTTATTGCTGGCACCCTGAAAATATTACAAATTAACTGACGAGCCATTTCACAAGACTTGGTCCAAAAACCTTTCCAGGTGTCCCTAAAATGTGGGAATAATTGTCACTGATGAAGTAGTCGGAGAAATTGAACTTTGTTGATGAATAATGCTCCAAGAAAAAGTTCATTTTACAAAATAAATATTCCATAAGTCTGGGAATGTGGTCCTGGTATCAATTTCAGGAAAACCTTTGTCACATTCAGATCTAGTCTTCACTGAGCTTATTCCAGTGGCATAAATCTTCCATCAGAGTCTTTTCTGGTTTTGCAGAGATAGCAACAAAAACGACCACAACGGACACTGGAAAAAGCCAAAGAAGGAGAAGAAACTTTCTTTCCTTCAAACTCTTCCTTTACTCTGCCCCTCTCTTCCCTAATCTTAAAAAAACAGTCTTTTTCAATGTTTCAACTCTCTGCCCTGTTCTTCATCTTCAAAAGTCTGAGTTCAATTCGACCTTCCTTTCATCCCGTGTCTAAAAAATCCCATCTGTAAGAATGTTTCCTTTCTCCATTCTCTCAATTTTCCTATACTCCAACCCCTCTTCCAATGTAGTTAAACGCATCTCTGACCAACAATTTTTTTTTTAATCCCATTTTGCAAGTCATGTTCATCTTCCATCAATCGTTCTTTTTTTCCAACTTCTGTGCAAATTCATCCCAACTCCTTAAATCTAACTCCTCCCCTGTTATTTCCCCTCCTAACTCCTCCAATCTTCCCCCCCCCTCCCCATCCTACCTCCCCTCTGAGCACCTCTCCACTGCCCTCTGCTCTGATTTACTAACAGCTCCTCCTCTGATATCCCAAATTGTATGGTTTTCAAACTTCTGTGGGCTCCGTTCAAACCTTACAAATACCTCTTTCTCTCTCATTCAGTACACTTCTCAATATCGCAAAATGCTATTTCTTTCCTCTTAACACTCCCCCCCTCTCAAATCTTGTTCCTCCCCCTGCCTTCTCCCATCTTTACCATAACACCACCCAGTCTCATCCTTCCCCTCTCCCCACCCCTCCCTTCTCCTTCCTCCCCCACGGCCGTGCCTGCTATAATCGGCTCCCCACCCTCTCACAGCTTCCATCTCGCGTCAGCTGCCTCTTCCCTTTTCAAAGCAGCTTCGCTCTCTTTTTTCCCCCGACCCCCACAAACCTTCCTCCTCACCCTCTCCCTCAATTCTCCCCCTTGCCCTTCACTTTCAAATCTCCCCGCTCACCCCTCCCCTTCGAATCTCCCTGCTCAGCCCTGCCCTTAAAATCTCTCCCCTCTTCCCACCCTCTCAAATCTCATCACACCTCCCCTCTCATCCCACACCTTCAATTCTGTTCCTCCACCCACCCACTCCCATCTTAACAATACCACTACCCAGTTTCATCTTTCCCCTCCCCCCTCCCTTCTCCCTCCTTCCCCATGGCCGTGCCTGCTCTCATCATCTCCCCTTACTCTCAAAGCTTCCCTCTCACCCCTCCCTCTCAAATCAGCTGCCTCCTCCATCTACAAAGCAAACTTCTCTCTCTTCTCCCTCCAAGCTTCCCCCTCACCTTTCTCAAAAGCTCCCCCCACATCTTTCTCCCCCAATTCTCCCCTCTCATCCTTCTCCCTCAATTCTCCCACTTATCCTTCTCTATCAATTCTCCCTCCTCACCCTTCTCTATCAATTCTCCCCCCTCACCCTTCTCCCTCAATTCTCCACCCTCACCCTGCTCGATCAATTCTCCCCTCACCGTTCTCCCTCAATTCTCCCCCCCCACCCTTCTCCCTCAATTCTCCCCTCACCCTTCTCCCTTAATTCTCCCCCCTCACCCTTCTCCCTCAAATCTCCCCTCACCCTTCTCGCTCAATTCTCCCCCTTGCCCCTCAACTTCAAATCTCCCCCCAACTCCCCCAGCTCAAAGCTACCCCTCACATCCACAAAGCTGCCTCCTTCCCCCACCCTCTCTCTTCCAACTCATTCCTCCACCTCCTCCAATCTCCTACTTCCCTTTTCCCCCTCTCTTATTATTCTCCATTGTGCCTCATCCCATCACCACCTAGCCCTTTGTCCTCCTCCCCATCTGGCCCTCTCTCCTAGCTCTTCTGCAATCTCCTACATGCTGCCAACAACTCTTTCTACCTCCCCCTCTCCTCCCTCATCCTGCCCTCCCCCTCCCCTGCACCCAAAGCCTCCTCCCCTCCCTCTTCATTACCAGTGTGGACCTCAAATATCCGGGGCCTTCACTCAAACCTTACAGATCTTTCCATACAGGTTGCCACTGATAAACCAGATGTAATCTGCCGAACAGAAACTTTCCACCCTAAAGATGTCTCCAACTCCCAAGTATCTCTTCCTAGTTTCTCCCTCCTCCGGTATGACAGACCTGATCCTCGACCTGGTGGAGGAGTTTCTCTCTTCATCAAAGACTCTATTCCTCACTCACCATGCACTGCCTGCTTTCCCCCACATCCCCAGGAATACCTCTGGCTACGGCTTCCCCTCCACTCCCACCTCATGTTTATGTGTTTATTGTACTATTCACCAAATAGTGATGACTCCATTTACATCTCGCTCTCCGAAAACATGGACCAACTTCTATCCTCTGATGCAAACTCTCTCTTTTCATACGTGGTGACTTCTTCATATGTGGTAACCATATGTTCTGTGTGTTAGCTCTTATATGGGCCTCAACATTGGATATTAAAAAAATAGAAAGAAATAAAGAAGAAAAAGACAAATAAAAGCCTCAGAAGAAGAAAAGGACAAAAAAGCCGAAGAAGAATCCCACACTCACACGATGTCTCTATGAAAGGACAATCTAGAACCCCCACCCCACCTCCTCCCCTATCTACTTTCTCTACAATCCTCTTGAAAAAGTCCTTTCATTCAAGTTTTTGGGGCATCACTATCTGCCATGTTCTTTCCTGGGAAAGCCACATTTCCAAGCTGGCCTCCAAAGCCAGTCACCGACTGGGCATCCTCTATCATGCAGTCCTTCCTTGGCCCACCTGAGCTCCTGATCACGTACAAAGCTTTCATCCACAGCCTGATTGAGTACTGCTCTCCCCTCTGAGCTGGTGCTCCCACCTCTCACCTTTCTTGGCTTCACACTGTGGAAACCAAGGCATTTAGGATCATTGGCATCTCCCGTGATGAGGCTGAGACTTTGGGTCTCTCACTCTCTCTCACCGCAGGCAGGTCGGTGGTCTTCTGTTTTCTACAGTCTCCTCTCCAGCCTCACCCCCCCCCCCACGCTCTATCTGCAATCTGCCAACCCCCATATTTCGTCAGGGTGCTCAATGTCTGCCAACAACCCCCTTTTGGTAAAACTACCAAAATCAAGAATCACTGCTCACCTTCACTCTTTCATTCCTCTTTTTTCTCACCTTTGGAACAAACAAACTCCCACACTCTCTTCAATCCCATGCTTCCCTCCAGGTCTTCAAAACAGCTGTTCACCACCATCTCATATCTTCCCCCATCCAAATCCTCGATCTTTTCCACCCTCGTCAATCCACTCCAAACCCACCTCCTTCAAATTCCCTGCTTTCCTTCCTGAAAGTCCCTGTAGTGTCCATCTTGTGTACCCCTTGTTGTTTGCTTCCCTCTCCCGCCCCTCTTGTCTCTGGCTCCCTTAGTTATGTATTCCGTGTGTTAGCTCCTATACAAGCCTCGACATTGGAGAGTAAACAAAAAAATACAAAAAGGTGAAAAATGCCTAAGAAGAAGAAAAACATGAAAAAGCCTAAGAAGAAGAAAAAGATTAGAAGGCAAATCTAGTGTTTCAAACCACAACTGCAGCCATCCCTCCAATAATGTACAAATGATCACAGAGTCCCATCATGAAGCAGCATTGCACAACTGAGTGGCAGTTGAATATTGTGGTTATGATATCAACAATATGTACAAAGGCTGCTCTTTACACTGAAGTGAGGAAGAGCCCATTCCTCATATAAAAAATATACAAAATGCCATGGATGGTGAGGCCATTGGGAATGCTATGTTTTGTTTTTAAAGTCATTCGATATCTTCTCTTCTCCATCTCCATCCGACATCATCTCCATCTTTATTAATGACATTCTTGCTCACTATTCTTGGTTCAGAAATCAAAACCTGCAATTTGTTGTTTTGCTTGTTACCCACAGCAACAGCTGGAGGACGATTATTTTCCCGTCTCCGCTACTGATATCACACTTTTCGCAGCCTTTTTTGTTTTACTTGTAACTTTTGATACTCCTTCGTTACATTTACTCTGCTATTCTGCATTTGCATAAATGGCTTGTGAAATGACTCGCTTACATTGCACTGAATTTCAATGAAAATAATGGAATGCAAATGAAACATTCAGAACCCCACTTATCTTAACTTAGGCTCTTCGAAACAAGATAACAACCTACCAACAGACACAGACACTTGTTCATTATTTTGTACATCTCATTTCTGCCTGTTCCTCACTGCACCACTTTCAACCAATTATCTTTGCGTTTTCCATTGCCTTGCTCTTTCACAAGCCCCAATTCTCCTTGTAGACGAGGAGTCGTTACACTTTGTTTTTTTACAGTGGAAGTGCACATTAAAAAAAAAAACAACCTTATTTTATCTTTTTTCAAATCGGAATAATTTTTTGAGTGAAGAACCCGTCCTAACGGACCATATAACTCCCCAAGAATTGGCATTTCAGTTTGACTTGTAATACCACCTTCCATTGGGAGAGGTGCTACGCCATACATTTACATAAAGAGAATTGGGGTCACCCCTCTACCCTGAATCTCCGAGACTCTGAGGAATCTTTTCAAGTACAACCAGCAGTTTTCAACTCATTCTACGTGAATCCAGAAGTTCAGAAGTGCATATAAGTTTGACACTTTTCAAATTGTAATACAATTGCTGAAACAATGTTCATAATTGTTCGTGTAAATAATTTTTGCTGATATTGCATTAATTGTTTTTTGATGCCATGCTCAAGATATTATTTGATGGTTCATTTTGCTGATGCCATGTTGCCTAAAATAGCCTTTAATGCTCATTCTTTCTCTGTTGTGTAGGCAATGCTGATCGCTCCCAGTGGGAGTCAATCCCACGACTAAATTTTTTTTACATAATTTATGACTTCTTCTTCTTCTTCTTTCGGCTGCTCCCGTGAGGGGTCGCCACAGCGGATCATCCGTATGATCCGCATAGCGATTTGGCACGTTTTTTTTTTTACGCCGGATGCCCTTCCTGACGCAACCCTGGTCGCCTCTTACGACACAGGGATAAGGTACACCTATTTTAACCAGGGTATACACCGGCCCAGTATACTGGTACTCATTTCGCCGACCTCGGAAGGATGACAGGCTGAGTCAACCCCCTGGTGTATTTATTCAGTGGCCCAACGGGGCTTGAACTCAGGACCTCTTGGATCCCAAGCCGCTGCCCTAACCACTGCGCCAACACCAGGCATAATTTATGACTATGCGCAGGATTATACTCTGAGAGTTGTGGAGGGATAATTTGGTTTGGAAGAAAAGTTTATAGTTGAGACAAACAAGAGTTAAAAGTGAAATTGTGAATTGATTTGTCTCCACAATATCAAATTATTCTGCAAGTTATCAATGCAAAGAGCACCGTCCACTTTTTTTGCCACATTTAGCATCTTGAAGATTGAATACTGCACAATAAGTTATTGTTTGGTGCATCTTGTTGGCAAACCCGTCATGGATGAAAAGAAGACTCATTATCATAATCACAAAATGTGTGCACAAACGCAAAGCTGCTTTCAGTTGAAAGGCGAATGCAGTTTGTGTAATTTGGCAGATATCAAAATCTTAATTGACTTCAAAATTACTGGTTTCATCCTTCCATTTTAAATGCTTTTCCATTTTCCATTTTTAAATGCAACCCAAGAAGACCTTGTTCGACTTCCCTGCATTATGGTGAGTGTGAGGCAATTCCTGGAGTTGCATACAAGGAAAACTAGAAAACTCAGCATGAGGAAAACACCTCTTAACTCAACCACCCATGCATACGAACCACTGCAAAGAGCACCTCACCCAGATAATTACAAGTTGGTTTCATGGTTTTGGAGTTATGGAGGAGACACAGTTATGTATATATCTATAGATATGTATGTATATATATATATATATATATATATATATATATATATATATATATATATATATATATATATATATATATATGATTGAAAATACATTCTAAATCTTTATTAATGAACATATTCTCTCTCGCTATTATTGCTGGTTCAGGAATTCTAATCTGCATTTTTTGTTCTCTGCAGCAATAGATGATTACTATTTTCAATAATATTATCAATAATAATTAATCAACAAGTGTGAGGATGACGATAATCCCCACTAATATCACTTCTTTGTTCATACTAATGCATGCCTGTATGTGCGTGGCCATACGTGCAAAAAATAATAATAATAATAATAAAAACTTTCAAACCGCGTGCCCGAAACAACAACCACACAGGCCGTTCCTTCACTCTCGCGTGGCAGTACGTGCGTGGCCATACATGCAAAAAAAAAACTTTCAAACAACCACACAGGCCATTCCTTCGCTCTCGTAAATGACGACTGGATTGGGGCATTGTGTTTATCTATAAATGCTCATAAGAAATCGAGAAATTATTAGAATATAGTAAGTCATCACTATCCAGAAGTCCGTACATTGTAACCCCTAATGGGGAACGCGGCTGAGGATCTCTTCCCCAATGGCCACGCCTACGCAGCAATGTGTCCTGTCATTGGTAACTAAAGGGCGCCCTTTCCCCATCGGCCACACCTACGCAGCAACGTGTCCTGTCATTGGTTTGGTAAATAAATGGCCATAACTTGGGAACCACTTGTCCGATTAATATCAAACTTTGAAAAGGCACATACTCAAGACCCCAGCAATATATCTGGCAAGTTTCAATTAGATTGGACCAGTGGTTGGCGAGAAACAGCGGTCACAGACACACACACAGTGATTGCTGGAATTATAGATAGATGCAGCAGTCGGTTGCAGGGTCGCATCATTGGCTGAGGGCATGGCTGTGCCACTGATGCGATACACTCTGCTGTTATGGCAGGAATTTGTAACTTGGCCATGCCATGTTGCATTGGCTTTTGAAAGCCATGTTGCTGGTGACAACTTGCTTCCTCTTTGTAAAGGACACCCTGGGATCTCTATCATCCACCAATGAATGTTGGCAGGTGGGACTCCCATTTAACGTCAAGTTTAGGGACTGCACACATTGATGAATCACCCTGCCTGTGGAACACCAGGGTGACAGTTTATTTTAGCTCGGTCAGAATTTGAACCCAGGCTAGACAGCTTCGAGGTGAGTGTGCATACCTCCAGGCCATCCTGTCAGCCCTTACATTACATCTGCTATTCTGCATTTTCATCAATAGCCTATGTAATGACCCACTTACAGTTTATTACATTTCAGGGGAAATAATACAATATAAGTGGCACCAGGCGTAGTGGCGTGCGCCTGTAATCCGGCTACTCGGAGGCTTGGGTTGGAGGATCGCTTGAGGACGGGAGCTCTGCGCTGGGCCACGCTATGAGAGGGTGTAGGGCAGCCCGGAATAATGGCGAAACCCAATCCTTATCCCTGTGTCGTAAGAGGCGACCAGGGTTGCGTCAGGCAGGGCATCCGACGTAAAACCTGTGCCAAATCAGTATGCGGATCATAACGGATGATCCGCTGTGGCGACCCCTAACGGGAGCAGCCGAAAGACGAACAACAACAACAACAATACAATATAAGTGGCGTAGGTTCAGCACACCACTTGCATCTTCAGCACATACACACATATCTTCTTAGCTGCTGCCAACAGCTATGCAACACCTCAAATAGGGGATAGCAAGAACCAATTTTCCAACTCACTGCTTTGTTTTGGGCTTCTTATATCCACGGCAAGATCGCCTTAGCTGTGGAACGATCTGTGGCAAACTTCGCATATCTCTGTCCCATGCTGCTCTGACAGCTTTCTCCCATTCTGCTGTATACTTGTGCCTCTTTCCATCACTTTCTCTTCTACATTCATCCAGATAACCTGGCGGCTGGTGCTGCGTGTTTCAGTTGTCTGCTTGTTACTCCCTCCTCCAGGCCTTCTTGGTATATGGTATGCCACCACACCACACCACCCCTCCCCCCTCCCCCATGTCAGGAGGTGGTGGCCAGTTTAAACTTCTTCTCTTCAGTGACTTTTATATCCTACAGGTAAAATCTGATGATATATATATATATATATATATATATATATATATATATATATATATATATCTCTATCTCTATCTCTATCTCTATCTCTATCTCTATCTCTATCTCTATCTCTATCTCTATCTCTATCTCTATCTCTATCTCTATCTCTATCTCTATCTCTATCTCTATCTCTATCTCTCTCTCTCTCTCTCTCTCTCTCTCTCTCTCTCTCTCTCTCTCTCTCTCTCTCTCTCTCTCTCTCTCTCTCTCTCTCTCTCTCTCTCTCTCTCTCTCTCTCTCTCTCTCTCTCTCGTGGCCCCACTCTTGGTTCTGGTTTCATGAGCCAACCAAAGTGGCACTTCTGTTGAATGCGATATTTGAGCATCTGCACAAGTTGACATAACCATTCAAGATGTGCCATCACTCTGAGTGACAGCTGCAGGGTTGTCCCAGCGTTTTCTGATTTCCCATGATGTTATCCTCTGGACCAATTGCTGGATATTGGAGATGCCAATGACGGTTGTCACACCTATAAGATAATGCCTTAAGTTTCCTCTCATCTACACACTCACATGTAATCTCATTTGTGCCTGTTTCTTACTGCACCGCTTTTCATTCTCCATTGCCTTGCTTTTCTACAAGCCTCTATTTCCCCTTTAAAAAGCAATAATAAGGATTGTGTTGTCATTGCTGGAGGATGTGGATTTAATTTTTCAGGTGCAGCTAGGGCTGTATATAATATTCAGTGGGCAAGTTGGTGGCCTCTTCTCATTCTCAGATTAGTTTTCAATGCAGACAACTCCATAAGTTGCCTACATAAAATTTACCGACACTCACCATTGTACATGGAAGTCCAACAAATGGGGGAAAAAATTTTGCAAGCATTTTGAAATGGAAGGATAAAACCAGTATTACTAAAACTAACTGGGTAATTAATATTTTGATATCTAACAAATCACATTGACTACATTTGCCTTCAGCTCAAAGAAACAGCTTTGCATTTTGTGATTATGCTCTCAAGTCTTTTCTGTTCATCCATGAAGGTTTCTCAACAAAATGCAGGCATAATCTCTTCTGCCATATTCAATCATTAAGATGCTGAGTGTGGAAAATAATGGCTGGGCTCTTTGCATCAAAAATTTCACATTTTAGAAATGACTAATGATGACATGATGACTAATTTGACTCCAGTTTTCCTCTTTGTCGACACAAAAATAATCTCCCCCACCAGACAGAATATAATCCGCGTATGGTCATCAATTATGCAAAAAAATTGAATCATGGGATTGCTTCCCACTGGTACCTATCTGCTTGGCATCAGTGAAAAATACCTCCACAGAGATTCAGAAGAACATTTATACAGCAACATGCTTGATGAAATATGTTCAACAAAAACCATCAAGAGAAAAACAACTAAAACTATGAACACAAATTCAACATGGACTCAGTGATATTTATAAAAAAATAAAATGACCAGCAGGGTATTAGCAAAATAATCTACACAATCTATCATCAGCATGACGTCAGCAAAAAAATATTCCATACATCAGCAAATTGTCCATACAATAATACTGTCCCAGCAAAAATACCCTCAAAAGGATCAATATGGACAGAATTGTAACAAAAGAATGCAGCATGGTGCAAATTATCTTGATAATAGTTCATTAGCAAAGTAATCTTTCCATTTCATCTGTAGAACAACAGTAAAATTATCAAAATATTAGATCATTAATGTAGCATCAGCAAAAACAATAGACAGGACCATGGCTTCAGCCTGATCTGAGCATCATCATATGAATTTGCAAATCAATACATGAGATCAACAAAACTATAGATACATTAGATTAGCACACAGGCATCAGGGAAATTATCGTTCAAATCGTTCATCAACATGGTATCAACAATTTTTTTTTAAAAATAAAATATGAATCAGAATAATAATCCACACAATGAATCTGCATGGCAACAAAAATTATCTTCAAAAGATCATTGACATGGCATCAATAAAATCAATATAAGAGGACATCAGCAAGAATAAATTAATAAAATTAATTGGCAAAATTGTCTTTACTCACAGAGTACCCGCCCTTCGGGCAATCGTGTTCCAAGCATGCAACATATTCTTCTGACGCATACCTTGATTTTTGTGGTGTATAGGTAGGTATCTGACAGCTCTGCATAGGCAAAAATAATAACCCAGGTTACATGTATGAAGCAAAAACATACCTACTGCTTATAATTCAAAATACCTCACAGCCCTGGAAAACGTGGGGACAGGAACACTTAACTGTAAATGGTGGAGACTTGTAATACCCTCCCACAACTGAAGGCGGCGCTACACGATACACATTTACATAGAGAATTTGCGTCGCCCCCTCTCCTTCCCTCAAGACCACCGGAAAATATAAAAACATCCCGACACAAAAACATCCCCCCAGCTGTTCGCTAACTTGTCGCCGGTCTGCAAACCGATAGCGATCAAATCGCGGCGATATACCACTGCTGACATGAATTTCATCACTTCAGAAACCAAGCGATTACTGGAGGAGGGAATTATAGAACCGAGCGATTCGCCATGGCGCGCACAGGTGTTAGTGACCAGCAGTCAGAACCATAAGAGACGGATGGTTGTCGATTATTCCCAAACGGTCAATCGCTTCACCCAACTCGACGCCTACCCCCTGCCGCGCATAGATGAGATGGTCGAACGCGTGGCCAATTATAAGGTATTCAGTACCATCGACTTGCGAAGCGCCTATCATCAAATTCCCATCCGAGAGGAAGACAAACCGTACACTGCATTCCAGGCAGGGCGGCGCCTCTACCAGTTCAGAAGGATACCATTCGGTGTCACGAATGGAGTAGCTTTCTTCCAACGGGTTATGGACGACATCATCTCAGATGAAAACCTCGAAGACACTTTTGTTTACGTGGATAATGTCACAGTGTGCGGTAGGGATCAGAGGGAACATGATAGGAATCTGGACAGATTCTTCAGCATTGCTGGAAAATATAATCTGACTCTCAACTACGAGAAATGCGTATTCTCGGCAAGGTCAATTGACCTTCTCGGCTACACGATAGCCAACGGCACAATTAAGCCTGATCCCTGAGCGATTGCGCCCGCTCCGTGAGCTTCCACCACCTCAGGACTTGCAGACAATGCGCCGGGTGATCGGGATGTTCGCTTACTATGCAAGATGGATTTCGCAATACTCCAGAGAAAATATATCCCCTAGTGCATTGCAAAAACTTTCCACCAGATGCCGCTGTCGTGAAAGCTTTCCACGATCTCAAGGATGATATCAGTAAGTCCGTGGTTTTATCGATCGACAGCTCGGTGCCCTTCGTGGTGGAGACCGACGCTTCAAATCACGCCATAGCTGCAACACTTAATCAGTCTGGGCGGTCGGTCGCTTTCTTCTCGAGAACTCTCTCTAGAAGCGAGCAGAGACACTCGGCAATAGAGAAGGAGGCGTACGCCATCGTCGAAGCGCTGCGTAAATGGAGACATTATTTACTGGGAAACCACTTCACGCTCGTTACGGACCAACGATCCGTGGCTTTCATGTTTGATGGGAAAAATAACGGGAAAATTAAGAATGAAAAAATTATGAGATGGCGGATAGACCTAGCCTGCTACAGGTACGACATTGTTTACCGGCCCGGGAAAGAAAACCCTGCTGCAGATACCTTCTCCCGGGTCTACAGTTCGGCAACAATCAGTCAGGCTTTGCAAGACCTCCATGTGTCTCTGTGCCACCCAGGGGTAACCAGGATGGCACATTTCGTACGTGCAGACAAAATCTTCCCTATTCTGTTGAAGATATTAAACAAATGAATGCTTCATGCCCTGTTTGTGCTGAACTAAAACCCAGATTCTTTGGCGCGGCATCTGGCAGACTGATCAAGGCTACTTCCCCCTTCGAGAGACTAAACATCGACTTCAAAGGGCCCCTGCCCACCGGAGACAGACAACAGATACATATTCACCGTTGTTGATGAATATTCAAGGTTCCCTTTCGCGTTTCCGTGCTCGGATATGACCTCGGGCACTGTCGTAAAATGTCTCTCTGACGTCTTCGCTATGTTTGGGAGACCTTCGTACATACATTCAGACAGAGGGCCGTGTTTCATGTCGGCCGGGCTAAAACAATTCCTATTAGAGCACGGCATAGCAACTAGTCGAACGACGGGTTACAACCCACAGGGAAACGGGCAGGTGGAAAGGTATAATGGAGTTATTTGGAAAGCCATAACTCTGGCGCTGAAATCGAGAGGACTGGGCCCCGAGCGATGGGAGGTTGCTCTTCCTGACGCAATGAATTCCATACGCTCTTTGCTCTGCACGTCCACAAATGCCACTCCTCACGAACGTATGTTTACTCACCAACGACGTTATGTTGACAGTCAAACGGTGCCCAACTGGCTGACCCACCCCGGTACAGTGTTCATGAAACGCCCGGTACGACAAAGCAAGTATGAACCGCTGGTGGAGGGGGTCGAACTCATTGACACTAATCCAGAGTATGCTCATGTCAGGCTCCCGGATGGCAGGGAGACCACTGTGTCGGTTCGCCATCTGGCTCCCGCCGGTCTCCTCCCGCCGGTACACCACCTCCTGGCTCTCCTCCTTCTGACATTTCCCCCCAGGAACTCCGCCAGGCGACGGGGCTGCCGTGTTCCCCCCCGAGAGCGATCGAGGAGTCATCCCGGCACAAGTCGAGGCTCACCAAGAGGATCGGGAGTCTCCCTCAAGTGAAACTGCCGTTTACTCCCGGAGAGGTCGTACGAATAAGGCCCCTCGACGACTCAATCTGTAAAGGGGATTATCGGCATTCTCGCTGCTCATGCTCCTATATGCCCATTATATCATATATCGATGCTCATTTCCATGCTCCTACAACTCAAAATAATCACTGCTTGGCATGTATGCTTCTGTAGATCAATTAGTCCGCGTTGCTTGAAATGTATACTCCTATAGTGCTAAAGCAATCATGGTGTGTAAGATGGGCCCCTAGTTACATTTAAAGGTGAGGAGAATGTGGTGAATTAACGTGAATCGAGGGACATGACGCGGGATCACATGTTGTGCGTCTCGCGTATAAGGGGAGGTCTCTGCGGCACGAGTGGATTGTCCCCGGGGCATTGCTATTGACATCGGCTGTCCACTTGATGCTCGTTAACTGAAGGTGCTCATTGACTGGTGAGAATGGAGATTATATCGAACTCCGTGCTTACGCGGATTAGTCTGCAATGGTTAACTGCACATGTATACGTTTCTGCTTATGTACTCCTAGCTGAACCTGTATTTCCTGGTGTGTCCACAGAAGCGGCTCCAATCAAATGGAATAAAGCCTAAACTCTGAAGGTTCATCTCTCGCTCTTATTTCAGGGGTCATGCTGATCCTCTGTAGCAAGTCTGGATGGAATTAGTTCAGAACTGTAGGAAGAGTAGTTCGACAATCAAACACACAAACTCTGGTTCATGAATTATAGCTTGGATAATTAGCATGGCATCATCAAAGGCAATCCATACATCAGCATAATTATTTATACAGAGCATCAGCAAATTTTTCCATACAACACAACAGCATAGCATCAGTAACTAGAGGGGGAGCACTCGGTAGAGTGCAAAACCTCCGCCGCCAATACTGCGAGGTCACTCAAGTGAACCTGATATCCTATTCATTCAATTTGACGTCAACAGTGCTCACAGAGTTATAGTTTGCAACTTTCCTTTTTATTTTTAACTTTTACATACTCAATTCATTCGTCATAACTAGATTCCTTGAGACAGAAATTGATTTTACGTGGGTCTATCCACCTGAAGTTCCAAAATCAGCCGCAATTATAATTATGGCATGTTTTTTGTTGGAAATCACTTAAAACATGTAGAAATGCAAAAAAAATCGAAATTTTGTTGAACAAAAGTTGCAAATTTTTTTTTTCTCTCTAACAATTTTTTTTTTTTGGGGGGGGGGGTTGGAAATCACTTAAAACATGTAGAAATGCAAAAAAAAAATTATAATATTTTTTCAAAATGGCCGCCATAGCGGCCATATTGGATTTTGGACCAAGTCCAAAATCTAATGGCATGATCCTTGGACCATACCTAATCCCCCCACCAAGTTTTGTCGAAATCTGCTGAGGAGTTTTTTCCGTAATACTGTTCACAAACAAACAAACAAACAAACAGAAAGGGGTGAAAACAGTAACCTCCGATCTTCGATGGCGGAGGTTAATAAATATCTGCAAGTGAGCTGACGGTCATTTCTTGAGGTTGCAGTTCAGACCTCTGCTGAATCCAAAATCTGGACAATGTTGCAGGCGTAAGAATGGAGTCGATTTTGGGGGACCCCCCCCCCCGCCTGCCTCCCCGGGAGCCCTCCTGATCCAAAATCGAAAAATTGAAGCCCAAACGATTGTGTGGGCAACTGTCTTGCATTAATGTGTCAAGTTTCAGACCAATCAGCCAGGTGATGAGGAAGGAGTACCAAAAATAGCAAAAAGCAAAATCCAAAACTGCCTTCTGCCCACTCTCTTGCCCCTCCCCCTTCTCCCACAGCACCACCAAGCCCTCTCTCCTCCTCATCCAGCCCTCTCCCCAAGCTATTCTACAATCCCCCACACTCTTTCAACTTTCCTTACCTCCCCACCTCCTCCCTTGTACTACCCTCCCCCTCCCCCTCTCCTCCCATCCCCTGCACCCAAAGCCTCCCTCTTCATTAACAGTGTGGACCTCAAATATCCGGGGTCTTCGCTCAAACCGTAGAGATCTTTCCATGCAGGTTGCCACTGACAAACCAGAAATAATCTGCCGAACAGAAACTTTCCTCCTCAAGACGTCTCTGACTCCCAAGTATCTCTCCCTGGTTACTCCCTGCTCCGGTATGACAGACCTGAGCCTCATCCTGGAGAGGAGTTGCTCTCTTCATCAAAGACTCTATTCCTCACTCCGGATACACTGCCCTCACTCCCCAACACCCCCAGGAATACCTCTGGTTACGGCTTCCCCTCCACTTCGACCTCATGTTTATATGTGTACTTTACCATCCAACAAACAGTGATGACTCCATTTCCACCTCACTATCCAAAAACATGGACCAACTTCTATCTTCTCATCCAAACTCTCTCTTCCTCAGATGTGGTGACTTCAATTGTCATCATACCAGTTGGCTTGGTGTGGGTACCTCTCTCACCTGTCATGGCACCTCAGCAAAAGCTTTCTGTGACTCATTGGGACTGACGCAATTGGTCAACTTCCCGACCCAGATTTCAAACAATGACTCCATCTCTTCTGGATCTGATTTTGTCAAATTTCCCTGAAAATATCTGCTGTTCTTCATCCGCTCCAATCGGTTCTTCTGACCATGTCCTTGTCAAAGTGGACATCTCTCTGGCTGTTATCAGAGAACCACCTCACCGCCGTCGAGTCTGGCATTTCACTCAAGCCGACTGGCAGGGTCTCCAAGCAGCCATCAAATTTATAGACTGGTCTCCCATCGCCACTTTCTCCAACATCAACTCATCCTGGGAATTCTTTCAAAGAAACTTGCTCTCCCTCATGCACAGATTTATCCCCTCTCGTCTTGAGTTGTCCTACCCTTCCTGCCGCCCCGAGTTCACTGAAGCTTGTGGCGAGGCAGTTGTCCTGAAAAAACTTGCCTTTGCCTCATGAAAAGCAAACCCAACTGAGGACAATCTCAGTTCATTCCATAAACCTTGGAACAAGTGTGTATCTACCTTCAGGAGAGCCAGAACATAACATCTTTCTAAGCTCAAGTCTGAACTCTCAAACCTCTCTCTCTCCTCCAAATCCTGATGGTGTCTAATCAAATCTGTTTCTGGTGTATGTTCCCCCTCCATTACTTCAAATGGCCACACTGCTGATACCGCATGTGAAAAGGCTGAATGCCAAAACTCGGTGTTTCCATCGAAATCTTGTGTCCGAAACCCACCGCTTTCTGTATCCACCTTACCTCGTCACATCCAACTGTCCCTGGATTCTGTGTCCTTTTATCTGACAAAGTGGAGAGCTTGCTGTCAAATCTCGACTCATATTCTGCAACTGGCCCAGACGGCATCAGCCCACATGTCCTAAAAACCTCCTGCTCTGCTCTTGCTCACCCTCTCTCTGTTCTATTCACCCTCTCATTTGCTCAAGGTCATCTGCCATCTCCTTGGAAATCAGCAAACATTACTGCCCTGCAAAAAAGGTATAAAAACATATCTGTGCAATTACAGACCAATCAGCCTTCTCCCAATCATCAGCAAGGTTATGGAGTCCATCATCACTTCAGACATCAAATCCTTCCTCTTCTCCAATGGCTTGATATCCGATCATCAATTTCCGGTTTCAGACCAGGTCATTCTACCCTGGAACTGCTGATTCTGCTCTCCCAGCAATGGATGGAGGTCTTCAATGCCGGACATGAAATCAGAGCCATATCCCTGTTCATATAGCATGCTTTTGACATGGTCTGGTACCCTGCCCTGTTCACCAAACTCTCTTCCTATGTATCCAAGGCCATCTCTACTCATGGCTCACAGACTTCCTCTCCTGTCGCAGTCAACGTGTGGCCCTAAATGGAGTTCTTTCATCCCCTCTTCCTGTCCAAGCTGGAGTTCCTCAATGTAGCGTTCTGGGCCCTGTTCTTTTTCTGCTTTTCATCAATGATCTCTCCGACTCTCTGGAAAATCTTTTTATCTCTTTGCTGATGACTCCACCATCTGCCATACCATCTGTCATCCCTCAGACCGGCAAGCAGCAGCTTCTTCGCTCACTGCAGATCTGGGTAAAATCGCAATCTGGTCCAACACGTGGAACATGTCTTTCAATCCAGACAAATCTCACACTCTCACTATGTCTCTCCAAATGGAGTGATTGGAACCCCCCCCCCCACCCCTAAACTACTTTCTCAACAATCCTCTGGAAGAATTCCTTTCTTTCAAGCTTCCATCTGCCATGATCTGCCATCTGCCAAGGAAGAAGTCCATCTGCCATGATCTTTCCTTTGAAAGCCACATTTCCAACCTGGCCTCCAAAGACATTTTCCCACTGGGAATTCTCAATCGTGCAAAGTCCTTCCTCGGCCCAACTGAGCTCCTGACCACACACAAAGCTTTCGTCCGCAGCCTGATGGAGTACTGCTCTCCCCTCTGGGCTGGGGCTCCTGCCTCCCACCTTTCTTGGCTTCATGCTGTTGAAACCAAGGCATTTCGGAGCATTGGCATCGCCTGCGATGAGACTGAGTCTTTGGGCCTCTCACTCTCTCACCTCAGGCAGGTCAGTGGTCTTTCTGTCTTCGACTGTCTCCTCTCCGGTCTCGCCCTGCCTGCTCTCTCTGCGATTTGTCTCCACCATATTTCCGCAGGGCGCTCAAGGTCTGCCAACAATCCCCTTTTGGTAAAACTATCAAAATCACGAATCACTGCTCACCTTCACTCTCTCATTCCTCTTTTTCCCCACATTTGGAATAACTCCCTCACTCTGTTCAATCCCATTTTCCCTCCAGGCCTTCAAAACAGCTGTTCACCACCACCTCTTATCATCCACCATCCAAATCCTCGATCTTTTCTACCCCCGTTCATCCACCCCAAACCCAGCTCCCTCAAATTCCTTGCTTCCTTTCCTGAAAGTCCCTATAATATCCATCTTGTTTTCCCCATGTTCCCCACCCCATCCCTCTCCCTTCCACAGATCTACTCATATGCTCTGTTCCCCAATGTTTTGTCCTCCCACT
Source organism: Eptatretus burgeri (assembly GCF_056783735.1). Classification (NCBI taxonomy): domain Eukaryota; kingdom Metazoa; phylum Chordata; class Myxini; order Myxiniformes; family Myxinidae; genus Eptatretus; species Eptatretus burgeri. The sequence continues at coordinate 53,158,928 of NC_140972.1, read as the reverse complement.
CCCGCCCTTTTGTCTCATGCCGCCCTCGCTGTGCGTTGCATGTTAGCTGTCATACGAGCCTCCACATGGTATACAAAAATAAAGAAAAAAAAACAAAAGTTTGGGGATGGTCGGACAGACACCTGGACATCAGGACCCATTTTATTAGTTCATCTTTTCAAGATGACCTTAACATTATCTCTATAATCCAGCATCAACAAAGGTGTCTACTCATTACAATGACGTTAGCAAAACTATCTCAATATAACATCAAAAATTGATATGATCGATCACCATGGCATCAGCAGAAATAAACTAAAACAAAGTCGATGGCATGCCATTACAAATCCCGATGTTAAGTGAAGTTTGAAAGATGGAAAAAAGTTCCACCAAGAATGACCCAATATCAAGTTTTGAGTTAAAAAGAAAATCTGTTTTGACCCCTGTGACTCCAAGTCCCCACCCCTTGTGGCATGTGGCAATTTGAGGTAAAATTAAAAAAATTGTTCCATATTTCATGTTTCCCAAAATGTTGATTGTACATACAAAGTTTCATGAATTTCTTTTTTAAATATGTGTCCGAAGTTACATTTTTTGGTATTTGACCTTTTGAACCCACCCCAGGGCTCGAGGGAGGCGGAGCCAAAAATGATACTGCTCTCGCTTCTTCTTGCCATGTGATGATCATAACTACTAGGTTTGGTGAGTTTCTGCACAACCGTTTAGTTAAGAGGAGATAGCATAATGGACAGACAGACAGGAGTCAATTACAAGATCAAAAGCAGGGCAGTATTAAATAAAAATATATGCATCTGCAAAATTGTCTTTACTATGGATAAGGATGGCAACAAAAATTATGCCAGCCTGCATAAGGCAATGATCCATAAGCATTGGATCACCATAATTATGAAAATAGAACTTAAGCATGCAATCAGCAAAATCAGATAGTCAGCACAGCTTTATTTATACTATTGATAAGATACAGCATCAGCAAAATTATCTGTACAATTAAGATTAGCATTGCAACAGCATAATTACCAATACAATAAGTCACCAAGCTTGTCTACAATCGATCAACAAAACTATCTTTACAATAAATTTTTGCTGTTTGATCTTTTGTTTCTGCCAAAAGCAAATCAGCAAATAATGTCGATATAACACATGAGCATTGGATTATCTATCAGCAAAAGTTAACAATCGATAATTAGCATAATAATCCATGCAATGAATCTGCATGGCATCAGAAATCTTCCAAAGATCATTGGTCGGTCATCAGCAAAAAAAAACAAAAAACATTCAGCAGCAAAATTGTCGATGCAATCAGCATGGTGGCATCAATAGGGACAATCATTACATCAACATAATTATCCAACCAACAGCATCAGCAGAATTTTCCATACAACAACAGCATAGCATCAGCAAAAATATCGATACAATGAAGCATCGACGAAAGTATCTACTCATTACAATTACGAAGGCAAAATTATCTCAATAAAATTAGATATAATAGATTATCACCATGGCATCAGCGAAATAATAAAATAAAAAATAACTTTGCATCAGCAAAATTGTCTATACCGTACAATATATAAGCATGGCATCAGGCCACAATCAAAATCTATAAGCATTGAATCAACATAATTATCGTGATAATATCATATAAGCATGCCATCAGCAAAATTTGTTACAATAATTCAGCATCAGCACAGCTTTATTAATATTTTCAAATCGACAGAGCATCAGTATAATAATTATTATATCTTTATATTATTAGAGATTATATAAAGATTATAATCTTAACAATGAACATAAGCGTAGCAATAGCAAAATCATCAGCAAGATATTTATATAATGGATTATCAGAATGGTATTTATCAATCATGAATACAATATATCTTCCAGTTCGGGGATTTTTCCATGTGTTTGTCGAATTTGCAGTTTCCGCTTCAACCTCACAGCGAATGTTTCTGAACCAGATTTGTTGCATTTTTCTGTTACATCTTCGTCCCTGTGCTGATGTTTGTGTTTGTGTCCAATTTTCCATGTTAAATCGGACATTACAGTGCTGTATTTGTCAAATTAGTGTTGTTCAAGGCCTACTTTAGCTGCTGCTCGAATAGCTCATGTGAAAATTATGTGTCCCTTTTGTCTCTATGTTCATTGTTTTTCTTCTTCCTTCCTAAATATTTTATTTCTTCCTCCTCAACATTATCCTATTTCCCATCCTTGCTTTGAAAAAAAACAAACAAATTCAATGATCTCAGGTCAGGTGTGGGAGCATGCGCCAGAGCAACACGTCGCTGCGTCCACTTTCCACCGGTACCCCAGTGGCATCCGTCTGGTCATCCCCCAGGCGTATGCCTGGCCCATCCCCATCTCTTTGAGATGCCAATCAACTTGCTATAACCACAAGGCACGTGGTCAGCCCATTGGCCTCCTCCACTCATGAGGCTCCCTTGCTGAGAGAATCTCCTAAGCAGGATCAGCATCAGGGAAATGAGCCACATGTCCATACAGCCACAGCTGATGCTCACAGACTATACAGGAAACATTGTTTCTGCAGCAAGTCACATATCTGATCTGGCCTGACCTGACAGTAATGACCTCATTATACTTGAATTTCCTTCTGCCTGGACTTCAAATATGCCATTCTCTTTTTTTTTCTCCCTTTTCTCAATGCAGGTATGCCCCGCTTTACGAAAGTTTGCAGAGTGAAGGTTTACTGCAACAAATGGTTTCATTTCATGCTTTTCATTGCTCAACGAAGGTCTTCATTCGCTGCAACGAAGGAGCCGTCACAATGTCATGGTGATTGTGCAATGTCACTTCCTGGTAATCAGTATGATAGCTTTTCCTCCAATTTACTTTTTATTGGGATGATTAATTTTTCAGAAGGCTTGTGAACAATTAACTATTCTGAATGAAAGGGTTAAAAATAACCATCTCCTCCACCACCTTCTGCCTTGGCCTTCTGTCTGGAAACTTGGAGTCAAGATTGTTTTGGTAAGTGTTACGACTAAATTAACTTTATTATTATGTTACTGTCTATTATTGGGTAAATAATAATATTATTAAGTCACTTGCATCTAAAACCATCATTATACCAAGCATATGGCTTTGCTTTTTAGACCGAAACATTATGGTTGGGAAACGAGGGTGTAATTTTCCCAAACAAAATGATGAAAAATGAGCTCCAGCATAACTAAGGGTTATAAAGGCACTTAACCCCTTCATTAAGCGGGGGATACCTGTATCTCCAAACTGAATCTTCATTGAATATAAACGCCTCTTACTTTTTCCTTTAAAGCATTTTAAAACTTTTTAAAATGCTTCACTTTCATTATTTCTCCGTCAGGAGTATCCTACGTGTTCTTTTTCTACACCACATTCTATTCCGCTTCTTCAAAGATCATTTTACAAAACTGTCTTTCATGTAGGCATTTGATACACCGGCCCTCCTCCCGCACCGACACCACCACCTTTATCCATGCCTTCAACAAAAATTCTTACTTCCCATCCCATGATCTTTATCTCCATTTTGGAATTTGGAATAAGAATCCCTCCACTTCATCTCCTCTCTTTCCACTTCCCCCTTCACCCCACACTCTCAAACCTTCCCCTGTTCCCCACCCACTCAAGCCTTTGCCCTCACAGCCTCCCTCTCACCCTGCCCCTACAAAGCCTCCTCTCCTCCCTGCATCCCCAAATACCCCTCCCCTGTCCCTCACTGAGTGTACCTTATACATCCGAGATTTCTGCTCCATCCTAATAGATCTCTCAATCCTGCCCACTGCTGATAAACTGCACATCTGTTTAACATAATTATTCCTCCCATAGGATATCTCTAACTCCTTAGTGTCTCTATCCGGCTATTTTCTCCTCCAATTTGATAGGCCTGAACCCTGCCCTGGAAGTGGAGTTGCACTTTACATCAATAACTCTATTTCTTACTGTTCTTGTACTGATCTTATACCTCCCAACCCACAGGAGTACCTTTGGCTGTGACTTCCCTTCTGCTCCCACCTCTTGTTTGTCTGTGTTGTAGCTTCCTCAAAACAGTGACGACTCTCTCGACATTTCTTGAGCTGTCGATGATGTCTGGCATCCTGCCTGCTCTCCAAACTTTCTGCCAAATGCATTCATGGCCAACTCCAGTCTTGGGTTGCTGACCTCTGACATTCTCATCACCAACATATGGCTCTCAACAGAATCCTTTCATTTCTTCTCCTTGTTGAGGCTGAAATGCCCCAAGGCAATTGTCTGGGCCTAGTCCTATTTTTACTATTCATCAAACAATCTCTCTGACTCTCTGGAATATCCCCTTTATCTATTTGTTGATGACTCCACCCTTTGATGTGGCATCCCTCATCATTCAGATGGGCAGGCTGCAGCCTCTTCCCTCTCTTCAGACCTTGACAAAAATCACAAGCTGGTCAAACACTTGTAATATGTCATTCAATCCAGGCGAATCTCAATATATCTCTATCTCTATCTCTATCTCTATCTCTATCTCTATCTCTATCTCTATCTCTATCTCTATCTCTATCTCTATCTCTATCTCTATCTCTCTCTCTCTCTCTCTCTCTCTCTCTCTCTCTCTCTCTCTCTCTCTCTCTCTCTCTCTCTCTCTCTCTCTCTCTCTCTCTCTCTCTCTCTCTCTCTCTCTCACACACACACACACACACACACACACCATCTTGCAACCCACCCACCCCCAACTACTTTCTTAACAATCCTCTTGAGGAAGTTCAATGACTTAAATTCCTGGGTCTCACCATCAGCCACGGTCTCTCTTGGGCAAACCACATTTCAAAGTTGGCCTACAAAGCCAGTTTCCAACTGGGCATCCTGCATTGTACAAAGTTTTTCCTTCGCACACGTGAATTCCTATCCACCTACGAGGCTTCCATCCACAACTTGGAGTAATACTGCCTCCCCTTGGCTGGCACCATAACCTCACACCTAGCTCAACTTGAGGCCGTGGAAACCAAGGCCTTCAAGATTATTGGAATCTCTCACGATGAAGCTGAGTCTATGGGCCTATCACTTTCGCATCTCAGACAGGTTGGTTGTCTCTCTGTCTTCTACCACCTTGTTTCTGATCTTGTACCCTCTGTTCTTTCCATGCTTAGTCCCCCCCCCCCAACCTCAGGGTTTATGTCGGGTGCAAATAGTCCACCATCAATCCTCTTCTGGTGATACTCCAAAAATCCAGAATCGCAGCTCACCTGCACTCATTTTTTCCCACCTGTGGGACCAACTTTCACATTCTCGAACCTTCTTAAAGGTAAGCAATACATTTGGCAATATTAACTCCAATAGATCAGTAAAATTGTCGATTCAATACATCCACTTGGCATTATCATAATCTATACAAGATGTAATCAGATATTCAAAAAAATTATTTGGAAGACATCTGCCAAATGATCATTAATAGATGTCTTGGCCTCAACAAAATTATCTATAATAGATAATCAGCATGGCATCCAAAAAAGTCTATACATCAGCAAAAATTATCAATTTATAATTATCATAAAATTATCATAATAAAAAAATTATCATAATCAGCACAGCATCGGCAAATTTTTGTTCCTCATGGAGAGGATCATACCACAGCGATCATACCGATAGTTTCACTTTGATCTGTTCAGCCGTTTCGGAGAAGAAGATTTTTGAATGTTTTTAATGTTAAAAACAATATGGCTGCCAAAGCACATGACCAATGACGTCATTTATCCCCCCCCCATCATACAACTTAGCCCCGGATGACCCTCAAAAATTTTCATACTGATCGGATAAAGCATTTGACATACAATTATGACGTCATAAGAAAGCCACCTATGACATCATCAAAAAAATCACTTATTTCGCATGGGGAGTATTTCACATGTGCTAAGTTTCAACTTTTTTCCACGGAGCGGTTTCAACGATACAGAGGTCCAAAGTTTTTCCTTTTTTTCCAACATGGCTGCCACACCACGTGAGCTATGACGTCATAATTATCATTGGAACATTTACATGAGCAATTAAACCTATGGTGAACATTTCTTGTCAATGAGATCAACAGTTGCAAAGAACACAGGGGGAATTAGCATGGACGTATGTACGTACATAGTACTACGTACGTACAACCCAAACACATAATGCACCGGTGACTTCATCAGTGGAGGTATAAAAATTATACGAGATTATCAACATGACATCAGCAATTATCAAAACATGGACAAAATTATCGATACAATAGATCCACTTGACATAAACATCATCTGACAACAGATCATCAGCTCAATATTTTTGTATTGCCACAGCTTCAATGATCGATACAATATGTCAGCAAGACATCAGCAAACACTATTGCAATCAATCTTACTTTTTGAATGCGAGTAAAAACGAGAGAACCAGACATACAGGATACATATTCAGATGGCAGTTATAAAAGGTATATTATTTTGAGTTCACCTCAATAATGCAATTCAATCAATTAATTGAATTAAATTTAAGGCTGAAGTCAGTGGTTTCACATTACACTGGAGGCTTGTTGGAGTTTCAGGAGTTTGAAGCAAACCTTTAATATACATTACTACTTGAATCTCCTTCCTTGAAATGCTTCACATCCATATATTTGTACGCAAGTTAAGGCTACAGTTTTACATAAATTCTGGAGGATCAGCTCTGTCGCCGATGCAGTGCCCTCAACCCCATTACCCTTCCCCATATGACCTGCTCGGAAATTAGAATTTGGCCAGGATAATGGCACAAGATTGTTAACTTTTTAAAACAGTTGGTTCAGTGGGATCTTTCATATTTTGCCAGGATGGCCTCGAGGTATGCACAATGACTTCTGAGCAGTCCAGCCTGGACTCGAATCTCGGCACTCATCTTCTAGCCTACAGGGGGAACTGCATTAGTGGCGCAGCCATGCTTCCAGTCATGATGCAGCCAGCAGCCACAGTCTGCACACGAAATGGATGAATACACCAGCCAGCTTGACGATCCATCCAAAAAAACAGCAAATGCATTGACGTCACCTGACACCTCCTCCTACAAAGCACCAGGGTGACAGTTTATAGTCAGCTCAGATATCGAATTCACTCCAGACAGCTCAAATGAGTGTGCTACTCCTAACCTTTCTCAGCCCTACATTTCACGTTGCTTGCCACAGACACCCGTAAGTCAGAGCAGTAAATATCTATGCAATCACAAAGTGCAAAATGCTTTGCAGCTGCAAGCATCGATTCGCAGCAGATATTGATTTCAGGATTGGGTTGAGGTTGAAGATCGTACAGTGAGCAGAAGGAAGATCTACAATGGAAGAAGAATGAGGACAATTGCAAAAGCAGTGAAAATGAAATTTCAAACTGCCATTGGGGAAATGGAACATGGATTGTCACGTGAGTCGTATTGCATCTGACTGGTGAGTTAGAATTTCTGAGTGAAGATTAAATATTGTGACAATTTTTTTTTGGATTGAGCTTGTGTAACAAGATTTTTTGAAACTTCTGCATCCATAGATGAATTACACTGGTGACAGGACAAACATGACAGAATTTTAAAACATTGCTTTTTATATTACAAGTACTTGAAGAAAAAGTCTCTTACATCATTTCCAAGAGGCAAATTTAGAGAGTTAACGATTTAGAATGATTGAATTACCAGAAATTGTGAATAACAATCAAAAATTATCAGGCACAATTATTATTCTTATTATTATTATTTTAAGTAATGAAATTTGAAGATTGCAATCTGACGAATAACCTTCTTGAGTTGGATTGCCGTACAGCCAATAGAAGTTGTCTTGCTTTACTGAGCAGTCAGTTTGAATTTATTTCTGAGCTTGATTTATTTTCCCTTCTCGATGAACAATGCTACTACATATCATTAAACTGGATATGCAGATCAACATCTTCAGATGTCACACCTGAGCCATGCCTGCTGGCAAGCTACACTCGGTGGTGGTGCCCTCAATTTTGAATATGGACCTTGACGATTTTATATGAATCACATTTAATAAACGAGAGATTTGATGTGGATATGTTTGCTCATGTGGCCTTGGCTATGAACTCGTTTGCATCTGATGGATTAAAGAAGTGCATTTGTGAATTTGGACTCCACAGGAACCTCAGGCTATATTAGGTGGCATGCAGTACAGGGCTTGAGACGTTTTATTGCACCTGCCTGAGGAATGCATCATCTGCCACGACAAATAAACTTGATACTCGAAGCTACAAGAGCTCCAAATTTGAAAACGCAAATCACTGATTAAATGTTAGAAACAATGATGTATCTAATGGAGAAACAAGTGTAGTTTGGAAGACCCATTGTGCCCAGACTGTGCAGCATGGAAGCAGTCACCACAACCCAAGAAAACTATCTCCCTACTTAGCTTAGGTCCAACATTTTGGTCACCGAGTGATCTTCAGCAGAGACTGCAGACTGGACCACAATGGACTGGTGAAAGGGAAGGGTTGGGGGAGAGCTGAGGTCGTGGAAGGGAAGGTATTGACTGGCATTGTTGCATGAGAGGAAGGGGTTGGTTAGGCAGGCAACACATCTGCTGTAGGCCACACCATCTGGCATTCTTAACATCGCTGATGACAAAACTGTCAGAAATTTTTATTTCTTTATTTTTTACAGCATATAAGGTTCGTAGTGGAGCAGCCACGCACACACATGGACATACAGACAAATGCATAAGACAAAATGACTAAGCTTGGGGGATGTTCTGTCACTTTCCTGGGCACTATGGAGCATGCACGTCATAATGATGGCATCCCCTTTCTCACTGCACTTAGGGGATTTCTGAAAGAGGAATTTCCTCCTCCCCATGGCTATCAAGCTAGGGGGATTGTCCATGCTCTTATCCTTTTAAATGCTGAATGTCAAGCAAGGAAGCAGCATGTACAATTTTTGGAGTCTTGGTATGTTTGAATCGCCGACCCCCAGACTTGGAGTGGATGCAATGGCTTAAAATCATTGTAGAAATCAAAACCTAAAAACTTTGCTGAGTCAGCTATCTGGGCAGCCATCTTTCTGAGACAAGATTTCATTTACAATTACCCAGTCAAGATTTCATTAAAGATACCAATACTGATGCTCAAAGCCTGCTCGGCATTTCAAAAAATCACTCATTGCTCGTAAACTATGGCTTTGGCCATTCTCTTCCATTTCGAGAGACCACACCCCCATCCTATCTGTCTATAATCAAAAACTCCATCCATCACTGTCTATTGGCCCTGCAAATCCCTCCCAGCACACTGAAATACCTCGAGCTATGCATTCCTCTCTGCAACTACCTAAGGTTTATGTCTGTGGTGTACCATCCTCCAAGTATAATGATAACTCCATATTCACCTCTCTGCTAACAAGCATCAATTAGTCACCAACTATCCCAGATCAATATTCCTCTTATGTGGTGACTTCAAGTGCCACCATGTCAGTTGGATGAGAGCTGCCTCTGTAACATCCAGCTACAGAATTGCTGCTCAGGTCTTCAGCATTTCCATCGTTCTGACCCAATATGTCAACTTTCCAACCAGCATCTCTGGTCACATTCTACCCTTGCTCCTGGTATTGAACTTCCCAAGCAACTTAGTCTGTTCCTCCTCTACCCCACAGACCACATTCTTGCCAAAACCGATATCTCTGACTAATTACCGCACGTGTGGGAAATGGAAGGTGGGGTTAAACAATTGGTTTACTTTGTCTGCCTGTCCTGTCTACAAACGTCAATTTATGGTTGAGGAACAACTTGATTTCAATTGAATGTTATATTTTGAACACGAATCAGAAAACGAACCTGTAGTTTATCAGTATTTTGGCTCTGAATTTGTCCTGATCACGCATGCACAGAGAGGAGTAAGATTTTTTTTAATCTCTCTGCCTGTCTGGCAGTAAAACAAAATTGAAATTCATTATAAGCAGGAAACTTACTGTTTTTAAGGATGTCACAAAGGACACAAACAACAGGCATGAAGAACTAATGTACAGTATTTAAATAAGGTGGTGAAAAGGCATTAACTTCTGAATTTTTTTCTACATTCTTTACAACCTTTATTTCAATTGAATTACATACTCGAACACGATAGAACATAAATCGCCTTATTGGTACTTTCAAAAACCATTCTTTTAGCAATACTTGGACAAAATATTACGAAATTTACATCATCTCGAACAACCAAATTTACTGCTCGCAAACCCCACCCATGCCCTTCTTTTTTTTTTTCTCAAGACTGTGTGGAGTACAGTGTTCTATGAACTCTGTAGTTTTTATCGAAAAACCTCAACTTCAAACAGAATCTAGCTGTTCACACAGGCCAACTGGCAGGGACTGCAATCTGCACCCACAAAAGGACCAGGCTGCAATCTCCCCAGGATCTGATGCTGATTCTGCCAAGGAATACTTTCACCAAAGATTTCTGTCTCTCACTCGCCGGTTTTTCCCATCCCGTCTGCGGCTATCCTTCCCATTCTTTCAGCCTTGGCACTAGGCAGGTGCGGTCAAGCAGCTTGCTTTCTCCACATGGAAGACTAACCAGCTTGGGGTGACTTCAGATCATTTGGTAAGGATTATAAAAAGTGTCCATCCCAGGGAAAGCCAGAAAACATCTTTCTCATCTGAAGACTGAACTCTCCAATGGCCGATGTCTGACATCATTGAAGTCACATATCAATGATAACCAAGTGAATCCAAACAACATGCATAATTACATTGTTTTCTTCACGATTTATTGACTTTAAAGGGGAACCCAAGCGCATTTTTTTTTAATATCAGAAAACCATTGAGAATCATTAAACTCGGTTTAATTTGAAGGGGAAAAAATTGAAAGTTTTTTGCCAATCTCAAAGTGTCGGAAAACGCAATAAAGTGTCAGTTTTTTATTTTGCCAGTGATGTCACATCTGGAAGCCATATTGATCCGAATTATCACAAGCCCCAAAATTATCACCTTGATCCAAACGATTGCTTTACATCAGGAAACAGTGCAAGTCAAGCTCGGGTTCAGATATTGATTCCACCGTCATTAATAACTGAAGAGTCACAGAATGTGGAAACTGATCAGTGGGATTTTGAAGAAACAGTTGGAGACAAAATTAGTGATGGAAATGCTTTTGTGGTAATTGTGGAGCCATATCCTTTCAAGCCTTATGCGAGCGATTCAGAGAAAGAAGGTGGAAGTGAAGATGGGGTGTTAAAAAGATGAAAACGCTGGTCGCATGTTAACTACAGTTCGGTAAGGTTTGCTTTTTGTTCAATTGACGGGTTTATATGGGAGGGATTTTGTATTAATTGATAAATCAGTTTATATATTACTCAAGCAGAAATACCCATTATCACTCAACAGCATGGACACACCACAGACAAAATGGGTGACGAATGCTTTGTCCCACCGTCGCAGGTTAACCAGGTGTTTTGTATGTTACAGGATCGTCCCGTTTCATACTTTCTCCGAACGTCATTTGTGTTCAGGTCCATGCTGTGTCCGACCGTCATGTCTGTGAGGTGTCCATGTCCCACCTCAGTGGATGGGGGATTGTGGAGGGCGGAGGAGGGTGGAGGGGGGCATATGGGATAGTGGTGGTGGTATTGTGGGGTGATCATTGATGTGGGGTATGGTTGAGAGGGGGATTGGTTGTGGGGGATGGTGGAAGGGAGTGTGGTATGGTGATGGGTATTGCGGGGTGGTGGTTGATTGGGGGGTGGTTGAAGGGGGTGATGGTGGAGAGGGGTGTGGGGTGGTTATGGGTATTGTTGATTGGCGTGGGGGGGGATGATGGTTGAGGGAGTACCCTGAAAGGTTTTGCATCCCAGGTCAAATCCTTTTGGAGTAGATGATATATACATGCTTTCTCTCCACTAAAAATAGATGTGGTTTATTTGATTTGTAGAAATTTGTGTTGATAATAGATAATTATCCCCCGCCAATCAACGAAGTTGGCGGGGGATATAGAAATGGGTTCCGTCTGTCCGTCCGTCCATCCGTCCATCACATTTCGTTTCCGGAGCTTAACTACAAATCCCCTCAAGATATATTTACAAAATTTGGTACACATATCAAGCAAGTGGTGAACTGGTGCCTTTTAATATTTTCTAATTGATAGGCCACATGATTTGGCAGCCATGTTGGATTCAAGAAAAATATTAAATAATGTTTTCTCTGGAATCACATAACCTAATGAAGCGAAAATTTGCAACTATGATCTTCCATCATGTCTGCATACATAGTAAAAATGACGTCACAAGTCACATGGTTTGGCGGCCATCTTGGATAGAAAAACACACCTCATCCGATGAACACAAAACTTCACACACGTATTTCACTGGAGGATTGGAGGCAGAATATAAATTCATGATGTCATAGGTCACATGGTTCGTCAGCCATCTTGGATTGAAAATGAATTAATTTTAAAAATCTTCTCCAGAACGGCTGGACAGATTGAGGAAAAATTTCACTAACACTTTCCCCAAGACATCTTTTCAGAAGTTTGTTAATTTCTAATTGATAGGTCACATGGTTTGGTGGCCATATTGAATTTACCCTAAAACCTTCAAACATCTTCTTCTCCAGAACGGCTGGTTATTTTTCAAGTGCAATTATGGTAACTGCTCGGAAATGGCATCTGGTGTTTGATTCACTGCTCAAATCACATTTCCAAGTTGGCCTCCAAAGCCAGTTGCAGACTGGGCATCCTCCATCGTAAAAAGTCCTTGCTTGGCACACCTGAGCTCCTGACCATGTACAAAGCTTTCCTCCACAGCTTGATGGAGTACTGCTCTCCCCTCTGGGCTGGTGCTCCTGCCTCACACCTTGCTCAGCTCCACCCTGTGGAAACCAAGGCTTTTAGGATCATTGGTATCTCCTGTGATGAAGCTGAGTCTTTGGGTCTCTTACTCTCTCTCACCGCAGGCAGGTCGGTGGTCTTTCTGTATTCCACCAACTCCTCTGCGGCCTTGCCCCACCCACCACCCCCCTTCTCTGTCTGTGCTATGTCCCCCCAATATTTCCGCAGGGCTCTCAAGGTCCACCAGCAACCCCCTTCTGGTGAAACTGCAAAATCAAGAATCACTGCTCACCTTCACTCTTTCATTCCTCTTTTTTTCTCCACCTCTGGAACAAATGCCCACACTCCCTTGAATCCCACTCTTCCCCCAGGTCTTCAAAACAGCTGTTCACCACCATCCCTTATCTTCCCCCATCCAAAACCATGATCCTTTCTACGCCCGTTAATGTACCCCAAACCCACCTCCTTCAAATTACCTGTTTTCCCTTCTGAAAGTCAAGGTAGTGTCCATATTGTTTACTACGTGTACTCAGTCCCATCCCTCTCCCTTCCACAGATCTCCTAATGTCTCTGTTCCCTATTATCTCTGTTGCGCTTCCCTCTCCCGCCACTCTTGTCTTCTTCATCCTTCGTTATATGTTCTGCATGTTAGCTCTTATATGAGCCTCGACAAGGTATACAAAAAATAATCTGGTAGCTGGGTCGAGATGGTGTTACAGTTTTGAGTGACCGCTGTTTCTTCCCCTTAATTGTGGGGATTGCATTCTCTCTCAATCGTGGCGGATAAACACAAGATCTATCCATCTCTGTTGTTTCATGACAGTGCTGTGTAACACATTGCGAGCACAAAAGTGAACATTTTGTAGGCCCGATCCAGGCTTGGGTATTCTGGACAAACCTCGTCCAATTTCTGTCAGCTTAGGGTCTTCCGGCAGTTGGTACAGCATGAAACAATCTTGGTTTGTATTACTATACAAGCACCAAATTATTTGCAATTTGAGTTAAATTGAACCACGATGTAACCCATACACTGGTCGGATCTGGTGGTCTCCCTTCGTGTGTGACGTCATAGCTATTCTGAAGAAGAAGAAGAAGATTTAGACTTTTAATCGCAAGTTTGCCTACTTTATAATTCGGAAATCGGAAAAAGACGACACATATTATGTATTTTGTAGGGTATCAATGGATAGATTAGCATCGAGGTGTTCTGAGCATTTGGGTTCCCAATTAGAGGTACTTTTGAAAACCTTGTTTCACGAGTGCATGATATTCCTGCAAAAATTCCTGCAAAAAATCCCAAAATGGCTCATAAATCCTTTGAGTTCAGAATTCTAAGGAAAGGACAGCCTGACAGAGAAGCCTCCACCTACCTTTGCAGGTCAGCTTGGTAACATGGTGTTCGATTTCTTATCGGTCTTTGCAATAGAAAAAAAAAATGTTGAACACATTACACCTGCAGGGGTATTCTTTAATTTCCTTCAAAATGGTGGCAAGATGGCCGTGCAGTGTGCTTCTGGGCATGTATTGTCATGCGTTTGATTTGTGATGAATCTAATCGTCTCAGGCCTACCATAGAATCCTTCAACTTCACATGAAAGCAGATGAGACTGTCAGCCTGACATCTTCTTGAATGAACGGTCTGCTTTATGATGGTACCCCCATGCAGGTACAACCTCAGAATCAGGCAAGAGCGCATCTTAGATGTGATGGATCTTTTGATGCCATGTGAAGATGTGAAGATTCCACAAGCCTGTTTGAACAGAATTGATGTCACAATTAAAATTTTTGTTTGTTCGTTTTGTTTTGTCCATTCCATTCATCTCTGGCAGTGATCAACTCGTAAAAACAGAGGGGGAGGAAAATATAAACAATAACCATAAATGCAGCAGAGTGCATCAGAGCTGGAGGAGGCTGGAATGGAGGCACAAATGTACATCAATTGCGGCCAAAATCAACAGGATATTGATCGAGGTATGTTAACTGTCATTGGAAGCAAGGAGAGGTTGACGTTTCAGGACAAGCAGTGCATCCCTCTTTTGTTGTGAAACATCAGCTTCACCTTGCTTCTCAAAGTGGTTAGCATATTCAATCAACATCCTGTTGATTTCATCCATTGTTCGACCCATCTGCAAATGCAGATCGACACCAGACCCCACCAGCAAAACTTGTTCTAAATTGTCCATCAATTTTTTTCAACATTTACTTTGCTTTCTCCTGGATATCTGATGCTCGCTCATTTTACCTGTTCTTTCGAGAATACAATTTTGAGCCTTGACATCAGTATAAGAAGTATAAGAAATATGATAAATGATTGCCGAGCAGACCCCATTGCCATTGAATGCCAAACCAAAGTGGGCAATTTTATTCAACCCTGCGAAATAGAAGCATGTCATTAAGTGTGCAATGGTATCATTGAGTAAAAGAAAAAATAGATCTGGCATGATAATTCGCTATTGTGAGCAGGTGTCAGCCTGGAAAAAAAAAAGCCTTCGGCCTTTCATCAATTTGGTAAAAGAAAAACCCCTGGGTGCAGATTTCCTGCCTGAGGTTTTCCGTGGAGAATTGAATTGGAAATACTGTACTTTGCTCCATCGGTGTCCACGGTAACCATTCTTTTCACCATGTTATAAAGAGGAATGGCATTTTATTGTTACCGGCATTCAAACTGCTGAGCATAAAGTTGGCGGTGGTAAGAGAACAATTATAATTGGTGGGAGTGTAAATTATTGAAATTTCGGCTCAACACACAGCCATCAAGCCTGATGAGATTTAGATAATTACCTACAAAGTTTTATAATTGCATGGCATGTACATATATATATATATATATATATATATATATATATATATATATATATATATATATATATATATATATATATATTGTTGCGGTTCTCGGAACCGCATGCATACAACAGATTGGTGTCCCGAGACAGTTATTCCATTAATATACGTGTAGATAGACCCCTTCCTTTTGTTTAGTGGGAAGACAAGGGAATGCGTTGCGATGGGCTAATAGTTCGGTTATTAAATCATTTTCCCTTTTTATTTCATCCCCACTCCTTTTCTTTTCTGAGGCAAAATCCATGACGTGTGCTTTGGGCTGGACTATCACTTTGAGCTTCCACCGTCTAACTGAAACCAGACATGTGCGGTGAGTCACGTACTCTTAAGCACCCAGATGGGCGGGCTGCACCGGCGTCTGCCCGAAACATGGCCCAAGCTGGTGGACCACGTGAGGGGTCGGAGCCAGTCGGAATGCCCGACTCGGGCGATGACGTTGGATTCGGCATGGCCCCTCCCCTGAGCTTCGGGCTCTATAAAACACGGAGAAATCCTCCGTGTAACGTTTGTGTTGGGGTGAGTTGTGTTCGGTGTGGGTGTTCTTCATGCGGAGTGTTCCTGCTACTTGACTCCACCCAAGTCTCCCCTCGATGAACCGCCTCCTGCCTGGTCCTGCCGACTGCTCCACCCTCGCACTCTGGACTCCGCCCTTCTCCAATCAAGCTCCTCCTTCGGAACACGATCTCCACACGTGCAGCTGTGGCCAGAACAACGCGACTATTGCCGGGTACCGCACCACAGAGCATCCCTCCCACAAAACGCCCAGGTACCGAAAACTATAACCTCAATCCCTCCCTCCCTGGCTGCAAAAGTCCATTTTCATTTGGGTTTCTTTTTCTGTGAGTGTGTCTGAGTGTGCTGGCGCCTGTCTGTTAAGTAAGCCTGTAGAAGATCCTTATTGTTGTTACTGTTAATAATCTCGCGTCAAGTCTGCACTGTCTGCTTCGTAAGTTGCTTGTATTATTGTCACACCCCACACCTCTCTCCTCTTTCCCTGCATTACATACCCAATAAATCTTTGTTGTGCCACATGCTTTTCCTCGCTTGCTGTTGATAAATAATTGCCATTAGGAATGTTCCCAGCTCTCTTTTGTCTTTTCCCCCATTGGTCCAGCATTGTTCGAATCTAAGTTTAGCCGGGTCTTTATTCCAAATGATCCGTTCCTTCTAGCTGGTACGTCCTTGGCAGCGTCGCTCAGCTGCATCCAATCCGGAAAGGTGATCCGATCCGGTAGAGTGATCCGGTTCGGACAAGGCGTACCGAGAGCATGGTTCCCCAGTAATTAAACCACATGGTTAATTAGGTAACCCGGTTCCATAGACGGGAGGATCCTAGGTCACACGATTGAGTTATTGGCATCCACGGTCGGTTAAGCGACCCGCCGCGTCACGGAATTATCCGTGAGCGACGGCTTACAATTCCGGGGAGTCTGGTGGGAATTGACGTAGCTTCCCCCACCTAGTGGTCTTCTCACCCGACCCCGCCGCACGCAACAATATGTATATATACATATACACACACACACACACACACACACATTTGTATGATAGGTGTGTGTTTTTCCCAACTTGTTTGTTTATCTACAGCTGATCGGTTCCATGACTTACAGTCGTCTCTCCCCTTCCCACATTTTTAAAATAAACTTTATTTGCAAGGACCATCTTCCTGCCTTTTGCCTTCCTGTGCGCCCGGACCAACCGCCAAATTTGGTTTATTGAGGGATTGCAAATGCTTATGAATGCAGTATGATATAAATGTAAACACAGTGAAAATTAAAAGATCATTTCCTGATTCACAGAGGTCTTTGGTCTTCCGTCACAATGAGATACTTTAGTCCAAACCGTTGACGTGATAGTATTCTATGCAATCTTATAAATGGTCTCACCCATTGACACGAAAAGCTATTAGAATTGTCCTTTGTGTCAGTTAGTGAGTGACTGAGTGAGCACTGAACTCAGATCTCATGTGATCTATATTAGCCAACAAGGCTCTGAACTGTTAAATGCCCTTATTACCTTCGCCACCTAAGGTGGATGGAGGTTATGTTTTCACCGCTGTCTGTCTATTTGTCTGTTTGTTATTTTTTCTTTGAGTAGGCTATATTTAAAGGTTGTGTATGGATTTGGACAAATGTTGGTGGACAGGGTGGATGTGTAACAAGGATGAATTGATTCGATTTTGGTGAAGATCTGAATCCGGATCCAGATACGAGAAATTTTTAAGTGATTATTCATTATGGAGAGATAGCGCCAAAAATTTTATGTGGCACGATATCTCGAAAAGTTGGAGGGATGCGGACCAAACTTGGTGGACAGGTTGGGTGTGTGAGAAAGACAAATTGATTCGATTTTGGTGAAGATCTGTATCCGGATCCAGATATGAGAAAATTTTAATGTCCTAAGTGATTCTTCACAATTGAAAGATGGGGCCAAAAACTATATGTGATCCTTTATAGCATGATATTTCAAAACGTTGTGGACAAGTCATGACAAAGCTTGGTGGATGAGTTGGGTGGGTGACATCAACAAGCTGATTCGACTTTGGTTAAGGTCTGAATCCAAATCCGATCTCTCAGCAGGATACAAACGTAAACTGTTCAACCTGACGGAAGTACGTGCTCTCCTGAGTGCCATTCTAGTTACTCTCATCAGAGGAGAGGGTATTGCATTTGGGTCCGTTTGTTTGTCTGTCTGTCTGTTTGTCTGCACAGAACTTTAGTGATTTTCTCCGCAACTGCTTGTCAGATTGAGACGAAATTTCCATTATAGGAGCGACGACTCACATAGTGTTTTATTGATAATTATGACGTCATAGGTCACGTGGTGTGGCAGCCAGGTTGGAAAAATGGAAAAACTTTGGACCTCTATCTCTGGAACCGCACCAAGGAAAAAATTGAAACTTGGCACGTGGCAAGTGTGTGTGTGTGTGTGTGTGTGTGTGTGTGTGTGTGTGTGTGTGTGTGTGTGTGTGTGTGTGTGTGTGTGTGTGTGTGTGTGTGTGTGTGTGTGTGTGTGTGTGTGTGTGTGTGTGTGTGTGTGTGTGTGTGTGTGTGTGTGTGTGTGTGTGTGTGTGTGTGTATATATATATATATATATATATATATATATATATATATATATATATATATATATATATATATATATATATTTTATATCTATATATTATGGATACAAACAAACACGACATATTAGTGACCGAAGCTTTTCATGCTGCACTCTTCAGGGTAAAAATCGCAGCAAGTGAAGAAGGAAGTGAAGGCGTGTGCTTTATACGCAGGTCTCAATAAGGTAGACGCTGATTGGTTCAACCATAATGACGTCACGGTTAATCCGAACGGCCATTGGTCGGCTCATCATCTTCACCTCGAGCATCCATTGGCTGGAGCAGAGTTCGTCGATGATTGACAGTATACAATTGCACCGAGTTTGAAATGTCCCCGGTGTCTACCATGTCTCCTGTGTCCCCCCCCCCCCCACGCGCCTCAAGTGACAGTCAATGACGGCCGTCCGATAGATGGCAGTGCGTAACCTAGACGGAAATGGCGACAATTGACGGAAACACCCGAGTATTCATGGGCCGATAACTGATGGAAACAATTGACGGAAATACCCACAACTGACGGAAACATCCGAAGAGATAATAATAATAATTTGCCGGTTTTCGCATGAACTACACATTAGATTCACACAATACTGCCTTTTTCAATGGAAATTTGTGAAATTAATGTGTTATAAATGTTTTCAATGGAAATTTGTGAAACTAATGTGTTATATATGTTTTCAATTGAAATTTGTGAAACTAATGTGTTATATATGTGAAAACCATTGAATTTATTGCATGACAGAAAAAAAAACAAGAAACGCTACCCTCTCATGTACGAACGAACGAAAGACGTCATTTCTGCCCACCATGGCATTTTGTGCCGAACGCCGAAAGCTAAGTTCTTCTTATGCCATCATTCTCTTTAATATTAGCCATAAACAAGTGTTTCATCATGCATTAGTAGTTGAAATTTACTTACAATAATAACAAGATTTTTACATTTCAAATATTAAGTACGCTTTATAATTGTTTTTCAACTGAAAAAGCATAAATTGCATATTTTTAAATTAGTGTACTCATTTGCTTCACCACACGTGCTGTATTGAAGGATTTCACTCCTTCTCCTTCTCCTTCTCCTTCTCCTTCTCCTTCTCCTTCTCCTTCTCCTTCTCCTTCTCCTTCTCCTTCTCCCAAAACCTTTAAGACTCGGCTCTTTTATATACAGGATGCAGATCTCCTTAAATACTAAACACCTCTACACATCCTTACATTGAGGGTGCCTTTTGAGAGCGTCTATCATCAACTTTTAAATATATTCGGACATTTGCTTTAAAGTTTCGAAAAGTTCACGTTACTATTTAAAGATTATTCCATTTAATGTGTTGTAATTTCGTAAATACACGATTTTCTCGTCATGAACAGGAGCCTCCATGACGGGTCTTGCAATTGGCTGCATCAAGGCACGTGGCGAAATATCGGAAGTTGTTGTTGTTGTTATTGCCTTTAGGACATGGCTATTGGACACATTTGTCCTTGTTTTTATTAATACTGTTCCTGAATAACTATTTTGAACTCTTTGAAAAGTCCCAAAAATCTGAGTTCCATTTGCTCACATCTCTGTACAAGAATAAATCAGAACTTGGTGATGAATTCTGGGTGAACTCAAATTCTGGAAATCTTGTGAATAAAGTTTTGACAATGAAATATATTTGCTTCCATAAAAACAACTTACAAAGCAAAAGAGAAAGGATTGCAGTAAATGTTTGAAGTTATGAATTATAAATGTCTTGCAAATGTCAGTTGGCCTTGACACTGGAGACCATCAAAATCATTTTTTTAAAGGGCATCTTTTTCAAGGATTCCTCATCATAAATTCCTCGTTCCTCATAACCTCATCTAAAATATTACAATATATTCGATTTCACCAATAAAATAATTTGGCAATAATGTAGTATATACACACATACAAGACAATTTGTCTATTAATATTTTTTCAAGAAGTGTGATCTTAAATATGTTATAAATATTTTGATTTCAACTTCTGAAGAGATCTAATGAATGTTTTGGATAATGAAGGGTATAAGCAAAATAAGTGCAGAATAAGTGAGGAAGTGTGTATATATATATATATATATATATATATATATATATATATATATATATATATATATATATATATATATATATATATATATATATATATATATATATATAGGTGCGGTCTTCGCGCCCGCCGGCGTGCGACGGCCACGTAACTCGAATCGCGGCACGTCGCCCACCGGACGGACAATCCAGTCGTGACCCTCTCGGACTAACGCCGGGAACCAGTCACGGGTGGACCTTTCGGTCTCACCGCGATCGAGCCAATCAGCCCCCGCGTGGGATAGGGTTGCTCGCCAAGTTCGAACTACCTAAGTACCCACGCGGAGGGTAGACCGGGCGATCGCACCTCGCCGCAGGTCGACTTCGGACACGGGCCACTTGCGCGACCCGTTCCGTACTATCAGAATAACCGGCGGTGTTATCGTCGACCTCGACGGTTCGATTAATTATCGCGCGTATTCAGCCCACTACCAACCCTTTACGTGAAGCAAGGTGGGGATTCAATGGAGGAAAAGACGAAGCGAAGCGGGAGAACAGTTCAACAATAAAGCACATTTATTCTCGGCACACGGGAAGCACACAAATACAATTCCACCAAATGCACACAAAAAAGAAAACACAATTCCATTTTACACAAAAAGCAAACATAAAAGTGAAAACACAGTGCAGAGCTAATACCGACTACCGAGCACACGGCAACACTTATACAATTCTACTTCACAGACGGCGCCGACAACACATACCCAAAACCAAGGAAAAGAAATCCCCCAAGAATGAGGCAGGCCTGGGGCCGAGACCGGGTCGGGCCTACCCGTCTGGTGATGAGACGCGGAGCGGCGATGGCCGCGCCGGCCGCGGGCCTCGTGGACAGTGCCTGGCAGGGGGTGGGAACGGGGCCCCCTTGGTCGCACTATCTCAGCGCGGGGGGAAACAGGAGGGGGTTGCTGATGCTCGGGGTATAGAGGATCTTTATTATGTGCGACGAGCGTCTCCACCTCGGCCAGGTCGCGCTGTCGGCCTCCCTCGGGTGCAGCTTCCTGCACAACGCGAGCACCCCCTCGTCTGGTGTCGCCGCCTTTCCACAGCTCCGTCCCCTCCGTTCCGACTCCAACGCACACGACGAGCAGCTCCAACGCCCGCGAAGTCTTGACCCTCTGCTTCCGACTCTCCTCTTCTTGACTCTCCGACCCGTTCTTGTTTGCGACTCTTTCGTTCCGACTCCTCGTTCTCGTTCTGACTCCTTCGCGACTCTCTGCGACTCTCCTCTTCTTGCTGGACGAACACCGTCCTTTTTTATCCCCCCCGTAACTTCGCCTTTGACCCCCTCCCTTTGACCTTTCACCTCGCTCCCCATTGGCCCGAGAAAAAGTGGGCGTGAAGGCTTTTTTGATCCACAAATTTGCATATATCGATCGTTCTGGAGGCGGGGCCAAATCGCCCCTCGCTCACCGATTGGACGGCAAAAGTGGGCGTGTGTCGTTTTTGATCCGTTTTTGAAGCAGAAAATCCGTGATTTTGTACACGCTGTTCAACGTGCGCCCTACACGAGTCCAGCATCGGTGCCCATGAGTGGCGCGAGATGACGGTGATGCGATGGTGGCGAGTTGTGACGGTAAAGGTCATGGCGGTTGTGGTGAAGCGGCGTTGTGGTTGGTGGTTGTTGTTGTGGTTGTGATGGTGGCGATTGGTCCAAAATAAAGATAGTAAAAGAAAAACGGCTATCCTGAAGAGTCGCAGCACGTATAAATGACATGTATTCCCACTAGACAACGGGTTTGGGCCTAACTACACATGCACTTACCGAGATACCTCACCTAAGGGACCTGAATGGTGGTTTGCGAATCTGGTAACCACAACACTACCCCCTTCCCTTTTTACAGACTCGTCCCGAGTCGTCAAATTTTCGTGTGCCATCATGTGTAGTTTTCCCCTAGTACATTTTACCTACGGATCCCTGAGTGCGACATTCATGGTATTCGTGTCCCCAAAATAAATAACCTGAGGGCTGCGTAACTATCTAAACAAACTCACTCACACGGACGACTTAAATAAAATTGCCGGCGCTAGATAGACATGCCGGGGGCGCACTCATATTTACAGTACATCTTACCCTTAACTTACAAATTTTACACTAAAACATGGCCCAGGATCATTGAACTCTGCAAAGAAAAGCAGTTAGCAGGGAGCCAGGCTGCCCACATGCAGTCTCTGGCTCAAAACAATGCAGGTGACAGGGAACGTGGCTGGCTGCTCACACGCAGTCCAAGGCCTTCCCTTTTGAACTGAACGCAGTGAACCACAACGGTGCATGGGCTGCACAACGCAGTCTCCGTGCCAGCTCAAGTGGCACACGCAATGAGCACAACGAATGGATGCATGAACACAAACACGGTGCACGGGCCGCCACTGCAGGCCCGTGTTGTAGCTGCCAACAGGGCAGTTCATCGCAGCTTGCAAACTGTTGCCTTGATCCTGGCGCACATGAAATGAACAGGGGGGCAAAGCAAAAATTGAACGGGGGCTGGTGAACAGGGGCAGTGGGCATGGCATGGCAAAGGCAGCAGGCAAACGCAGCCCGCAGAAGAAGGCCGCTGCAGGCAAACACAGCCGGCAGATGAACTGGCCGGCACAGGCCTTGAAGTAAAACAGCCAGCAGATGAACTGGCCGGCACAGGCCTTGAAGCAAACACGGCCAGCCGATGGCACAGGCCTTGCAGCAAAACAACAGCTGCCGATGAAGTTGGCCGGCCTCCGC
Organism: Eptatretus burgeri; assembly: GCF_056783735.1. NCBI lineage: Eukaryota > Metazoa > Chordata > Myxini > Myxiniformes > Myxinidae > Eptatretus > Eptatretus burgeri. The sequence continues at coordinate 53,135,425 of NC_140972.1, read as the reverse complement.
CTTGAAGCAAAACACGGCCAGCCGATGAAGTTGGCCAGCCTTTGCCGTTCAATGGAGGTTGGTGGAGGGAGTGCGGTGGTGCTGGCCACTTGGAAGGTGGGCTCGGACCTACCTACCTGTCTCCCTCCCAACCTATCGCCTTTGCCTGTTACTGTACATACCCACTCCCTTAATTTGTCAAACGCCAATTTAGCCCCAACTTATTTTTTTGTTGTTTTTATTTTTACTTCCCCACTATAAATCGTCCCCTAACCCCCTTTATCGTCCTTGTTCGGCTACCCTATCCTGTCACCTAGCCTACTCCCAACCCCTACGTTCCCTTCCCGGAGGGGAATAAGGGAGAGCTAACGTCCTGTGTCGAGGCCCAACGAAGCCTCAGAATGGCCTCCCCAGAGTTCGGCGATCTTAACACCAAGTGGGTCCAGCGGCCCACAACGACAGCGAGGGGATGGATGGTGCGGAGGGGTACATCTCCTAATCTACCCTAACCATTTAACTGTTAAACTACCCCGGGGCTTTCAACAAGCGCCTCTCGCTTAAACTATTGGTTCTAACAACCCAGATTCCCGTCGCCTGTGTTGGTGTCCTCACAATTTCGGGCCTCGCCCCCCCAATTTTCTCTCCGTGCCCTCACACGGTCTCCTGGCTGGGACACGTGGCTCGCTTTGGCAGGCACGACCCTCTGCCGATTCTCCCGCTATGGCACCCCGGGCACTACACTGCCTCAGAGCCTACCAGCTCCCCAACACCGGGGAGTGCCCCCATGGCACCTCCCCTGAAACGCACACGTGGCAGGCCGGCCTCCCGGGCCCCTTTCCGAGGGTCACCCGTGCCCACTGCACTGCCCACGCAGCCTAATGGCGCCCGGGCCCCCGCACCAAGCAGGCGCACCCGTGCCCACTACTCTATCCCGGCCCCCATGGGCCGCATGGCCTACCGCGGCCGACTAGCCTGGTGCCCGGGTACCCACTCAGCGATACTCACCTTTCGCAGCCACGCTCCCAAGCCCGTCAACAGGGCTTCTGCACCCCTCCAAATGGGTCTCGAGCCTACATTCCCACCAACAACAAAACGACCTCCATTTTTCAATTTGACTAACCCAGCTAACTCACTCTACACTGACCCCGGGGTCCCTTGGGCGGGAGTCACTCCTCCCCCCAATCACTCATCGCACCATGCATTCCCCATTCGCTCCATACACACAGACCCGCTGGCCTCACTCACTCACCAAGTACTCACCTCACAACTCACCAACTCTTCAACACACACACTGAACTCTGCCATCCTTCTAACTACATCCCCTAACTCGTGCTCCCACGTCGTCCCTTAAACTAGTAGCACGTTCCTTTTAACACTACGTAGCTAAACTACGTCCCCTCTACACATCCACAAGTCTGTCTCTGTCTCCTAACTCAAAAATTCATTTTATTTCCCAACCTAAATCTGGCTACAATCCCTCTAACTAATCCATTCCACGGACTCCATGAGGACTTACCCCTGCCCCATGAAGTCGGTCTAACTAAGCTAACCCTTCCCCCTAACTAGTTTTCATCCTGTGCCCAGGTAAGGGGGTCTTTCACCCCTTGCCCAGGAATCCTTTGCACCCGAAAGTGAGGCTTGGCTTTCCTTTTTTTTTTTTTTTAATGCGCAGCACCTGCGCGGCAACTCGCGCTCTTTGCACCTTGCAACTGCCCGTGACGTCATGCAGCTGCACGTGTTCCTCGTCCCTCCTTGGACGGGACCATCCGGCAGAGATACCCCTCCTGCCGGATTCCAACCCCACGTGCAGCCATGACGTCACCGTGCGCATATAAAAAAAAACACAAGCCACACGTCTCGAGGGGTTCCCCACGCGAACACATGTGCTTTGCCCGTTGGAGCTTAACACGCACGATCGCGTGGAGAACCCGTCCGGTCCAAATCCGTAGTCCTGCCTAAACTTTGTCCGTCCGCGGGGTCGGCAAATCCACCGCGTGCGTTTCCGGACCGGGACTTCACTCTCGCAAGCGAGCACGTGGCGGTCTCGTGCGTTGCACAGCACGAACCGCGTGCTCACTGCTAGGTGAACCCGGCACGGTCCTCGAAACAACTACAGCCGCTACTCGGCTTTCTTTCTTCTCATGTCGCCTTCGTCGTCGCCATTCAACCCACGCACACCTGCGTGTTACGACGCACACAGTCCACTCCATCACATTCACACCGGGAGATGCGGCTGCGTGCTCCCGCATGCCAACCGACATCTCCCTCACATACCGCTCTCTCACACACACGGTCTCCCTTGCATAACCCATACCACTCACACGTGGTGCTCCATTCACTCGTCCCTCACTCACACACGCGGGGGAACTCACCCACGGTGCCTCATCCATACTCCGCGCCTCACTCACACACGCGGGGGCACTCACCCGCGGTGCCTCATCCATACACACGGCGACACTCACACACGCGGTCTCTTCCACACACGGTGCCTCACCCACACACGCGGGGGCACTAACCCGCGGTGCCTCATCCACACACGGCGTGCTGGGAAGCACGTACTCCGGCACCATCGCCACCACACCACTCACACGTGGTGCCTCACTCATACTGGCCGTTTCACTCACACACACGGCCTCACTCACACACGGTGCCTCACCCACGCACGGCGTGCTGGGAAGCACGTACTCTGGCTCCATCGCCACCACACCACTCACACACGGGGTCGCTTCCACACACGGGGACGCACTCACACCTTGCACCACACACACAGGGACAACCATACTGGGGATTCGTGTCCCCACAAGGGTCTCCGGGGCCTCTATACCCCCCAAGCTCTCCGTGCACCCGTCCACAGCACTCGTCCCCTCAACCTCGCAAAGCACGACCGAACTCACCTGGTCGTGACTCGCCTCAAGGGGGCATACTCCCTCCCCTCGTTCCTGGAGGAGGCCATCCCGCTGCTCGCACCGGGTCCCTACACGCTCCGCGAGCTCACCCCCATTGTCCTCCACTACCTCCGTGTGTGCGTGCGCGTCACTTACCCCGTCTTCATCGTGTAGTCTTTCCTCTATTTTTTCTATCTCCCGTGTCTCTCCCAACTCTTCACCCTTGACCTCCCTTGTCTCAACTATTATTTCCTTTGTCACGGCCTTCATGCCCGCCTGCAGGCATCGGCCCATGTTCTGCGTCTCACCCCGGAACTTTTTCATTTCTTCCTTCATGTTTGCTTCCATTCCGTTTATTTGCTTGTTCATTTCGTTTTTCATTTCATTTGTATTTGTATCCATCTTCTCGATCATTTTCGCATTCATCTTTTCGTTCATTGCCGCCAGCATGGCGCATAGCTGGGCCATGTTGGATGCACTCAGCTGAGTCGTTTCGGCAAGGGTTGGGGAAGGGTTTTGGTGGAGAGGGGGGGGAGGTGTCATACACCGCGGCCGCTGCCGCACCCACCTCGGGCCCTGGGTTCAGTTGGGCGAGTCCGTGTTCCTGCACAATCAACATTTCCTGCTCGGGGATTCCATCCTGGACCATGGATCCTACACATTCTACATCCATTTCTAATACCCCCGGCTCCCGCTCGCCTTGAGACGCCATCTTGCTTCTCGTGAAGGGTTAATTTGCTCGCTCGTAATTTGGAGGAAATCGGGGGTCGCTTCTCTCACCCCTGGACCGATTCCCGTGAATTTAGCCGGAGACAGGAGAGCCCGTTTTCCTGTTCTCCGATACCAGTGCCGCGAGGAGGGCGATGAATTTGTATCGCACGACCTGACACCAGTGTTGCGGTCTTCGCGCCCGCCGGCGTGCGGACGGCCACGTAACTCGAATCGCGGCACGTCGCGCACGGGACGGACAATCCAGTCGTGACCCTCTCGGACTAACGCCGGGAACCAGTCACGGGTGGACCTTTCGGTCTCACCGCGATCGAGCCAATCAGCCCCCGCGTGGGATAGGGTTGCTCGCCAAGTTCGAACTACCTAAGTACCCACGCGGAGGGTAGACCGGGCGATCGCACCTCGCCGCAGGTCGACTTCGGACACGGGCCACTTAAGCGACCCGTTCCGTACTATCAGAATAACCGAGCGGTGTTATCGTCGACCTCGACGGTTCGATTAATTATCGGGCGTATTCAGCCCACTACCAACCCTTTACGTGAAGCAAGGTGGGGATTCAATGGAGGAAAAGACGAAGCGAAGCGGGAGAACAGTTCAACAATAAAGCACATTTATTCTCGGCACACGGGAAGCACACAAATACAATTCCACCAAATGCACACAAAAAAAAGAAAACACAATTCCATTTACACAAAAAAGAAAACATAAAAGTGAAAACACAGTGCAGAGCTAATACCGACTACCGAGCACACGGCAACACTTATACAATTCTACTTCACAGACGGCGCCGACAACACATACCCAAAACCCAGGAAAAGAAATCCCCAAGAATGAGGTAGGCCTGGGGCCGAGACCGGGTCGGGCCTACCCGTCTGGTGATGAGACGCGGAGCGGCGATGGCCCGCAACCCGCGGGCCTCGTGGACAGTGCCTGGCAGGGGTGGGAACGGGGCCCCCTTAGTCCGCACTATCTCAGCGCGCGGGGAAACAGGAGGGGGTTGCTGATGCTCGGGGTATAGAGGATCTTTATTATGTGCGACGAGCGTCTCCACCTCGGCCAGGTCGCGCTGTCGGCCTCCCTCGGGTGCAGCTTCCTGCACGACGCGAGCACCCCCTCGTCTGGTGTCGCCGCCTTTCCACAGCTCCGTCCCCTCCGTTCCGACTCCAACGCACACGACGAGCAGCTCCAACGCCCGCGAAGTCTTGACCCTCTGCTTCCGACTCTCCTCTTCTTGACTCTCCGACCCGTTCTTGTTTGCGACTCTTTCGTTCCGACTCCTCGTTCTCGTTCTGACTCCTTCGCGACTCTCTGCGACTCTCCTCTTCTTGCTGACGAACACCGTCCTTTTTATCCCCCCGTAACTTCGCCTTTGACCCCCTCCCTTTGACCTTTCACCTCGCTCCCCATTGGCCCGAGAAAAAGTGGGCGTGAAGGCTTTTTGATCCACAAATTTGCATATATCGATCGTTCTGGAGGCGGGGCCAAATCGCCCCTCGCTCACCGATTGGACGGCAAAAAGTGGGCGTGTGTCGTTTTTGATCCGTTTTTGAAGCAGAAAATCCGTGATTTTGTACACGCTGTTCAACGTGCGCCCTACACGAGTCCAGCATCGGTGCCAATGAGTGGCGCGAGATGACGGTGATGCGATGGTGGCGAGTTGTGACGGTAAAGGTCATGGCGGTTGTGGTGAAGCGGCGTTGTGGTTGGTGGTTGTTGTTGTGGTTGTGATGGTGGCGATTGGTCCAAAATAAAGATAGTAAAAGAAAAACGGCTATCCTGAAGAGTCGCAGCACGTATAAATGACATGTATTCCCACTAGACAACGGGTTTGGGCCTAACTACACATGCACTTACCGAGATACCTCACCTAAGGGACCTGAATGGTGGTTTGCGAATCTGGTAACCACAACAATATATATATTTAAAATCTGGGTTGAACTTGCTTGGTTGTTTCATCTTGCTCCATCAAGGTTTATTCGGCCGAGGCCAAGCGAAGCGAGGTCGAGGCCATTTAGTCATGCTATGTGAAACACACTGCAACCCATGCTTACAGAAAACAAATTTTATGGAACTGCATTTTCCATCCAATCATTATGTATCTTTGTTTGAATCATCATGTATCTTTTATCATTGCACACATTTCATATTTTGTCAACTTGGTTGTGGGATGGCTTTGAAGGCCATAAAATACAAGTTCATGAATCTTTCCTTGGTGTTGGCAAATGAGAGGCTCAGGGCATATTGCACAAGTAGTTACATTATTTATTAGCCCCCGTTGGGCTTAGTCCAAAATGGGGCTTATGGATTTGGTCTCGATTTTGGCATGCGTGCATGTATGCGTCCGCAACCATATCTCGGACATGTCTGAACCGATTTTATTCATACTTGGCACAAAGATAACACATGATGGTATACATAGTCATGTCATTTTTTTGAGATCAGATCCAAGAAAGCCGACTGGTGGCATTTTATTTGTAAAAAAATACCCGGTGTGGAACACGTCCTCAACCATTTATCAGATTTGCATTTAGCGATATTGTTCAAACTTGGTACACAGATAACTAAGGAGAGCTTACATACGAACTTCATTTTTTTTCAAGATCAAATCCAACATAGCCGACTGGCGGCCATTTTTGTTATAAAAAAACGATGTTGAACATGTCCTCAACCATTTCCCGGACATGAATTTACTGATGTTGTTCAAACTTATCACACAGATAAAGAAGGATGGCCAACATGTGCATTGTGCACGTCATTGTTTTTTTTGAGATCAGATCCAAGATGGCTGACTAGCAGCCATCCTGTTGTTTATCGTGTCCCCAACCATTTGTCTGACATGCATGGTCTGATTTTGTTCAAACTTGGCAAAAGCACAGTACACAATGGTATACACTTGCACCTAATTTTTTTGTCCTGAACCATTTCTCGGACATGCATTTACTGATGATGTTGTTCAAACTTGGCACACAGATAATGAATGATGGCTTAAATATGCACGCCATTTTGTTTTAGAAATTAGATCCAAGATGGCCGACTGGCAGCTATTTTAGTTGTAAAAAAAACCTATGTTGAACACGTCCTCAACATTTTATGTCGATTACATTTTATGTCTTCTTTACTTGTTCATGCTTGTTGTTTCTGTCCTTTAATATGTCCCTAAATACAGCAAGTTTTCTGCTTGGAATGATACCAATTTAGTTTGCCTGCCAGGCAAGCAGATAAAGTTTAAAAAATTTTCACCTGTATCCGAAGGAAGCGGTTCCTTTTGGCATTTTTAATATGAAATAGGCAAAGCCTAGAAATGAACAAAACCTTTTAGAATTACCCTTTGGAACCATACAAAACCATTTAGAACCCTTTAGAATTATTGTTTCGAATTGCCCTTGAGAACCTTATTCTTCATTGCACGGCCTGCAAGCCACTGGTGTCCCCTGGTGGCCTAAAGTGCAGCCCTTGACACGGCCGATAAAACACAAATGTGAAAAAAACCACATAGTCTGCCATAAATGCAATCAAATTAACTCAATGGGTTCAAATGGGTGTTCCAATGTGAAGCATAAATTTAACATCATTACACCAGTAGATGGCAGTATGCAAACAATTATGCTTGCAGTTTATGTGATGAAATCATGATAAAACAATCATGATTAAAAAAAATAAGAGAGTACGTGGAGGCAGGGTCTAAAGGCGCTGTCACACCTTGACGATTTAGCCAACAATGGCAACGTATAAAAATGTATGTAAAACGTTGGCGTACGCTGAAACTTGATGTTTTTTTTTTAAGTTTTGATCGTATTCATAATGTGTTGGTCGGATGCATAACATATTAGTAACGGGCACAGAACGTTTCATTGTCTTATAGATAACTTATAGCAACGAATGCTTAGCCTGTTGTCGGCGTTCACAACCTATGCCCAACGATAGTTTAACTTAGGCATAACGCGCTACACGTATCGCCGACGAACTCGTGGCGTAGCCTGTTAAAAACCTGCCACACGCCGATTTAAATCATAACCGCCTGAGAATTGGAAGTGTCAACCACGCAGTCACACCTTGACGATTTAGCCAGCGTATGCCGACCTATGAAAAATGTGTCTAAAACGCTGGCACACGTCGAATACGGTATAGGTAAGTTGTGTATATGTTAAGAGCACGCTGAAAAACGATGAAGTACGCTGTCATATTTCGTGGTAAGTCTAGTACGTCGTGAAATTTCAACCATGCGGAAAATTTTACGACGTACTTGCCATATGACTCACACATTCTGCTACGCTGGGAATAAGTTATAGGCACGATATGCGATTGTTGACACACGTCGACACAAGTTCCTTGTAAGTTACTCATAAGTCGAAACACGTCGAGGTAATGTTTAGCATACCCGAAACTTATTTTCTCCGTCAAGACACATTTTCTTTTCTTCTCCTTGGCTACTTGAAGGCACGTGACAAAATGTCTGAAGTTGTTGTTGTTGTTTTTTTTTTTTTTTTTAGTCTATCACGAATTTTAAAATATATTCGCACATTTGCTTTTAAGTTTCGATGCCGACGTGACAATATCCTCAAACAGAAAATATTCACAGAGGAGGAACTAAGAATAAGACATGAGCAAACTGAAGAGGCAATCGGTCGTGACGTAACGGCACGTGACGAAATATCGGAAGTTATTGTTGTTGTTTTTTTAACGCTGCCAATACGCCATGATACGGTTGCTGTAAATTAGAAACACGTTCAGTAAGTTCTGTGGTCGTCCTGAAGACGTCAATCAAATACGTCTACATACGTCAATATGCGTTGGAGGTACGTTACACATAGGTTCAAAGCACATTACTCATAGGTTACAAATAAGTTTTGGGTACGCTAAACATTACCTCGATGTGTTTCGACTTATGAGTAACTTACAAGTAACGTGCCTCGACGTGTGTCAACGATCGTGTAACGTGCTTACAACACATTACTCATAGGTTATAAATAAGTTTTGGGTACGCTAATCATTACCTCGACGTGTTTCGACTTATGAGTAACTTGCAAGTAACGTGTGTCGACGTGTTTCAACGTTCGCATAACGTGCCTACAACTTATGGCCAGCGTAGCGGAACATGTGAGTCATACGCTGGCATACGTCGTAAAATTTCAAGCATGCTAAAATTTGAGGACAACCGCAAAGTACAACGATGAAAGCCAGCGTACTACAACATATGGCAGTGTTTTTCAGCATGCTCTTAATGTTATCAAAACTTACCCATAACGTATTCGACGTGTGCCAGCGTTTCAGACAAATTTTTCATAAGTCGGCAGACGCTGCCTAAATCGTCAAGGTGTGGCAGCCCCTTAATAGCAGCCATTTTGGAGTCTTGCAGGTGGTGTGTCGGCTCTCACACCGATGTCTTATCGGCAAAAGTGGCCCCCCTCTCACAAAATAGTGAAGATCACCGCCTTTATCACCCTTCAGAATTACCCTTTAGAATCAACCTTTATAACTCTTTAGAATTATTGTTTAGAATTACCCTTTAGATGTACCTTTCAGAATTAACCTATTTTAATCCTTCAGAATTACCCCTTTTAACCCATTCAAATTACCCTTTAGAATTGTCCTTTATAACCCTTTATAGTCCTTTAGAATTACCCTTTATAATCCCTTAGAATTACCCTTTATAATCCTTTAGAATTACCCTTTATAGTCCTTTAGAATTACCCTTTATAACTCTTTAGGATTACCCTTTATAATTACTCTTTAAAACTCTTTAGAATTACCCTTTATAACTCTTTAGAATTACCCTTTCTAACCCTTTGGAGTTATCCTTTAGAATTACCCTTTATAGTCCTTTAGAATTACCCTTTTTACCCTTTATAACTCTTTAGAATTACCCTTCAAAACCCTTTAGAATTACCCTTTAAAACTCTTTATAATTACCCTTTAAAACTCTTTAGAATTACCCTTTAAAACTCTTTAGAATTACCCTTTAAAACTCTTTAGAATTACCCTTTATAACTCTTTAGAATTACCCTTTCCAACCCTTTGGAGTTATCCTTTAGAATTACCCTTTATAACTCTTTCATACTACACTTAAGAATTACCCTTTAGAATCACCCTTAAGAATCACCCTTTATAATCCTTTAGAGTTACTCTTTGTAACCTTTTATAGTTACCCTTTCGCATTACCCTTTGGAGTTGCCCTTTAGAATTAAACACAGTGGGTTAGAAAGTTTGTTCTTCATTTTGACGGATAGACGGATGGAAGGAAGGACATACCCAAATATTGAAGTGGTTTCACCTCTTTAAAAATCCCTTTACTCCTCTGTGCTCATGCGCACTCGGATTCCATACATATGGCAAATTCTGAGCCAAAGCTCTGCAGGTTTGTGTTCCAATTTGTGTTCTTCAGTGTTCAAAATATAAAAATCATTTGAAACGAAGTAGTTTGTCGATTATACACTGACATCTGTAGGCAGACAGAGAGTGAACCAATTCTTCAACCACGCTTTTCACTTCGTGTGCTGGGGAATGAACAAAGTAGACTCTCAGCAAAGATCGAATACGTAAGCAAAAGTAGAAAGCTATGGCAAACAATGCTACCGGAAGCACAAATGACAAAAATTAATCTCCGATTTTATTTTTTTCAAGCCTGAACAGCACCACATGTGTCGCCAATCTGGCTATTTAATATAGCCTTAATTAACTAAATACAGAACAAATTGGAATCAGCGAATCATTAAGGAAATTGAAGTCTGCTTCCCAAACACTTGCAAGGACAAAAGTATCGGCATTGGAAGGATATGATGCATTTAGAAGCCTCTTACACTGTCAGTTCAGCAGTGTCAGACCTTTTTCAGGCGTCCTCGTGATAAGGGACTCTCTGTCCCCCTACCGCCCCTCCTAACAAAAGGCAGAGGGGCAATTCTCTTCCTCCCCACCCCCCTGCTCTGGCATCCCAGTCTTAACTCAACCTGGCCAAATTTGAAATGCCCTTTCTGATCTGATTTTAAAAAACAACCACATGATGTTTCATTCGTTGTGGACCAGAAGAGAAATATTCAAGTCCATTTGCCACTGACACCAAAAAAATGCAAAAGGTTTTCCAACTTACCCGTGAAAACCTGCTCAGCTCAAATAATATCTGTCCTCTTTCCAAACAACCCATCAGTAAAATTATTGTTTGGTAAGCAACTACTTTTACGATGATTTGTTAGTCTAATTATGGCCAATGAACTGTACTGTACAAGAGCAAGGTGGTTCCAATATGGATGTCCTTCAGATTATTTAATGAGCCCATTTATTCCCACATTGTTGGGTCGATTGGGGGGAGGTTTTTTGGGGTCAAGTGTTTCACGAACTAGCTGGCCAGGCCGGGCATTTTACGAAAGGTGATTTTGGGGGTGTGAATTTACAAGTTGTTCAGGATGCCGGAGACAACTCGCCTACCCTTCGAGGAAAACTGTGGGATATTTAATGTCCACCAACGACCAATTTAGCCTGGTATTTGGCTTAATGGCTAGAGTGGTGGGCTTAGGACCCTAGGATCCTGAGTTAAAGTCCTGCTTGGCTGTTGAGTTAATACCAGGTGGGATTGACTCATCCTTCTGAGGTCGGCAAAAATGAGTGCCAGTTTGCTGGTATCCTGTGTTGGAGTGACGAACCGTCCAGGATTGGGCCTAATAGCCCAGGAGACTGCTTCGGCAGCACCAACACTCTGCACAGAGTATGTTCCTCATGGATGGATAAGGTTAGATCAGGAATCTAACCAATGAAGAGTGGACATCTCAGGCAAGTGCACTACCCTTATACCATCCTTTGATGTGGCAGCAACAGCAACAACCAAAAATTGCTGAGTCAACATGGAATCATGAAACCAAGGGTGTTTAAGCAAAAGAGCAAAACTGATCCATTTAGATGATAAATTTGACGCATTTAAAGCCAAGTGGGAAAAATAGCTCAGGCGGATTGCTACAGTTGACAGGTTGTAGAGATTAGAAAGAAAAGAAGGGGTGCAAAAAGCAAACAAATAATGTGATTGACATGGGTTGTGGGTGTATCCATCATTTTGATCCAATGATTAATGGGACACCACAGAAGCGAACTAGAAGGGCACTCAGTAAAGCACATACCTGTGCAATTGCTGAACAGTTTACGTTTCGTATCCCATTGATAGGCCACATCTGGTTCCAGATATTCATCTAAATTGAAACAATTCGTCCTTGTCACACCCACCCTGTCCTATATAGTTTTGTCTGAATCAGTCTCCAACATTTTGAGATATTGTGCCATATATCGTTTTGGCCCTGTCTCTCAATGGTGACGAATCACTTAAACCAGGCTGAACAGTTTACGTTTTCCCACTGAGAGGCCGGATCTACATCTACACCTTAACGAAATTCTAATCAGCTTGTTCTTGTCATCCACCTAACTCATCGACCAATTTGTCATCATCCGTTCACAACTTTTTGAAATATCATGCGAATACATGGTTTTTGGCTTTATCTCTCAATAGTGAAGAATCACTTGAAAAATTTTCATGTTCTCGGATCCGGATGTGGATCGAATCTTCACCCAAATCGGATCAATTAGTCCTTGTCACACACCCAACCTGTTCACCAAGTTTCGTCGTTATAAATCCATACATTTTTGAGATATCTTGCTACTTATCGTTTTTGGCCCTATCTCTCAAAGGTGATGAATCACTTAAAATTATCTTATCCGGATCTGGATCTTCACCAAAATCGAATCAATCAGTCCTCATCACACACTCAACGTGTTCACAAAGTTTCGTCCATTTGAGTCAGGAAAAGAACATTTGTTTTACAATTCTGCATATTTGAACGTTATATATTTAAATCTGGTCTCCTGTATATAATTGACAGCAAGATAACTTGATGACAACTGAAAGGCACCATTTCACCAAGAGGTCAATTTCGGATTATTTTAGCACACCAATTCTTCTGTGACCTTCACAGTCATTATGGACCAAGAAGGGATACAAAGGAAAGATAGTCAACGATATTAAATTATGTGAAACCGACAGAGGGATTTTACAACACCAAAGGACTAATCGCATGCAAGATATGATGAGATCTTTAACATTTACATCAGATGACAGCTTGAAAAATGATCCATGCAAAGAATAGTGTTCCACGATGCACTACCCCCTGTTACCACGGCCCAAGACAACGGTTCAAGGTTAATCCAATTCCAAGTCGGAAGCTCAAGGGTATTTTAAAATTATTTATAGATTGTGTTGTGTCTTTGAATAATGCAATATATACATATATATATATATATATATATATATATATATATATATATATATATATAATTATATATATTATCCCTGTGTCGTAAGAGTTGACCAGGGTTGCGTCAGGAAGGGCATCCGACGTAAAACATGTGCCAAATCACTATGCGGATCATACGGGTGATCCGCTGTGACGACCCCGAACGGGAGCAGCCGAAAGAAGAAGAAGAAGATATAATTATTTATATATATATATATATATATATATATATATATATATATATATATATATATATATATATATATATATATATATATATATATATATATATATATATATATATATATATATATATATATATATATATATATATATATATACTTATGCATATATATTTATTTATATATATTTGTGGTTCTGCAAAGCTGGCACTCCCCCAAGGCTGATGGACACACCGTATGGTGGTCCTGAGACAGTTATTTAATGAATAACCATTTTAGACAACCCTTCAGTCGTGTTTTGTGGGTATATAGCACAATATAAGTTGCAAGGAATTTTAGGTTGGTCTTATATCCAATTCTTCATTCTTTTGTAAATTTTATTTTACTTTACTTCGTAGACACGACCTCTCCTTCTTCAAGCAGGCATGCATGCAAGCAGCTCATAATATACGCATGCCATTTCCAATTCAAACCTTGCACCATTCTTCCACGACACATCATCTCGGACCTTCGCCATTGGGGTCCAAACCCCAACTCCGCAACATTCTTGAAACCACCACAACTCCTTCCAAAAATTCACCACGACATCAAACCACCTCTCAAACTCATCTACAATCACCAGCGATGCCACAATCTCGACCACAACCCCCTCCATCACAAACTCGACCACAACCCCCTCCATCACAAACAACCACAACCCCCTCCATCACAAATTCGCCTCCACAACTGCTATGATGCCTCAACCATCTCACCATAGCTCACTTCTACGACACCACAACCACCTCCATCCAAAACTCCCTCACCACTATGATTCCACAACCACCGCCTCATCATTCCTCATCATGCCTTATCACACTTCATTTTGCACCTCCTCATTCACAGCTACAAACGCCACAACTACGACGTCTCAACCACCACGCCAAAGCTCAGTACGACGCTCACCGCTGCCAATGATGACCGCCTCCACCTTTCGGGACCGGCAGGAGTGAAGAGATGCGCTCATGGACGGGGCGCATGATTGGGTGCCGAGCTCCATGTTGAATCTCGGAGCTCCATCACATGGCCAGATTCGGGGGTGAATGAGGGAATTTCCAGTGCTGAATCCTCGCCTAGACAGGGCCAAGGCTAGTGTGAGCGTCCGCATGCCAATGACAGTGTGAAAATACACCCACAGCCTGCCTGTTCTGTGTCCAGGGTTCCGCCCTTGCAGGAGGATTATAAATGGACCGAGTTCCACATGCTCACTCTCTTCATCTGACTCTTCGTTTGGCTCTTCATCTGGTCATGCCTCTCTTCTTATCTGGCCCGCCCGCTTCCTCTCGCTCTTGCTCCCCCTACGAGCATCTGACCCGCCCGCTTCTCATATTTGTTCCACTTTCTGTTCTTGGGGACATGGAGCAGAACGGAGACCATGGAGCAGAGCACTGGATGAGCAGAAAATCCAACCGAGCACTGCCTTAGCCCATAAGCAATTACATTAAGATTTTTCTATGCTCACATTAAGCTATACCAGGCTGATCCATCAGCTGTTGAGTTGGATGTCAGGTCAGGTCAGGTATGGGAGCATGTGCCAGAACAGCACGTCGCTGCGTCCACTTTCCACCGGTACTCCAGGGGCCTCCGTCTGGCCATCCCCCAGGCAGATGCCAGGCCCATCCCCATCTCCTTGAGATGATGGTCAACCTGTTGCAACCATGAGGCACGTGGTCGACCCACTGGCCTCCTCCACTCATGAGACTCCCTCGCTGAGAGAACCTGGTGAGCAGGATCAGAGTCAGGAAAATGAGCCACATGTCCATACAGCCGAAACTGACGCTCACGGACTATGCAGGTAACAAATCTCATCCGAGTCTCTCTCAGCAACTGCTCGTTGGACACAAAATCCGACCAGCGATAGCCAAGGATTCTCCGAAGAGACCTGGTACCAAAGGAATTAAGTCTCCGTCTCAGATCCTTGGTCAGAGTCCAAGTCTCGCACCCATACAGCAAGACTGGAAGTACCAAGGACCTGAAGACTCGGACTTTCATCCTTTCGCACAGGTACCGGCAGCGCCACACCCCATGATCCAGTGAATCCATGACTCCCCACGCCCGACCCAGACGTCTATTGACCTCTGACTCGCAGCCAGCAGAGACATGAATATCACTGCCAAGGTAAGTGAATCTCTCCACGACCTCAACATCCTCACCACAAACAGACACAGACAGGACAGCAGCATCCAAGATGTCACCGAAAGCCTGGATCTTAGTTTTGACCCAAGAAACCCATAATCCCAACGGCTCCGACTCCTCATTCAGCACCTCGAGGGCCCCCAAGAGGATGTCTAAAGTCTCCGCAAAGGTGACTGCATCATCTGCAAAGTCAAGGTCCGAGATCTTGACATTCCCAAATGATGCACCGCAACTTGATCTCTCCGACATCCTCCCTAGAATCCAGTCCATACAAGTGCTGAAAAGTGTGGGGGCAAGTACTCATCCCTGACGAACTCCAGTAACAACTGGAAATAAGTCAGAGGTGGTACCACCACACTTCACAGCACTCTCAGTACCAGAGTAGAGTTCAGACATCAGATCGATCAGTTTTGGTGGCACCCCACGAAGACCAAGAATCCTCCAGAGGACATCCCGATTCACTGAATCGAACGCTTTACAGAGATCAACATAGGCTGCAAGCAGCCCTTGCCGAAACTCTCGTCTGCGTTCGGTGAGGACACGAAGTGCAAGGATATGGTCAATCGTTGACCTCTTTGGTGTAAAGCCTGACTGCTCTAGACGCTGGTGCTCAAGCAGATGGTGGCGAACCCTATCGAGAATTATCCGAGCAAAGACCTTGCCCGGCACTGAGAGCAGCGTCACCCCTCGGTAGTTGTTGCAGTCTTGGCAATCACCCTTCCCTTTCCAGAGAGGGACAACAAGGCCCCTCTTCCAGTCAGTTGGGATGATGCCTGTGTTCCAGGCAGAGCACAAAACTGCATGCAACGACACGAGTGCAGCATTTCCACCAGCCTTGAGAAGTTTGGCATGGATGCCACAGATCCCTGGAGCTTTACCCCGTTTCAACTGGTTCACCGCAGCCCGTGTTTCCACAAGCGTAGGTGGACCACAGTTGATTCGAGGGTCAGAAACAGGGATTGTAACACCCTTGACATCCAACTCGACAGCTGGGGGATCAGCCTGGTACAACCGCTCAAAGTAACCGGCCCAGCGGGCCTTCACTTCAGACTCCTCTGTCAAGAGCCTACCACTCTCTGCTGGAACTGTAGTGCTCCGAGGGATGGGCTTGGATGAACATAATGCGCGAATTCCCCTGTAAGCGGGACGAGAATCACCTGTCCACAGGTGATGCTCTACCCCCTCACAGATTCCTCGCACATAGGCCTCCTTGTCCACCCTTAGCACACGTACAGTTTTACGCCTCAGCTCCCTGAACAGCTCAGCTTGGCCATTCAGCCTGGCCCTGCGACTCTGGTCAATGGTATCCAGTGTCCCTTGAGAGACAAAATTCTTCTTTGCCCTGCGGTGAGCTCCAAGGCATCCACCGGCAACATCAAGGACGGTGGTCTTGAAGGCGCTGCACAACTCTTCAGGACCCCCCAAAGCACCCAGACCCCCCAAGTGTCCACTCAGCCTGTTCGCAAACTCCTCAGCTACTCTCTCATCCCTGAGCTTGGCAACATCCAGCCTCGGCTGGGATGGTACCATTCTCCAGGATTTAATGTGCAGCTTTAGAGTTGCTACAACAAGCCTGTGGTCAGTATTGAGGAACTGAGCACTCCGGTAGACCCTGCAGTTCTGGATCATCCTCCAACGACCGTCAATGAGGACATGGTCAATCTCCTTTGCCACACCGCCAGCGTTGGAATACCAAGTCCAGCGATGAGCTTGTGGGCGCTGAAACCATGAACCAGCCACCCTAAGTCCATGACTTCTTGCAAAGTCAAGGAACTTAGTGCTATTCTGGTTCATAGTTCCTGACCCATGGGGACCAACACACACCTCATAACCGTCCCTATCAGTTCCAGTCGATGCATTGAAATCCCCCAAGACTAGAAGTGTATCTCGTCTGGGGCACTGATCAACCACAGACTCGAGTGTGGCGTAGAATGTGTCCTTCACGGTGAGATCACTCGCCTCAGTCGGAGCATAAACAGAGACCAGGGAAATGACACCTAAGGAGTGACGAATCCTTAATCTCATAATACGCTCGTTGACCGGTGTTACCTCAATTATCATTGGGGTCAGCTTATTGGACACAGCTACAGCAACTCCTTGGGTATGGTAACCATCAGAGCGACCAGACCAATAGTAGGTGTAACCACCCACCATTATCTCGCCGCAATCCGGTCTCCGAACCTCAGAGAGAGCTGCAATCCCGATGTCCAAACGCTTGAGCTCAGATGATAACAGAGACAGGTGATCATCCTCTCTTAGGAATAGGACATTCCAGGCACCCACCCGAAGGGACCGCCTCAGGTTAACCCAAGGAGACCGCCGTCTGGTGGACGACACCTCAGCACCACTCCGACACACTCTCCCGCAATCTGACCCAGGGATGTTACCCCGTGGTTTCCCTCCTATCAAAGATTGGGGGTCCCAAAGGCTTTGCCCCAATCCCGTCATCCGGTGTGCTGCCCTGTGAAGGGAAGCTGCACAGGAGGTACTCCCACGGAGTGGGTTTTCAGATTTTTTTGCGTTTTTGCGTTTTGCGGAATGAAGGGTTTTACGGTGGCCGGAGTGCAAATCCTGCCACCAACCTCCTAATAAGAAGTGACCCAACTGCAGGAGGACGTCCGCAGACACAGTTGGGCACTAGATATGGATGGCCGTTGGCTCACAAGGAGCTCCTCCGCCCTTTGACAGGTTTTGTTTTTAATCCTGCTGGGTGTCCATATCCAAACACCCTCCTCACCAGAAAACCTGGTGGGGGAGACGGTTTAGTCGCCGACAACCCGACCATGGAACAGGTTAGTACAGGTTTACATGGTACCTGTAGCAGGTCACAGATCGAACCTGACCTGACAATCGTTTGGCTCTTCGTCTGGTCATGCCTCTCTTCTTATCTGGCCCGCCCGCTTCCTCTCGCTCTTGCTCCCCCTACGAGCATCTGACCCGCCCGCTTCTCATATTTGTTCCACTTTCTGTTCTTGGGGACATGGAGCAGAACGGAGACCATGGAGCGGAGCACTGGATGAGCAGAAAATCCAACCGAGCACTGCCTTAGCCCATAAGCAATTACATTAAGATTTTTCAATGCTCACATTAAGCTATACCAGGCTGATCCATCAGCTGTTGAGTTGGATGTCAGGGGTGCTATTATCCCTATTACGATCCTCCAATCAACTGCGGTCCACCTTCGTTTGTGGAAACACAGACTGCGGTGAACCGGTTGAAATGGGGTAAAGGTCCTGGAATTTGTGGCATCCATGCTGAACTTCTCAAGGCTGGTGGAAATGCTGTACTTATGTCATTGCATGCAGTTCTGTGCCCTTCCTGGAGCACAGGCATCATCCCAACTGATTGGAAGAGGGGACTTGTTGTCCCCTCCCTGGAAAGGGAAGGGTGATCGCCAAGACTGCAACAACTACCGAGGGATGACACTGCTCTCAGTGCTGGGCAAGTTCTTTACTCGGATAATTCTTGATAGGGTTCGCCACAATCTGCTTGAGCACCAGCGTCCAGAGCAGTCAGGCTTTACACCAAAGAGGTCAACTATTGACAGTATCCTTGCACTTTGGGTCCTCACAGAACGCAGACGAGTTTTGGCAGGGGCTGCTTGCATCCTATAAAGCGTTTGATTCAGTGAATCGGGATGCCCTCTGGAAAATTATTGGTCTTCATGGGGTGTCACCAAAATGGATCAATCTGATGTCTGAACTATATTCTGGAACTGAGAGTCCTGCGAGATGTGGTGAAACCATCTCTGACTTATTTCCAGTTGTTATTGGAGTTCTTCAGGGGTGTATATTGCCCCACACACTTTTCAGTACTTGTATGGACTGGATTATGGGGAGGATGTCGGAGAGATCAAGTTGTGGTGCATTGTTTGGGAATGTCAATATCTCTGACCTTGATTTTGCATGTGATGCAGTCATTCTTGCAGAGACTCTGGATATCCTTTTTGGGGTCCTTGTGGTGCTGAATGAGGAGTCGGAACAGCTGGAATTATGGGTTTCCTGGGTCAAAGCTAAGATCTCGGCTTTCATTGACATCTTGGATGTTGCTGTCCTCTCTGTACCTGTTTGTGGCAAGGATGTTTAGGTTACGGAGAGATTCACTTACCTTGGCAGTGATATTCATGTCTCTGCTGGCTGTGAGCCAGAGGTCAACAGATGGCTGGGTCAAGCCTGGGGAGTCATGGATCCACTGGATCATGGGGTGTGGTGCTGCCAGTACCTGTGCAGGAGGACGAAGGTCCACACAAAGAGGTCACCCACCCCTCAAACTTTCTCTCATATTTCTTTGCTCTATAATTTCCTCGGGTGTGTGTCTGATGGCACCTGTAATGTTTGCATAAGTGAAAAATGTGTCAGTTCTTTGAATCAGGTTAGCTCTGCACTGTGTCCTCTTTTATAAATACAGTACTTGCATTTCTTTTGTTGCACCCTCCAAATCCTTGCTTTGCCCTGTTGTACATATCGCTTTTAAGAACACCTTTTATAATTGTGCCACATGACCTTTCCTTGCCTTAATAAAATATTGCTTACGGTATAAATGTACCCACCTCGTTCTGTCTTTTCCTCCCTTTTGTCCATTATCGTCTGCACGTTAGTTTAACTGGGAAATTCTACTCCACCGATTTGACTCTTATTAACCGGTGCATACTTGGTAGCTCTGCTCGGCTGCACCTGGTATGGTAAGTTAATGCAAGTACGCATCGAGCGCATGGACTCCCCTTGGTATGGCCGTCCACAGGTAAAGTATCGCACAGAGTAGTGTCACCCTGACAGGATTGGTAGTACCAATCGGCGTTCATGGCGCGTGGAGTTATCTGTGCCCGGCAGCCTCAGGACCGGGTGTTCAGGAGGGATCCGAGTGTTTCCCCTCATGGCAAGCCTCAAATCCTGTATTCACAAAAATATATACAGCATGCAGGGTGTTCAAAAAAAGTGAACGATTTGAGCACCCTGATATTGTCATTTATTATGCTACACCCTTCTATCTTGCAGGTTATGGTTGTTGTGGTATGCCATTATCATGCCTGGTGTTGGCTTAATGGTTAGGGTGTTGGACTTTGGTTAATAGGGTCCTGAGTTCCAATCCCGCTTGGCTGTTGAATGTTGAATGAATCCCGCTTGGCTGCTGTTGTGAGGTGGTCTTGACTCAGCCTGTCATCCTTCCAAGGTTGGCGAAATGAGTGCCATATTACTGGGATGATTGAGCTTGTCGAATATCCTGTGTCCAAGTGGCGACCCATCCAGGATTATGCTGAATCGTCCAGGAGACTGCTTTGGCAGCACCGACACTCTGTACAGAGTATGTTACCGATGGATAGATGGATGGTATGCCATTTCTAACAAGTAGTCAGTCGGACCCTATGTCAACTATGGTGTTCACAGTGGACCAAAAAGTGAAAATCGTGAATTTGTGGTTTGAGACAAAATCATACATGTCAACAATAGTCAGTATTGCAATATTCACACCTGTAATGGACCTTCCAATAGGAGAATTCAGCGGTTGTGAAGCACTTCCAAGCACACTGAAGCATGAAAAATCAAAATAAAGGCAACAGTGGCTGCCCACCAAATGTTACCAAGAACCAAGGGAAAATATATTTTGTGAGAGATTCTTTTGTCAGGTCAGGGTAGATCTGTGACCTGCTACAGGTACCATGTAAACCTGTACTAACCTGTTCCATGGTCGGGTTGTCGGCGACGAAACCATCTCCCCCACCAAGTTTTCTGGTGAGGAGGGTGTTTGGATATGGACACCCAGCAGGATTAAAAACAAAACCTGCCAAAGGGCGGAGGAGCTCATTGTGAGCCAACGGCCATCCATATCTAGTGCCCAACTGTGTCTGCGGACGTCCTCCTGCAGTTGAATCACTGTTTTATTAGGAGGTTGGTGGCAGGATTTGCAGTCCGGCCACCGGAAAACCCTTCATTCCGCAAAACACAAAAACGCAAAAAAATCTGAAAACCCACTCCATGGGAGTACCTCCTGTGCAGCTTCCCTTCGCAGGGCAGCACACCGGATGACGGGATTGGAGCAAAGCCTTCGGGACCCCCAATCTTTGATGATAGGAGGGAAACCAATGGGGTAACATGCCTGGGTCAGATTGCGGGAGAGTGTGTCGGAGTGGTGCTGAGGTGTCGTCCACCAGATGGCGGTCTCCTTGGGTTAACCTGAGGCGGTCCCTTCGGGTGGGTGCCTGGAATGTCCTATCCCTAAGAGAGGATGATCACCTGTCTCTGTTATCATCTGAGCTCAAACGTTTGGACATCGGGATTGCAGCTCTCCCTGAGGTTCGGAGACCGGATTGCGGAGAGATAATGGTGGGTGGTTACACCTACTATTGGTCTGGTCGCTCTGATGGTTACCATACCCAAGGAGTTGCTGTAGCTGTGTCCAATAAGCTGACCCCAATGAAAATTGAGGTAACACCGGTCAACGAGCTTATTATGAGATTAAGGATTCATCACTCCTTAGGTGTCATTTCCCTGGTCTCTGTTTATGCTCCGACTGAGGTGAGTGACCTCACCGTGAAGGACACATTCTACGCCACGCTCGAGTCTGTGGTTGATCAGTGCCCCAGACGAGATACACTTCTAGTCTTGGGGGATTTCAATGCATCGACTGGAACTGATAGGGATGGTTATGAGGTGTGTGTTGGTCCCCATGGGTCAGGAACTATGAACCAGAATAGCACTAAGTTCCTTGACTTTGCAAGAAGTCATGGACTTAGGGTGGCTGGTTCATGGTTTCAGCGCCCACAAGCTCATCACTGGACTTGGTATTCCAACGCTGGCGGTGTGGCAAAGGAGCTTGACCATGTCCTCATTGACGGTCGTTGGAGGATGATCCAGAACTGCAGGGTCAACCAGAGTGCTCAGTTCCTCAATACTGACCACAAGCTTGTTGTAGCAACTCTAAAGCTGCACATTAAATCCTGGAGAATGGTACCATCCCAGCCTAGGCTGGATGTTGCCAAGCTCAGGGATGAGAGAGTAGCTGAGGAGTTTGTGAACAGGCTGAGTGGACACTTGGGGGGTCTGGGTGCTTTGGGGGGTCCTGAAGAGTTGTGGAGTGCCTTCAAGACCATCGTCCTTGATGTTGCCGGTGGATGTCTTGGAGCTCACCGCAGGGCAAAGAAGAATTTTGTCTCTCAAGGGACACTGGATACCATTGACCAGAGTCGCAGGGCCAGGCTGAATGGCAGAGCTGAGCTGTTCAGGGAGCTGAGGCATAAAACTGTACGTGCACTGAGGGTGGACAAGGAGGCCTATGTGCGAGGAATCTGTGAGGGGGTAGAGCATCACCTGTGGACAGGTGATTCTCGTCCCCCTTACAGGGGAATTCACGCATTGCGTTCATCCAAGCCCATCCCTCGGAGCACTGCAGTTAGAGCAGAGAGTGGTAGGCTCTTGACAGAGGAGTCTGAAGTGAAGGTCCGCTGGGATGGTTACTTTGAGCGGTGGTACCAGGCTGATCCCCCAGCTGTCGAGTTGGACGTCAAGGGTGTTACACTCCCTGTTGCTGACCCTTGAATCAACTGTAGTCCAACTTCACTTGTGGACACACAGGCTGCGGTGAACCGGTTGAAATTGGGTAAAGCTACAGGGATCTGTGGCACCCATGCTGAACTTCTCAAGGCTGGTGGAAATGCTGTACTCATGTCATTGCATGCAGTTCTGTGCCCTTCCTGGAGCACAGGCATCATCCCAACTGATTGGAAGAGGGGACTTGTTGTCCCCTCCCTGGAAAGGGAAGGGTGATCGCCAAGACTGCAACAACTACCGAGGGGTGACACTGCTCTCAGTACTGGGCAAGTTCTTTACTCGGATAATTCTTGATAGGGTTCGCCACCATCTGCTTGAGCACCAGCGTCCAGAGCAGTCAGGCTTTACACCAAAGAGGTCAACGATTGACAGTATCCTTGCACTTTGGGTCCTCACCGAACGCAGACGAGTTTTGGCAGGGGCTGCTTGCATCCTATAAAGCGTTTGATTCAGTGAATCGGGATGCCCTCTGGAAAATTATTGGTCTTCATGGGGTGTCACCAAAATGGATCAATCTGATGTCTGAACTATATTCTGGAACTGAGAGTCCTGCGAGATGTGGTGAAACCATCTCTGACTTATTTCCAGTTGTTATTGGAGTTCTTCAGGGGTGTATATTGCCCCACACACTTTTCAGTACTTGTATGGACTGGATTATGGGGAGGATGTTGGAGAGATCAAGCTGCGGTGCATCGTTTGGGAATGTCAAGATCTCGGACAATGTCAAGATCGGAATGTCAAGATCCTCAGGAGGATTCTTGGTCTTCGTGGGGTGCCACCAAAACTGATCGATCTGATTTCTGAACTCTACTCTGGTACTGAGAGTGCTGTGAAGTGTGGTGGTACCATCTGACTTATTTCCAGTTGTTACTGGAGTTCGTCAGGGGTGTGTACTTGCCCCCACACTTTTCAGCACTTGTATGGACTGGATTTTAGGGAGGATGTCGGAGAGATCAAGCTGCGGTGCATCGTTTGGGAATGTCAAGATCTCGGACCTTGATTTCGCAGATGATGCAGTCATCTTTGCGGAGACTTTAGATATCCTTTTGGGGGCCCTCGAGGTGCTGAATGAGGAGTCGGAGCCGCTGGGATTACGGGTTTCTTGGGTCAAAA
The DNA here is from genome assembly GCF_056783735.1 of Eptatretus burgeri. Lineage (NCBI taxonomy): Eukaryota > Metazoa > Chordata > Myxini > Myxiniformes > Myxinidae > Eptatretus > Eptatretus burgeri. Next base: position 53,111,555 of record NC_140972.1, on the reverse strand, counting down.
CTAAGATCCAGACTTTCGGTGACATCTTGGATGCTGCTGTCCTGTCTGTGTCTGTTTGTGGTGGGGATGTTGAGGTCGTGGAGAGATTCACTTACCTTGGCAGTGATATTCATGTCTCTGCTGGCTGTGAGTCAGAGGTTAATAGACGTCTGGGTCGGGTCTGGGGAGTCATGGATTCACTGGATCATGGGGTTTGGCGCTGCCGGTACCTGTGTGGGAGGATGAAAGTCCGAGTCTTCAGGTCCTTGGTACTTCCAGTCTTTCTCTATGGATGCGAGACTTGGACTCTGACCAAGGATCTGAGACGGAGACTCAATTCCTTTGGTACCAAGTCTCCTCGAAGAATCCTTGGCTATCGCTGGTCGGATTTTGTGTCCAACGAGCGGTTGCTGAGAGAGACTCGGATGAGATTTGTTACCTGCATAGTCCGTGAGCGTCAGTTGCGGCTGTATGGACATGTGCCTCGTTTTCCTGACGCTGATCCTGCTCACCAGATTCTCTCAGCGAGGGAGTCTCATGAGTGGAGGAGGTCACTGGGCCGACCACGTGCCTCGTAGTTGCAGCAGGTCGACCATCATCTCAATGAGATGGGGATGGGCCTGGCATCTGCCTGGGGGATGGCCAGACAGAGGCTCCTGGAGTACCGGCGGAAAGTGGACGCAGTGACACGCTGTTCTGGCACATGCTCCCATACCTGACCTGACTTGAGAGATTCTTTTACCATCAGGCTACCACTCCAGCACTTGCAGATGAATTGTCAAGTATTTCAGAGGCAGAATCAAGCCTGCCCTGAACAGAGGTGGACCACACAGTGAAAATGTCAATTACAAGCAGTATAAGGAGTGATTGATTTGAAAATGGCATGGTGTATGCTTTCCAACAATGTAGAAATGAAGTTGCAACCTTTTGAGATTTTTCTACAATAAAACGTTCAAATAGTCCACTTTTTTAAAAACACCCTGTATACTTTCCATACATATATACATGTATATCTATACATTATATATTCTACATTTTACATATATGTATATGCATATATATCTATACATTATATATTCTACATTATACATATATGTATATATATATATATATATATATATATATATATATATATATATATATATATATATATATATATATATATATATATATATATATATATATATTTGGGTGGTCCAAAAAAGTCGAAAAAATATAATGTTGCTCCACAAGCTTAAAATTATTCTAATATGATCCAGTAACGCGCATAAAATTTTTTAGCTTGATCCGAGGTGATTTAGAGGTCGCTCCATATGACGACTTTTAGTCTCATGACTTGAATAAATTAGGGTATGGTCAGGTACGATTACGGGTACTTCTGTATGTTCGAGGTGGAAATTGAGTGCATTTTCGAACTCTATGGGGTCGATTTACTCTAAGAAATGACTACACCGACGTTGAATTCACTACCATTTCGAAAATATGACCTAAAACAAGATTTATCATCACTGGAGGTGAGTAACTAATCCTACTCATTTCGATATTTTCGAATCTATAATTAATTTGTCGTCCGTTTAAACATATGATAGAGTAAATCGACCCCACTGAGTTCGAAAATGCAGTCCATTTTCACCGAGGAAGTTCAGAAGTGTACAGATTCGCATCTCACCATACCCTAATTTAATATAATAATAACTAAATAAATAACTAACATATTTTTCGCGAATCATTGAATCTAAAACACTGGATGTTGGGCCGGCTAGAAATAAGTTCAGGCAGGAGTGGAGACAGCAATAGAGGCGGATTTGATAGTGGTATTTGGTAAATGAGACGAAATATTCTAATAGTTTGTAATTCCATTGATTGAAAAATTAGGTACTTCTGGATGTCCAAGTGAAATATTCAAGTGAAAACAGGAATCAGCCTTGAAAGACCATGCGTTTTGGCCTTAGGACAAGGATGCATGTATTTACTTACGATCCTGCATTTTGGCCTTTGTGGCAGGAATGCAGGTATTTATTGAATGACCATGCATTTTTCTTGATTTGCCCAAGAAATATCATGGCTGATAGTAAGACCCAGGAGTGTGAATGACTGAAACTCCTCAAGAGGATTGTTAAGAAAGTATATGGAGAGACTTTTTTTTCTCTCTCGGAAAGGACCATCTGGTCCTCTCCGAGAGAGATAGTGCGAGTGTGAGATGTGTCAGGATTGAAAGACATATTCCAAGTGTTTGATCAGTTTTTGATTTTTTTTTCCAAGGTCTGAAGATAGGGAAGAGGCTACAGCTTGCCTGCCTGAAGGATGAGGGATGTCATGGCAGAGGGTGGAATCATCAGCAAATATATAGACGAATATCCTGAGAATCGGAGAGATCATTGATGAAGATCAGGAATAGGACGATCAGGAATAGGATCAGGAAATTTGATATTTGATCTGGGCCCAAACACTGCCTTGGAGCACTCCAGCATTGACAGAGAGAGGAGATGAAGATATTCCGTTGAGTGCCACACTTTGGCTATGAGAGTAGAGGAAATTGGTAAGCCATGTTTGGAGTTGGCCTTGGATGTCATAGGCAGAAAGTTTGGAGAGTAATGCAGGATGCCAGACTGTATCAAAAGCATGATATATGTTAAGAGAGACGGCCCTGATCTCACATCTGACATTGAGGGCCTCCATCCATTGTTGGGAGAGCAGAAGCAGCATATCCTAGATGGAGTGACCTGGTCTGAAACCAAATTGGTGATCTGAGATAAGGTTGTTGGAGAAAAGGAAGGATTTCATATCAACTGTGATGATGGATTCCATGACCTTGCTGATGATTGGAAGTAAGCTCATTGGTCTGCAGTTGAGGGGATCAGTTTTTTGCATCTTTTTATGTAATGTAGTGATGTTGGTGGATTTCCAAGCAGAATGAAGGTGTCCAAGCACAAATTAAAGGGTGAAAAAGGCAGAGAGAGAGAGTACGTGGAAGAGCAGTAGAGCAGGTTTTTAGGACATGTGAGCTGAAGCCTTCCAGGCCAGTAGCCGAGTTAGAGTCAAGGGTTGAAACCTCCATGTAAAAGAAAGCATTTCCAAAAGAGAAACATCCATCCAAGACATACTTTGAAATGCTATCTCGACAACCTCATTGCCATCATTAACTTTAACTTAACACTGTCCAACATGGCTAGTTTTTGTAAAAGAATTGCAAAGATATTTCTGTTTTGCAAGTAACGCCAAGAGTCGTTTTGGAGCTGGAGACTGCAGGGTTATTCAAATCTTTTCCTGTCGAAGTTGAGTGCCCTTTCATCTGGGAGAGTTTCTCACCCAATTTTCAGTTTAATGGGGGCACGTTGTAGACCCTTATCCCATTAATGTCTCCCATTATTTTCCACGTCAAGCACAATATAAAAAGCCCCTTCGAGTTGTGCTCACCCGGTCTGTGAGTCATATGTCGAGAGTAAGATATAAAATGTACTCATGGCTTGCCAGCAATATTTAGTCACTGCTTTCTGCTAAGTTTTGGAGTTACAAGAAATATTGGTTTTTCAATCAACAATGGCCTCATTCTAGCAGAGAGACAAGCAAAACATTTCAAAAGCCTTGAAAAATAATGAAACCAATTGTATTTTTCTTTTTTTAACCCATTCTGAGTCCTTCACAACACATCTGTGTAAAATTGTCCTTGTGGAATGAGAAATATTATTTCATTAATTATAATCATATTTTCATTAAACACAAGCTTAATTCAAACATTGTCATTTTAGTCTAGAAGCCAAAATCTGTAGCTAGCCTAGAAAATAGGTTCGCTGCTGATTTCATGTTAGAATGGTGCAACTGGTGTTTTTGAAGAGTCTAGGCATGACCAAGTCTAGTTCCACTTGTTGCCAAGTCTGCATCTGAATATTATGGCCACCATGACAGTAATCAAAATGGCCACCATCAGATTTAGTCTTTTTGTTACTGCAAATTGTACTAGCCAGAAATTTGTCATGATTGTGAAATACTATGTAATCTGACACGAGGAACACTATTTTGTGCTTTATTCTTGTACTGGATCACAACTTTTCACATAATTGACAACTTAAAGATGAAATTTTAAATGCACATATGAGCAACAAATGTGAAAAAGAAAATGTTTAGCACTATTGATGGAGATGGGTTTACAGTCAGTCAAAGGTTATTTCAACAGCTGTCAGATTCTTTCTAACACAAAATTACGTTGCTTTGCAGAAGAGAAAAGTGTTGTGAGAACACCCAAGTACAATTTTCAGAGCTATTGATCGGCTTGTACACTGAACGGGTTCCTACAAAGGGCTTTGCATCCACATGCTTTCGTGCAAGGCAGTCCATTCCGTGTACATTTGCACCGTCGAGTTGAGCATGACCCACGGCATTTGCATGTCGTCAGTTCTACACAGTAAGCAGTAATAGGCTGTGCAGTCATGAGTCGCGGCTGAAATGTCTCGTTGCCATCTTTGACGACCTGTTCCCACCCACAGTTCTCAGGTGCAGGTAGATGTGGTTCAGATTCCAAGGCTCTTCTCCACACAAAAGTCTGGTAGTGCGCTCGCTTGATGTGTAGAATCAGAGCATCGCGAGTTGGAGGCAGATTCTCAATAGCTGTGGTCAGACTGAGAAACAGATCACATCTTACTCGCTGAATTGAGTTATCTTGGCCATGAGGGTCATAAAGCCTGCAGACAAATGACTCAGCATCTGCAATCACACTCTCATCAGGAATTTCCTCTTTGCCTAGGTTATTCAACAGGTGGGAGTTGTTTTGAAAGACAGCCCATGCAGAGCGCTTCGCAATTCCAGCAAACTGGCTTGTGCTGTCTGAACCTGTCACTGCATGAAATGCCAGAAGTGATTCCCTCTGCGAATCTGGGATATTGATGGAGTCAATGGGAATGTAGTGTTGGTTTTTGGGTGTCCCTGCATTCATCCAGAGAAAGGGACTGAGATGCGGCTGATAGGCAACAAGGAGAATGAGGACATCAGTGTCCTGAAGCCACATGAATAATGTCTTGGCAGATGCTCAGAACTTTGTTCTTGGTATCTGTCTCATCCGCTTCTTCATTGTCCATCTTGCCAGTGCTGTCACCACCACAAAGAAGCTTTACAAGCATGTACAGGGTTTCAGGTACAATTCGCTCTGCATTTTCTGTGTTCAGTCCACCGATAATGCTATGCCCTGGAGAGTGTTTTACGTCACTGTAAATCTTTATGCCCACTCTGAAGATCCAGCTAAGGATTTCGTTCTCATGATGAGGCAGACTGCACTTGGCCAATTCATCTTCTTCAGAACTTTCACCTTCTTCAGATAAATCATTCACGGCGGTTCTCATGGCAAACTTTGTCACAGTTGAGGACGCAACTATGAGGGGTTTTGTGACATCCAATGGCTGCACGAATGTCACCTTGTCACTACCAAAGTGAACCTCCACTTTCTGCTTGAAATTGTAGCTTTTGTAGGCTCCAGCCTCAATTCCAAAATCATTCAATAACAGCATGCTGTAGTGTTCCCAGATGTTTTTCAGGGTAAACACATGTCCCTTCTGCAGCTCTTTCTCAAGCTGGTTCATCACATTTCTGAAACAGATGCTTTCAGGAGACTGTTTTTTTCTCTCCACTCTCCTTTTTATACTTTCTGCGAAAAGAAACATAACACTTGAGGTGATATTTACCTTCAGCTGCCATCAAGTCTGAAACACCTGCAAACCTGTGACGCATGGTGGGGTCAAATTGGGCCAAACTAAGCATCCTGGATGATGTGTGATCAAATTCAACATTTGTGGGGACACCAGCTTTTCCAGGAATGTCAGTCTGGCAGAAAGCGCATTTTGACCAATCCATAGCGCTGTGCGCGGATCTTAGTGACTTTGGGACATGGTATTTCTCTGAGGAACCTGATGTTGTGGGTATCTCTTCTGCGTAAGTCACAGATTGTGGCTGAATCCTTGACTTCAGTCTGTCTATTTTTTGTGCGTGAGTAAAGTCACTATAGCAGAATTTATGCCATTGAATCTTTTCGACGTGCTCCGGTACAGAATATTTTCTGATTCTTGAGAATGAGTCAACATATTTAGCGTCATTATATTTCTCTCTTTCTTTGCAACATTCAGCTACAGTTTTCACAACAACGATTGTAGTCTTTCGAAGTGGCGTTGACTTGCTAGTTTTTGAACTGTCGTGGGAAATAAAGCATTTATTCCAGTCTACATGCTCTTCTTCTTCTCGATCCCTTGAACCCCCTGTGAGAAATCTTGCGGCTTTCATTTTTCAGTTAGTCCTGGGTAACAGAAAAACACACAGTTATGTAGTTTAGGTTCATTTTATAGCAAAGTTGTAAAATTCATTGATTGTGGTTTGTATAATCAGACATTCTAATTCGAGCCTGAACATTTCTTTAAAAATAATATAGTGAAAAACAAGTCATATTATTTTTAGAAAATGGATGGAGCAATGTTTTTTTCTATACTCCCATCAGCTCAGGCATGCTCAAAAACATGGAAATCGACCCTAATTTTGTAATTTCATGTCAATTTGCGGCTGAAATATGACGAAAAGTGTATTTAATGGCGACCATTTTGTAAACTGTCATGGCGGCCATACTATCCATATCCAGAGTTGGCAACAAGTTGATTCACGTTTCTGTGTGTCTGGACAGTCAATTTACACCTGTTGCACTATTCTAACACGGAATCAGCAGGGTCGTACACTATTCTGCATTGGGCCTCCTGACTATTTGGAGACTCATCAGACTCATGATCTACATATATATATATATATATATATATATATATATATATATATATATATATATATATATATATATACATATATATATATATATATACATATATATATATATATATATATATATATATATATATATATATATATATATACACTCACACATATTACAGGATTATAATAAATTTCCCTTTCGTATGCTTGTATACCATTAGTACCAACACAGAATTCTGTTTCTGATTTCACAAGATTTGACATTTAAGGATAATCGTCATTATGTTCAGTTTTGGTCATCACATGTAGGGAAGGATATAGCTGCCACAAAGAGGGCACATCATAGGGTTACCAAATGGATTCCAGAGCTCGCTAGATTCGGCTATGAAGAGTGGATGAAACATATCGGGCCTATAATAATACCATTTCTTTCGTGCTGTAAAGGTGCATAGGGCTGCCAAGGCAGTTTCATTGGCAAGGAGTACAGTCTGGGACAGGTTCTGACTCTGACACAGGTTACCCCAAATGGTTATTACCCCAGTACACTTGGTGAAATTTGATATTTGATCTGGTGGGAGGTTTCATTAATACCTCAATACTCTCACTCATTCCAGCGACTGCAGAAGGATGACAAGCTGAGTCAATCCCACCTGATGTTAATTCAACGGTATAAAAAAAACCAGTGGCTTGCACTCATGACTCTAAAGTCCCAAGCCAGCCATCTTCACTGTTCAGCCAACACCAGGTTTACATAAAACCTATACTATACCATTAATACAAAATCATTCCAATCACAAATTAATATGATACCATTAATATCACAAAATACAAACACTCGTGAGGCAAACGAATAGAGACGCTGTTCTTACGTGACAACCAATACAGACAAATCTGCCGGCATGAAATGGCAGATACAAAACACTTTCTACGGACCAAAAATTAAAATCATAATTGCATTGAGAAACTTATGAAACCTCCCACCCACCTTGGTATTGATAAAAGTGGTCAGTCAGTCAGGAGGAAACTCAAAATCACAATTGTATCACAATAACATCAAACCAGCGAATGTTTCTCTCGAACCCATGATTGTGTTTACTTCTTGATGAGGAGTAGTTTTGTTAGGATCGAAAGTCAAAATTATAATTGTATTGAGTTCTTTTATGAAACCTCCCACCCACTTTAGGACATCTGCTGAGACCCCCAAATGTTCCACAGAAGGTTTGACGGAGCTAGCCCCAAAACTGAGGGAGTAGTTGAGGGACAGATAGCTAGACAGATGGACACTCCTGCTTTTTAATATAGATACATGAGTGTGTGCACGTATATTTGTGGATGTGTGCGTGCTAGTCACTCTTGTTGATTGCTATCTCCACACGAGTGGGTTTCAGGAGATGGAACGTGTAGACCTACCAGGCCTCAAAGTATCCACTTCCATTAGTGTGTGTGTGTGTGTGTGTGTGTGTGTGTGTGTGTGTGTGTGTGTGTGTGTGTGTGTGTGTGTGTGTGTGTGTGTGTGTGTGTGTGTGTGTGATACGTTTAAATATGTCAAGTATGTACAGAGACATGACAGAAGTAAATAGACACCTTAAATGTATTCATTTCATCTGTATAAAGCAAGTTTTACTCAGTGATTTGTCCTAATATTCAACTATTTCGTTGCAGAAAAGGGTTCCTGGGTCGTGTATGACAATTAACGATGCCTCAAACCCAGGGAGCACACGACCTTTGCGATTTTCAAAGAGGACGAATTGTTGGCATTTGGAAGGTTGGGTGAGGTAGCGTCAGATCGCTCCAAACCTTGGCATTCCACTTTCTCCGGTCAATTGGGTGATTGTGCAATTCACCAGCGAAGGCAAGGAATCCACAGCTTCCTGTTCTGGTCGACCTGGGCCTCAGAAATGTGTCTTCGAGCTATCTAGCAGTCCATCAAGAAAACTCCCCATTGCAAGGCAGCAGATGGTGCAGAGGAGGTCCAAGTTAGCTCAAGAACTGCCATGCAGTACCTTCATCAACTGGGCTACTATGGGAGAGCAGCGAGGCGAAAACCTCTTCTTAGACCAGCCAACATTCAAAGGAGAAAGAAGTGGGCTGACGAGATGGCCAACAGACCATTGGAGTTTTGGCAAACTGTTATTTTTTTTGCAGATGAGTTCGAAGTTGCTCAATTTTCTGAAAGTGGACATGTGTGGGTCTGGAAACTTCCCAGTCAAGAGTTCTCTTTGAACTGATTGCAGCAAACTGTCAAACACGGTGGTTTTTCAGTGATGGTGTGGGGAGCAATCGGCAGTGTTGATCGTTCAGAGCAAGTGGAGTGTGTTGACAACATCAACTCTACGATACACATTTCTATCCTTGAGGATGGAATTCTTCCCGTATTCTCCACTGGTCAGATGGTCAAAAACAACACTCTGTTCATGGAAGATGGAGCTCCATGCCACACTCCAAAAAACACCAAAGAATAGCAGGACAGAAATGGGATCAAGCGACTCCCATGGCTAAGTCAGTCACCTGACATGAATCCCATTGAACATCTCTGGGCCATATTGGATCGAGCTGTGTGGAAGAAGTCCAGTAAACCAACATCACAGGCAGAATTGCTAAACCATTTGCGCGAAGCCTGGACAGAAATCCCACAAGAGAAAATTTCGGAACTCGTTAGTTCGATGTCTGAAAGAGTTAAAGCATTGAAATCTGCAAATGAAAAGTCCACCAAATATTAGTGTCTGTATTAAAATGGATCAAATGTACTTCAAATGTTCAATAAATAAATTCTTTGAAAATCATGGTGTCTATTTACTTCTGTCATGTCTCTGTATACAGGGCGTTTCAAAAAGAGAGATACAACTTTGACTTCCTGCCATTTCTTTATTTTTTTTGACCGATACCGTTTTCCTTTTCACGGTTTGGTGGTGTTATCGTGGTATTTCTTCCCTGGGATTTCTTTCTCCGTAGCTCAACTATGCCATTGGCAGTGAAGCAGAAGACAAAAGTGGTGGCTCTGTGGTATGAGACAATCATACGTGGACACCCGCCAGAGGTTCTGCCAGGAATATGATCTCAGAGCATGTGATGGACCCACAAATTGTGCCATTCAACCTATTGTGAAACATTTTGAGCACAAGCGCACAGTGCACAACCAGCGCAAGGGCAACGGTGGCAGGCTCAACCTGATCAACCAACCAAACTGGATCAACCTGATCTGGTTCAGTGATGAAGACCATTTCCACTTGAACGGTGCCATCCACAACCACAACAACATTTACTGGGGGAAAGAACCACCTGAGGAGATCACTTCGAGGTACCTGAAACGGCCTAAGGTTACATGCTTCTGTGCCTTCATTGACAGATGGGAAACACTAGGGATTTACAGTGTGTAATCGAGTCAAAAACGAAAATCCGACGGCGCTCACTTACACTTCCTCACTCATCTGCGGTCTGTCGGCAACTGACAGCTTCTGCAGGTGGGAAAATATTCACACATACGGATTAGGATCGCCTACATACGTGCACCAACCCACACCTCCCTAGCTTCATTTGTTGACGCACGAAAATTAAGGTTGGATACTTTTTGAACACACCTCGTATAATGTAACTCTTGATTATGTAATGCAACTCTTGATTACATACTGTATCTCTTCATTACGTAATATAACTCTTGATTACATACTGTATCTCTTCATTACGTAATATAACTCTTGATTACATACTGTATCTCTTCATTACGTCATATAACTCTTGATTACATACTGTATCTCTTCATTACATAATATAACTCTTGATTACATACTGTATCTCTTCATTACGTAATATAACTCTTGATTACATACTGTATCTCTTCATTACATAATATAACTCTTGATTACATACTGTAACTCTTGCTTACATAATGTAATGCTTGATTTCATAATGTAACTCTTGATTATGTAAGGTAACTCTTGATTACGTAATGTAACTCTTGATTATGTAATATAACGCTTGATTACATCATGTAACGCTTGATTACATAATGTAACTCTTGATGATGTAATGTAACTCTTGATTACACAATGTAACTCTTCATTACATAACGTAACTCTTGCTTACGTAATGTAACATTTGATTACATAATGTAACACTTGATTACTTAATGTAACGCTTGATTACATCATGTAACTCTTGATTATGTAATGTAACTCTTGATTATGTAATATAACGCTTGATTACATCATGTAACGCTTGATTACATAATGTAACTCTTGATGATGTAATGTAACTCTTGATTACGCAATGTAACTCTTCATTACATAACGTAACTCTTGCTTACGTAATGTAACATTTGATTACATAATGTAACACTTGATTACTTAATGTAACGCTTGATTACATCATGTAACTCTTGATTATGTAATGTAACTTCATTACGTAATGTAACTCTTGATTACACAATGTAACGCTTCATTACATAATGTAACTCTTGATTACATAATGTAACTCTTGATTACATAATGTAACTCTTGATTACATAATGTAACTCTTGATTACATAATGTAACTCTTGATTACATAATGTAACTCTTGATTACATAATGTAATGCTTGAATACTTAATTTAGCACTTGATTACGTAAAGTAATGTTTGATTGCTGTGCATTCTAACATACTGTGCATTCTGACGGTCTTGATTAAACCTTCTATTATTCGACATATGATAATATTTTTGGGGTGCCTCATTGCGATTAACACTCGACCCAAACCAAGCCAATGGAAATCTGACGCAACAAAGCCGGAGAGTGTTTTTCCTCCAGCCCCTAATGTGTTTGACTCTCCAGAAAGCCAAGATGGTGGCCTTTTTATTTGGTCTGGGTGCCATTGTGGGTGGAGTCAAGCGATCAATGTGGGTGTGGTCTGGCAGCTGTCCAACCAATGGGTGCATATTTCAAAAATCGACCAACAACAAAAACAACAACACGAAGCTCTTATAGACTTGCCACATGTCACAGGTGAAAAGAGGTCCAAGTTCATGGAACAATTGGAACAGTTGTAAAAGAGAGCAAAAACTCTTGAATTTTAAACGTTAAATGGAAAACAAATGTTGGCTAGATAGGAAAAAATAAAAAAAGAGGGCCTAAGTATGCCAACTTGAGGGAGGAGTTGAGGGTCGGGGAGGAGGGATAAAGCGTGAACGTCATATCGGTTTCAGTACCTTGGATAACGACCACTTGTTGCATTATAATTAACACAAGTTTGGATAAGCAGATGTCTCCCTCAATCTATCTATATATTATAAAAAAGAGCTCAGTCTCGGTGAGAGTCCGTCCGTCCTTCCTTCTGTTCCTCCATTCGTCCGTCCATCCGTGTGACTGTATGACTATTATTTACGTACTATTGGAATGTACCTTTCGACCCTTTAGATTACTGAGATTCCTTATGGCTTCGACCGATGAAGACTTTCTAAGACACTGAGGACTCTTAAGACGCAAAAGACTCCAAAGACCCTGAATACACCCCCCAAGACCCTGGAGACTCCACAGACCCCAGACACCCCCGAAGACCCCAAAGACCCCAGAGATCCCGAAGACCTCCAAGACCCCAAAGACCCCCAAGACCTGAAAGTCTCAATAGACCCTGAAGACCCAAAAGTCCAAAAACACCCAGAAGTCCCAAATGACCCCAGCACCCAAAAAGAACCCGAAGACCCTTTCGACCTCTTTCACCCTTCAGACAGATTAGACAGCTTAGAGCCTTAGACCCTTGACCATTTGGACCACTTGGACCTTCTTTTTTCACAAATAAACATAATATCACCAATATTACAAATAATTATTTACAAAAGAAATGTATGTATTATGATTGGTGTAAATCATGTCAGCGCAGAAAATCTGTGACGTCAATCTCTGCAACGACGTGCAGAGAGGCGAACGTAGCGAACTGATCCACGTAAGTAATTAGAGAAAAATAATGATTGCTTTGTCTAAAGTGTTTCAATAAATGCTGTTTTCTTACCGAATCATGGCAAACATGAATATTCTTAAATGTTTGTTTATATTGTGACGTGTAAGGGACGTTCGAAATAACAAACTTCCACCGAACAGTCACGAGCTATTGATGGAAATATTTTATGAAATACATCATATACTTTAAAGGTTCGTCCTTTACGCCTAGAACCTTGGGAGTTGTGAAAGGATTATTTATACATTCACACCTTGATGTCTTTCAATAATTCATGCGTCTGACTATATGTCACAGGAAATTCCGATGGCAAATAGAGAGATGGGTTCGATGGTTCCGAATTGTGTCTTTTGTTGCGTGGACTTCAATTCTCTCGAAACGATGAAATGTAAATAATGATAATCATATCAATCATCATCATCATCATCATCATCATCATCATCATGATAGTCGAGCGCTGAGCGGGTTGTCTTGTTGTCGGAGCATCAGGGAAGAAGGCAGAGACGAGTGGAGGAGGAAGGACATGGTTTGAGGAATTACGAAAACAGCTTCTTAAAAAAGCCTCGTGAGCAAAATCCAATCATCCTTCAAAGACGCTGCTGGAATCCTGAGTGATGTCACACATGACTTGCCAGCCATGTGCTTCCAACTGGCGCTATCTTTAGACGAGCCATTTACGCATGTTTGAATGGAGAGAGAGAGAGAGAGAGAGAGAGGGAGAAGAGACGAGAGAAAAATACAACATATTACAGGAGTGATATGTCAACAGAGTGTAAAAGCAGGCTGTGAGACTCCAGAAACTCCATAATATGATCGCACACGAGGATCAATGTCCTCCTCTATATTATAATGGACCGATCAGCAAGCACCTGGGAAGAACATGAGCGCTTGCGGAAAAACGCAATCCTGTGCCGCGATGGTCGATTGACGGCGAACATTCCGAATGCGTAATTTCGAAGACCTCGGCGACATCTATCCGAATCCCCCAAAATAAACAAGACTGACACACGATGCGACCGTCCACGTGGACATAGATGAAGATAACAGACGTACGCTGAGATTGTCCCAAAAGCACCTGTGGAAGCCATGGACGTTGGGGACATACTTCTGTCGCTGTTCGCCGTCGTGGTGCTGACGGCTTCTTTCCTGTCCAACCTGATCGTCGTCATTTGCTACGTGTACAGCTCAGAAATCCGAAGGCACGTGCCAAGTGTCTTCACCATCAATCTGACTTTATGCAACCTGGTCATGACCCTGTTCAACATGCCCATCACCCTGGCGGGTATTATCGTACCCGGTGAGTTCATGCTCGGCGAACGGTTGTGCTTCGCGCATGGTTTCATGGAAACGTTCCTCATGTCCAACGTCATGCTCAGCATGGCTGCGCTGAGCCTCGACCGCTGGATCGCCGTGGTCTTTCCCTTGAGCTACAACACTAAAATGAGCTACAAGGACGCTACGGCCATCATGCTCTACAGCTGGCTTCACTCCCTTACTTTCCCCGTAGTGGCCGTTTGCCTCAAGTGGTTTGATTACAGTCCGGGTTACGCGTCGTGCACTCTACTGTCGCACGTCGACCACGACCACACACGATTCTCCGTGCTCACGGTGGTGTTCCATGCCACGACCTTTCTGCTGTCGCTCATCGTCCTCTGCCTCACGTACATGAAAGTACTGAAAGTCGCTCGCTTCCACTGCAAGAGGATCGACATAATCACCATGCAGACGCTCGTCCTGCTGGTCGACATACACCCAAGGTGAGACGAGACACCTCATAGAACCTCCATCTGTTTATAGATCGTTTTCTCAAAGCTATATCCAATATTATAGATTATTGGTGAACTTTACAACAAAGCATGGAACAAAGACTTATGATAAGGTTCCTCAAGGCTTATGTACACACGGAATTCCAGTTCTTTCCTGGAGTAATTCTCTGCAGACTACTGTAGTATGGCCTGTTACTGACTCTAGTGAATGAGAGTACTACTCTCACATACTATAGTTGTAACTGTAGTATTTTTGCCTGGGGGAGGCATGCAATTATCGGTATACAAACCCAATAAGCTTTCTACCTAGAGTTACCTTCGCCACCGAAGGTGGATGCAGGTTGTTTTTTTCACCCCCGTTTGTCTGTTTGTCAGCAGGATATCTCAAAAAGCTACGGACGGATTCGCACCAAATTTGATGGACATGTTGGGTGTATGACTATGATGAATTGATTCGATTTTGCTGAAGATATGGATCTGGATACGAGAATTTTTTTTTAAATGGACAATAAGTGATGTGACTTCACCGTTAAGAGATGGGGCCAAAAACGATATATAGCACAATATCTCAAAACGTTGTGGACGAGTTATGACAAAAACTCGGTGGATGAGTTGGTTAGATGACAAGGAAAAGCTCATTCGAATTTGGTTCAAGTCCGGATCCAGATCCGACCTATCGGTGGGATACAAAACGTAAACTGCTCAGCCTGGCGGAGGTGTGGCGCTCTACCGAGTGCTGTCCTCGTTATCGATAGTTTTTGTCGTACATGTGGAATCTCTCCTCGCCCTTCCTATTAATTATCCTGAATATGCCTATACTTATTTAACAAGTATATCTTTAAACAGTAGCCCTCTTCTTCTTAAACTCCCAAATCCAGACTCTCTGCTCACCTCCACTCATTTGTTCCTCTTTTCTCTCGTCTGTGGAACCAACTTCCCCAGTCTGTTCGGTCCCATTCTTTCCTCCAGGAAATCAAGACAACTGTTCACCACAACCTCAGGCCACCACCCATCCATACTCCTGATCTCTTCAACCCCAAATGACCCCATTCCCAAGCACTACCTTTTTCAAGGTTATTGTGATTATTTTCCTCTTTTTATTTATTCGTTGTCGGTGCTTTGTTCCTTTTCCATTTCATCCCCACTTTCCCCTTCCTCTTCTTTTTTTCTTCTTGCTGTGTTGCAGTTTGTGTGCACCTTTTTTGACCTACCTAGTTCAGTTTTTGTGCACCACCTAGTCAGTTTGAGATAATATCTGCAAGATGAAAGCCAAATGTTCAACGGTATTTAAAATATCGTGTACACAAAAGTACATGGACAGATGATCGGTCGGTCATTTTAATGTCCCCTGTGTCCGACCTTGTCGGAGGGGTGGGGAACAACAATGAGTTACGATAACGGTAACCGAAGGTGGTTAACCCATGTTTTATTGTCACAAGGTGGGACGTGATGACTATACATACCTCTAAACTTATTATGGTCTGATTGTGCACGATGGCACATGTAACAAACAACTCTCACTCATTCACTCTGCAGGTGTTTCCGTATCGGGAATGCACAAAATGAAACCTTCTGGAGCAAAACCCAAAATTATATAACTGTAGTCCACGATGAAACAGCACTAGGAGCTCATGCCATATAATTGGTGGAAACAGGTAAGAGCAGTGGCACAAGATGGTGATGGATGGTATGAAATGTAATTGCCAGATCAAGGGGGAATCCAATTTATACTGGAGGAACTGCAGATGATAATTACACATTAACACGAGATAACGAGTTCGTTACCATGAGGGCCACGCAAAGAGCCAGAGGAACCGACACTCGCTTTCGGGTTGGTCTGCAACAAAGTGGGACAGGTACTGCAGCTTGATGTGGACACAATAAAACACGTGAACTTTTCTGTCCCAGCGTGAAACAGCGTTGTCTGGTGGAACAGAAGAAGCGCCGGCAACGAGCAACGCGAAAAGTGAGCACGTTCATCGGCACCTTCGTGCTGTGCTTCTCTCCATACGTCATCACCAGGTACTGGGTTATTATTTTGCCTTTTTAAACTTGTTGAACTTGTTTGGCACAGCCCATACAACGGTGTGTTGTGCACCTTAAACAGCGTTCCCATCAAGCTCGGCGAAGCTTGGTTCTGGCTTAATGGTTAGAGTGGCTCAGTTAAAATCTGAGGGTCTTGAGTTGAAGCTCCTGTCGGCCATTGAATGAACACCAGGTGGGTTGATTCAGCCTGTCGTCCTTCCAAGGTCGGCAAAAATGAATACCAGCTCACTGATAACGGGGAGCATCGCATCAGTGGCACAGCCATGCCCCCAGATAATGATGCAACCAGCAGCCATTGGCTGCATACAAATAAATAAATAATGCTCAGTGGATATTGTTGATGCTCCAGTTTTTGTTTACCGATCGTTGACCCTCATTCCAGGTTGGTGGAATTGTTCCCATCCGTCACTCTGGATCATCACTGGATGCTCTTCTGCAAGTGCCTCGCTTACAGCAAGGCCGCGCTGGACCCCTTCGTGTACTCGCTCCTGCGCCGACAATACAAGAGGGTTTGGGTGAAGCTTCTGGACAAGTTTCTACGAAGGGAACCCAATTCGGGACATACGAGCTCACAAGAAACGGACAATGACAGCGCGTTTCAGAGGACTGCCTGAGCCTGAGCTTGAAGTTTGAAAACCACGTTCATGGTACTCAACAGGCTGTTAATAGGTGTCCGCAGGTGTGTAGCTATGTGTCTACACTTACAGATGCCATCGTTGCCTATTCTTTTCAAAGAACAAAACTTCAGACAAAGTATTTCACGTTTCGTTCATTCCTGTTGGTTGTTTGCAAATACAAAACAAAAAAAAATAAGTTTGTAAAATTGCTGCTCTTTTGCTATTGATGACTGCAGGTGTGATTCGTTCTTTCAATGTGTACACGGTTTAACCACACCTTTTGTCGCACAATATGGTGATGAGAAGTTGTTGGTGCATCTAACAAGCTCTAGAATTGGAATGTACTGGTCTTCTTGGATCCTAGAGCAATACCACGTGATGTTGTTTTCATGAAAACGTCTCGTGTGAAGATTACACGAGGTTTCTCTATAAGGTCCTCATCGTTGTTTTGGTCACACGAAAAGTTTCATCGTTCATCTTAGAGAGTTATTTTTTACACTTGGGTGTCACACGTTTTTGGCAATGGTTGTCTTGTATATTATACTCAGGTGATTAAAATTATTCTGAAAAACTATACATGGAATCGCTATAAAAGGTAGAGAACAACTGAAGGGCTTGTTCATTTTTAGTTTGTTGTTATATGTTGTGAAGGAACTGAGAAGATGCTCTCAACCGAGAGGTGCACCTACTCAACTCCAAGCTGCCTCACCTGGGTTCGAATCTTGTCCCAGCTATTCTGGTGTTTCACAGGGAAGGCAAGTCTGGTGTTGGCTTCACGGATGGGATGGCTGGCTTAACATCTTAAGGTTTTGAGTTCAAGCCCCTTTACCGTTTAATTAACACCAGGCCGGTTGACTCAGCTTGCAATCTTTCTGAGGTTAGCAAAATGAGTACCAGTGTGCTGGTAACAGGGGGAACTGCATCAGCGGCACAGCCGCACCCCCAGAAAATGATGCAGCGAAGCAGCCGCACACTGCATACACAAAAATAAAAATAAATCAGGCAGAGCGGTACACCAATGTGTGTGCCATCCCTCGGTGTCCCGTCTGCCAGATTCAGTTTGTGGACATTAAACATCCCGCTGTGTCCTCACAAAGAGTGTGAGAGCTATCACAGGCACCCTGTACTGGTTCCAGAAAAACTTCTGCCAGAACCACAACTCTTCACAAAATACTTCCCCGACCAACACCATCATAAACTCAGAATAACTGGTGCTGAAAAAGAAGAAGAGCTCTTGTATTCAAAATTGCTCATTATCCCCGCACACAGAAGCGAAAAGCAGGGTTAAGTAATTGGTTCATGTCCGTCTGCCTAATCAGTTTATGATCGTCAGTTTGTGATTGAGGAATAGCATATTTAAATTGAATGTTATATTTTGAACACGAATCAACATGAATAAAAAGACAATTGTCTGTTGTTTTAACGTACCTATTGTTCGTTGGCTGAGAATTCATCCCACCTGCACATGTGCAGAGCGGAGTGAGATGATATCTTTACTCTGTCTGCCTGTCTGGCAGTCAAACAAAATTGAAAATCATTCCAAACAGGAAACTTACTGTTTTTAAGGATGTTATAAAGGACACAAACAACAGGCACGAATCACTGATGGAATGTGTTCGATAGGGTGATGTTATTGACGCTGGGTAAAATGGCAGTAAAACTCTTTAAAAAAATTATTTATAGGCCGACGCGTTTAAAGCTCTTCAAACATTCCTTTAAATTGAATTATATATTTGAACACTATATAACACAAATCGCCTTCGTGAATACTTCCAAGGACCTCCAGTTTTGGAGTGGTGTGTTTAGTTATCAAGTTTCTTATAGAGTGCTCACCAAGTGGCTTAAGCTCTCAAGGAAGCACTCCATTTAAAACCGTTAAGGAACGGCTGGCTTGGCAAGCGCTAGCTACCTGCTTGATAAATCAGAACTTGCACAGGATTAATTTATTTATGATTTTTACAATCTTTATTTTATTAAAATTTAATTATACTAGTACGTGCGTGGCCGTACGTACAAAAAAAAAACTTTCAAACCGCGAGCCAGAAACAACAACCACACAGGCCGTTCCTTCGCTCCCACGTGCCCGTACGTGCGTGGCCGTACGTGCAAACCAAAAAAAAAAATTCCAACCGCTTGCCAGAAACAACCACACAGGCCTTTCCTTCGCTCTCACATGCCCGTACGTGCAACCCCCCCCCCAAAAAACAAACAAACAAAAACTTTCAAACAACCACACAGGCCGTTCCTTCGCTCTCAAAAACGACGACTGGATTGGGGCATTGTGTTTATCTATAAATGCTCATAAGAAATCGAGAAATTATTACAATACATTAAGTCATCACTATCCGGAAGTGGTGTGTGCCCGTACGGAATGTTCACATGCATTCCATGAATTATCGCTTGTATTGAAGTAACAACTGCTGTGATACTTACACACACACAGAGTTAATTAAAATCCAAATTAAAATCAAGTTTACCTCCCTGTCTTTGCTTGTCATGACATTCGCTGCCATTGACCATCGCCACTTCGACGCCACGGTAACTAAGGCACCGATCCCCATCATAACCGGCACGTGACGTCATCGTCGGCCGGCCTACGCAGCCACACCTACACAGCAACGTATCCTTTCATTGGTTGGTAAATAAATGGCCATAACTTGGGAAGCACTTGTCCGATTAATATTAAACCTGGAAAAGGCACATACTCAGGTCCCCAGCGATATACCTGGCAAGTTTCAATTAGATCGGACCAGTGGTTGTCGAGAAACAGCGGTCACACACACACACACACACACACACACACACACACACACACACACACACACACACACACACACACACACACACACACACACACACACACACACACACATTGCTGGAATTATAGATAGATATGTGAACACTGTAGAAAACAAATCGTCTCTGATAATACTTCCAAAGACCTCCAGTTTTGCAATACAGGTACTTCAATTTAAATAAAGGTTCAATGGGATATGGTGTGTAAGAGTGCTGTTTCCGGACTACTTCTACTTCACTACTTTAATTACACTATACTATCAGATTGTTTTTTTAACGATTGCTAAAATCATTATTTTATTAAAATTCATGTGAAATTGAAATAACTGTGCCAGGTATAACAGCCCAGCAGATGGGCATCTGTGAGAGAAGTGCGATACTTGGACTCAATTATTTTCATCTGGGAAAAAGCCATCTCACAGAGGTATGTGGAACCAAAGTTGGCTTTCACCTTGAGTGCACAAGATGACAGAAGAGGGTACTTCTCTCTGTTTACAAGTCCCCAAAAGTCTTTGTCCCTTGACCTAGCTTTCAGCTATGTGCCATTTTGCATGGTGATTATCTCCATGTCAAGTCCACTGCTTTGTTCAAACACTTGATGAAAGTTTGCTGTCAGTTCTCCATTATCCACTTGAAGAAAAGGATTTCAGACAAACAACGATGTTGTTCCATCATGTCTCCCGCCTGATATCTTCTGTTGAATTCCTTTTCCAATCTGTTCAGGTGGTCACAGAATTTTTTTGGGATGCAACCCTCTCTTTGGCGTTTTGTAGGATGTTCTCCAGATTTCAGAAGTGCTCAGTCACGTTGTTCTTTAACTAGGGGGGGAGGGGTGGGGGACCACAGGCCCAGTTTCAACTTGAACTCTTTCACTGCAATGATCATGTGTAACAAGTCTCTGTCCCTCCCCTGCAGTTCACGATTCAGCTCGTTCAATTTTGCCGTTATGTCCGTAAGAAACTCGAAGTCAAGCAACCATGCATTATCTGACAGCTCGTTCTCTGGAGGCATTTTTCTCGACTTAACCACCTCACATCTGCTTGAAGGATTAGCTTACCATAGGTGGCATCAAACTCATCGAGTGACGATTTGAACGAGGGATGTTGCAGAGCTGTGGCACGAATTGAGTTGAGGATCCTGACAACAACCGTCATTACATGAGAAAAGTCAATAACCTTGCTCGCTAACACTCGTTGGTGGAGAACAGAGTGGTAATTGACAAAGGAGGGGAATTCAGGGTAATTTCTGCAAAGTGCAGTAAAGCCTAAATTGGCACCCAGCATTGCCAGTTCACCATCGGTTGTGATTGAAGCCAGTTTCTTGATCGGAATGTTTTTCGCAGTCACATACCTTTTGAAGTAGTTGTAGACATCCTCGCCTCTTGTCCTCTCTTTAAGTGGCAAAAGA
This sequence comes from Eptatretus burgeri, assembly GCF_056783735.1. Classification (NCBI taxonomy): domain Eukaryota; kingdom Metazoa; phylum Chordata; class Myxini; order Myxiniformes; family Myxinidae; genus Eptatretus; species Eptatretus burgeri. The sequence goes on along the minus strand of NC_140972.1, from coordinate 53,090,283 downwards.
GTGAGAATGACCTCCTTTGTTGTTGAGTCTTTTAATGCCATGCGAACAAAAACAATCAGCTGGGCCGTGTCCATCATGTGTACTGATTCATCAAACTGCAGTGAGAAACATTCACCTTCTGATAAGTCTTGGTGTATTTGCTGACACATTCTCGGACAATGATTCCACCCTTCTGGCTACTGTTGAAGCTCCAAGCAGCATGCTTTTGATGGCTGTCATAATTTCATCTTTGTTTTAAGTCTTTGAACAAGGTGTTGGCAGCAACCGTCATAGCCTCATTGATAACTTCGCCATCGGTCAATGGTTTCTTATGTTTCGACAGCAGATGGCTGATGTGAAAAGACGCCTCTGTGTTAGCCTTGCCTTCAGCCATAGGATTCGAAAAGAGTGACTGTTGAGCTTTCAAATTTCCCTTTCACTCCCCAACTTTCTTCGTCCGAATCGCGCTGTTTAAAGGAAAATTTGCTTGACATTTAGCATGCATTGTCTTGTGATGCCATTCGAAATTACATCCTTTACTCAATTCTACACTCTGCTGACAAATGAGACAGTTGCTCTTGTCTTTGATATTCACTTTCGCATTCCTGGTGGAAATTGTAGGTTTTTGCCCTCTTCTCCCAAGTCATTTTGGCTTTAGGAAATTAATCTTAGAAACAAGAAAAAATGAAAATGAAAAGCCCAGCTAGCTTCTTATTTCATGTTTGGGCGGTTCGACAGCAGGAAATGAGTGACAACTGTACGGTGGCTGCGGAAGTACAGTGACTGCATCATAGATAGATAATTGGTTTGTTTAAAAGTAAATAATTTCTGATTGGCCAGTGCACGGACAGTTATCTCTTTTATTTTAACTCTCCAGCAGCTTGCATTTGCAACCCACGGCTACTGCAATTTTAAATGCAACCACCGTACAGAATCTCAGCTTTTGCCACTCTCTCTCAATACTAAAAGAAAAACAACTAGAAGGGCACTCTTCAACATCACAACGTCAACAGATATGCTTCCGTCAACATTATTACATCATAATACATACTTTTCCCAATTTTGATTTAAATCCCTGAACCCAGATTCAAAATATTAAATGATTCTGGCTGCCCGATCATGCGTCTGAAATTTAAAACATATATTTCCCATGACCACTAGATCATAATTGTGAAGTTTCATGTCAATTGATGCAACAGTTTAAGGGAAAGCATTTAAAAAATATTTTCGTTCAATCCAATATGGCTGCCAGACCATGTGACATATTAATTATTCGTGAATACCTTGGTATCCCCAAGGTTTGAGGAACATGTGGGTGAAGTTTCTCCTCAACCTGTCAAGGCGTTCTGGAGAAGAAGATTTTAAAAGTTTTATTCTTCAAAATAATCATAACTGCCAAACCATGTGGTCGATGACGTCATAGGTGGATAACTTTTTGTTCGTAATGGATAGGTGATCATACCTGTAAAGTTTTGCCTGGATCTGTTCAGTCATTTCGGAGAAGGTTACGAATGTTTTCATGTTAAAAAAAATATGGCTGCCGAACCATGTGACCGAAGACGTCATCAATGATTTTTCCCCCACACAATTTAGCTCTAGATGACCCTCAACATTTTTCATCCTGTTCAGATGAAGTGTTTGACGTATGAAATTATGATGTCATAACGAAGCCACCTATGAAAGCATCAAAAAAAAATTACATTTCCTATGAGGAGTACTTGACATTTGCCAAGTTTCAATTTTTTCCATGGAGCGGTTTCAGATATAGATATCCAAAGTTTTTCAAGCAGAGCTTAAACCCATGTCATTAGAAATTTATCCGAGGTGATTATTTACTTTTAACGATGTGTATGTATATGTATCAGGAAGAAGATAAAAGGTTTCAGGTCATTTACTGCCACATATCTTTTCCGCATATCTCATGGGATTGTGAGTTGGACAGGTGACTGTGACGGGCCATAACTTGCTCATGGTCCCGTATCTTTTCCCCAAATCTCACGGGATTGTTTGTTGGACAGGTGACCGTGACAGGGCATGACCTGCTCGTGGTCACATGTCTTTTCCGCATATCTCGTGGGATTGTGAGTTGGACAGGTGACCCTGATGGGTGGGAAGGGGGGTTTAAAGGCTTGGAGTAGTGAGGGGATTGATGCCTTAGGGCTGGGATGGGGAGGGTGAGCACTTGGGGTTGTGAGGCAGAGCTTGAGGACTTGGGGTTTGTGAGAGCGAGTGGGAGGAAAGTTCAGGACTTGAAGTCATATTTTACAATACGTGGAATTTCCACGGGTCCTTGCTCATAATAATAATAATAATAATAATAATAATAATGGAGGATGGTGGGATGAAGGGGACACATCGGGATATTTGGAACATATGGCTGGTTACTGTATCTCCATTACATTTGGACCACATATGCCCATATACAAAAGTACATATGTGGACGTGACAGTACGTACATTAATGGCAAATACACCATGAGGGTTACCTCTCCTTCATATGCACGTTTAAATATGTTTTGCCATTCTCTTCCCTTTCTCACTAAAAAAAAGCCTTGCATTTTACACCCCTTCACCCGGCCAACTCCAACCGCACCCCATCTCTTGAATATGTTGTGAATAGGCGTCCTCAAATAACACCACAAAAATGTCAGGATTGGTTCTATAATCGTTAATCATTTGGTAAATGCCTCCTTTCACATTGAATGTGATCCTAATTATAACATAAGTTTATCAAAAAAATCTCACTATAAAAGATAATTGCATGTTGAACTGCATAATTATGTAAGGGGTCATGAGTTGGCTCAACTGACAAAACTTCCTTATTATAATTTGATGATTGCAGACCCCACTGGTGAAACAACGGCAAACTACCCACAGTGTATTCCATCTCCAGAGAAGCTGCTTTGGCTACTCAGGGGATGGTATTTGAACTACCCATGGAGCAGATAACTGATGATGAATTAAGTAAGAAATATGAAGGTTTAAAAAATACAGATTTAAACACAAAGATAAACTAAAACTGACACCCATCAGTGAAAAACAAATGAAAAAAATATTAAGAGGAAGGTTGAACTTTCCAGAGACAACAAATAATATCAGCAGAATAAGGAGTCTGAATCTGTCAGGACGTGAGGTCAGAGAGACCGAACCATCAGTCAAAAAAGGAACCATAAAAGCCAGAAAGCATTAGGGGAAAAAAGGGAAAGATCCTTTGAAACTACTTTGGTCTTTTTTATTTAATCGAGAAGAGACTGGTGAGTTAGTGCCAGATGGGAGAAGCAGATTTCATGAGACACCTGGTTAAAGCTTTGTAGAACAGTTAGGAGCTGGAATCTGTTAAGGAGAGGCTGAGTTCAATGAATGATAGGTTGGTCTCACAGCATTCCCATCTGAACTCCCTGACTCACGATGTGCAGAAGCCAGGTTCAAATCCCATGTGTGTTTTTCTGTCGTTTGCCCATGTCCTTGTAATTCATGTGAAAGTGCACTGATGTCCATTGCCACCCAGGGTACAGGTTGTTCAAACCACAAGATAAGTTGTAAGTTAAACTCGAGACAAGGATTGTTTCTGAAGGCTCGGTTGGTCGAGCTGAAAATCAAAGGTTATGGAGCACGAGGACAAGCTGGGAGCTTCTGTGTACTGAGCCTTTGTGGCAACTGGTCCCTCGTCCACTGTACTCTTGTTGCTCGTGTGAGTTGAGAGGGCCCAATCAACCTGAGAGTGACTTGGTGGTGAAATGGTGAGCATGTCCGTTCTGAGTCTTGGAGGTTTGTAGTTTGAAACCTGGTCAAGTCTTGGAAGTTGGCAGTTTGAACCCCAACTGAGCCAAGGACTTTAAAAATGGGACATGCTGCTTCTTTACTTGATGCTCATCATTTAAAAAGGATAGATCATGGACAATCATAGATTGGCAACCATTGCTTAGGTTTGACGGGCCTAATGGCCTCTTTTTGCACTGAACTTTGTTGCAAGGAATCTCATGTTATTTTTTTTATAAAGTGTGACAGACTTTTGTGAACATGAACTTCAGCCTTGTCGTGGAAAGCTCCAAACGATGCACATGTTATCCACCTCAACTGGCTGTGTTGCCAATCCCAATGACCTATTTGTGAGACTATGTGATCAGACATGGGGATTTCAACTGTTTCATGGAAGTGAAGCACCAGGATGCCTAATGAACAAATGCCATTTTGTCGAACATTTAAAATGTGAGAAAGTTACATTTGAATATTGAAAGAGTACCAATAATGAATAACTTGGCCCCCTTGTATTGTGAATGCAATTACACATATATGATGGCCTGGAAAGTGTATGTAAGAGGGTGTACCGACCTGTAAGGTAATACAAGTAAAACATAATTAACCCTAATGAATGAAAAAGCCATGACAGGACACCAGGTTTGCCCTTTCAGTAATTCCTGTATGTCTTGTCAGTTGTCACAGTGTTGAGTAATTCTTATTCTTCTTTATTGCGGTCGCAGAATAACTTGGATCGAGTCGCCACCCGCAATTCATGATTTTCATGACTCTCAATTTTACATGAAAAAAAACTGGATTTATAACACCCAGATGTACACGTACATACGTATAAGCCAAAAATTTGGCCTGGGTGAACGCAATTATACATTGTCACCATCTAGCAACTCGAAATAAAGTACAAGTATATATGGCCACGTCCAAGGGGACCGAACCACAAATTTCTTCAACATAGTCTTTTTAATGCTTGGAAAGACTGTTCTGTTCCATTTACCCTTTCATAACCCTGCGCTTATCTTTGTCACCCGTTCAGACCTTCTCACATGCCTTCAGTGATGCCAGTTGTCAGATTTATTAATTTCTTAATTCCCCTTATTTATTTGTTTTTGGACATTCTTCTAAATAATATTACTGTACATTTATATATAAATTACCTTACTAGTACATTTTGAATGACATACCACTTATATACTGAAAAAAAGATTACTTTTATGGGCTGCAGCCATTGCACCAAATATGTTTGATGGACACACACAAACAATGCCAGATGTTCCTATTGTCGTGACTTTGAGTACAGTGTAAGCAAAGGTCCAAGGCCTCTGTCATGGATAGGGTCACACTGCTACAGTCATGAGCATTACAACATCTTCATGTCGCTTTGAATCTTGGCCCACATATAAACTGTCATGCCGGTGTTACGCAGGCAGTGTGATTCATCAATGTGTGTGCCATCCTGATCGGATGGATGTTAAACGGACGTCCCGTCCTCCCACATTAAATGGTGGAGGTGAAAGATCTCACGGTGTCCTTGGCGAAGAGAATGCGAGCATTCACCAGCACCATGAACAAATTACAAATTCCTGCCCTCACCTCCAGAGGGCTTTGCATCAGCGGCACAGCTGCACCATCAGCCAATGATGTTACCCACAACCCTGTGATGCATACAAAAGAAAAAGTAGAAGAACATCTTCATGTCATGATGCTGACGGCCTTTCATTTCAGCGAATTGCAATGCCATTTTTGAAAAATAATTAATTAGTATACGTGCTTTGCAATTGGTGTTTATACTACATTCAACAGTGAAGCCTTGCTGCACTTTCCTTCAATCAACTAGATCACACCTCGTAAAAAAAACCCAGGGTGCACAGCAATAATAGCAAGGATAAGCACCAAATGATATCAGAGCAAGTCTCTCCTGGATTTTGTAAATATGAAGGTCTCCATATTTGTGGCATCTGCTGCACCCAGGTTAAAGCACAAGGCCTGCTGCTCTCACATTGCAGGCAGGTCTGTGGTCTCTGTATTTTTTAATCACCTCCTGCTGCTCTCTCAGATGTTCGACCCCCCACCAAGCTCCTTCCCATGTCGCCACTGCTTGGGAGATTTAGTTCAAGATCTTGCAAATTTGAGACCCATATTGGGAACCTGAAAAAAAAACACAAAAATGGCCAAATATTGGAAAAAAAATTTCTGCACTGCTGCAATTTTTTAAAGTAAACTTTTGACTGTGTTTTATGGTTGTGTTTTTTTTTTTAAAACAAACTTTTTTTGCCCTTGTTTTTGTGAGAATGTGCAATTTGTTTTGACTTTTTGCACAAGGCTCGCCATAGCCAGGGTCAGTATAGTCTACAGGGCGCATAGGCTGGAGTCGCTGTCCGTCTCATCTACATTGCACATCATTTACTCCTCTTTGGTCACATGGCTGTGCACTGTACATGAGATCTGCATAAAAGCTATAGCACAAACGAGATTTCTTGATAATTTGATGCAAATTACTGAGTTAAGAAGGGACTTGTAATGATTTACATAAGCTTGGACAATTTCAGATGCTCATCTTGAAATTTCGTTTTTTAGAGTGATAACACTGGTTCCTTCAGGAGGCATGCATTCTTCCAGTAACCCTCTCCTGGTTCAACTCGCAAAATCCCAGCTTCACTCACACCTCCACTGTTTCATTCCATTTTTCTTCAATTTGCAGAACCGCCTTCGTGGGTGTTCATTGCCATTCTTCCCTCCATGTTGTCAAGTTGGCGGTAGCCACCATTTCATGTCATCCCTCATCCTGACCCAAGATTTTTAAACCTCATTAACCTGACCTAACTCAACCCTCAAACTTGCAGATTGCTGTGTTTCCTCACACACTACTCTTTATTTCCTATTTTATTGTTTGTTCATCCCCTTAATGTTTACATCCGATTGTGGCCCCACTGTCACTACCATACATTCTTACCATTCTGTCACCTGAAGGTCAGGCCAGATCAGATCTGGGACTTGCTACAGGTACCATGTAAACGTGTACTAACCTGTTTCATGGTCTGATCGTCAGCAACTAAACCGTCCCCCACCAGGCTTCCTGGTGAGGAGGGTGTATGGATACGGACCCCAGCAGGATTAAAAACAAAACCTGTCAAAGGGTGGAAGAGCTCCTTCTGAGTCAACGGCCATCCATATCTGGTGCCCACTTGTGTCTGCGGACATCCTCCTGTAGTTGGGTTAACTTTTCCGAGGAGGTTGGTGTCAGGATTTGCACTCCGGCCACCGTAAAACGCTTCACTCCACAAAACACACTGGAAATGCAATTAAAACGAAAATTCCACTCTGTGGGAGTACCTGCTTTGCAGCTGCCCTTTGAAGGGCAGCTCAACGGATTACAAGATTGGGGTAAAGCCTTCAGGACTCCCATTTTTAATGACAGGAGGAAAAGCACAGAGTAACTTTCTTGGGTCGGATTGCAGTGGTGTGTGTTAGGGTGGGGATTAGGTGTCGTCCACCAGAAGGTGGTCTCCTCGGGTTAAATTGAGATGGTACTTTCAGGTGAGTGCCTGGAATGTCTTATCCCAAAGAGAGGATGATCACCTGTCTCTGTTATCATCTGCGCTTCAGCATTTGAACATCGGTATTGCAGCACTCTCTGAGGTTCGGAGACCGGATAGTGGTGAGATGATGGTGGGTGGTTACACCTCCTCCTGGTCTGGTTGTGATGATGGTTGCCATACCCAAGAAGTTGCTGCACCTGTGTCCAATAAGCTGACTTCCATGATAATTCAGGTAACACTAGTCAGCGAGCGTATCATGAGACTGAAAATTCGTCACTTCTTGGGTGTCATTTCCCTGGTTTCTAAATATGCTCTGACTGAGATGAGTGATCTCACTGTGAAGGATGCACGATTTGCCACTCTTGAGTGTGGTTGATCAGTGCCCCAGGCGAGAAACTCTTCTAGGCTTGGGGGATTTAAATGCATCGACTGGAACTGATAGGGATGGTTAGGAGATATGTGTTGGTCATCACGGTTCTGGAACTGTGAACCAGAATAGCACTGTTTTTGAAGCCTGGTGTTGGCTTAGTGGTTAGGGTGACTGGATTGGCATTCTTAGGGTCCTGAGTTCTATCCCCCTTGGATGCTGAATTAATACCAGGTGGGGTTGACTCAGCCTGCCATCCTTCTGAGGTGCACTGGGAGAGCGAAATGAGTACCAGTGCACTGGTAGAGGGGCACAGCCACGCTTCTCAGAAATGAAAGCAACCCGGCAGCCAAGCTGCCATACACAAGAACAGACCGAAGTTACTTGACTGCATGCTTTCAGTGCACACATGCTCATCACTGGACTTGGCATTCCAATGCTGGTGGTGTGGCAAAAGAGATTGACCACATGCTTGTTGATCATCACTGGAGGATGATTCAGAAATGTAGGGTCCACTGGAGTGCTCAATTCCTCAATACCGACCACAGGCTTGTTGTAGCAACTCTGAAGTTTCAGCTTAAATCCAAGAGAATGGTACCATCCCAGCCCAGACTAGATCTTGGTAAGCTCAAGAATGAGAGGGTAGCTAAGGGGCTTGCGAACAGGGTCGAGGTATTTTGGGGAATCCTGAAGAGTTGGAGTGCCTTCAAGACCACCATCCTTGATGTTGAAAGTGGATGTCTTGGAGCCCACCATCAGGAAAATAAGAACTTTCACAAGGGACACTGGATACCATTGACCAGAGTAGCATGGCCAGGCCTAATGGTAGAGCTGAGCTGTTCAGGGAGCAGAGGCATAAAACTGTATGTGCACTGAGAACAACAAGGAGGCCTATGTGTGACGAATCTGTGAGAGGGTAGAGCAACAGCTGTGGTCAAGTGATTCTTGTCCTGCTTACAGGGGAATTTGTGCATTGCGTTCCTCCAAGCATGTCCCTCGGTGTACTGCAGTTCGAGTGGATGGTGGTGGGCTCTTGACAGAGGAGTCTGAAGTGAAAGCCTGCTCTGCTGGTAACTTTGAGCAGTTGCACCAGGCTGACCCACCAGCTGTTGAGTTGGATATCAGCAGAGTAACTATCGCTATTGCTGAACTTCCAATCAACTGTTGGCCACCTTCGTTTGTGTAAACACAAACGTTAAACTGTGAACCAGTTGAAATGGGGTAAAGCTCCTGGGATTTGCGGCATCCATGCTGAACTTCTCAAGGCTAGTGAAAATGCTGCACTCGTGTCATTGCATGCAGTTCTGTGCTGGATGGAGTAAAGGCATCATCCCAACTGACTGGAAGAGGGGCTTTGTTGTCTCTCTCTGGAAAGGGAAGATTGATCGCCAGGACTGCAACAACTACCAAGGGGTGACGCTGCTCTCAGTGCCGGGCAAGGTCTTTGCTCGGATAATTCTAGATAGGGTTCGCCACCATTCTCCTGAGTGCCAGCACCCAGATCAGTCAGGTTTTACACCAAAGGTCAACGATTGACCATATCCTTGCTTTCAGTGTCCTCACCGAAAGCAGATGAGAGTTTCAGCAGCGAGTATTTGCAGCCGATGTTGATTTCTGCACTGTCCTCTGGTACTGAGAGTGCTGTGAGGTGTGGTGGTTCCATCTCCGACTTATTTCCAGTTGTTACTGGAGTTCATCAAGGGTATGTACTGGCCCCCACACTTTTCAGCACCTGCATGGACTGCATTCTGGGGAGGATGTTGGAGACATCAAGTTGCGGTGCATCGTTTGGGAATGTCAAGAACTGTAACCATGATTTCGCTGATGATGCAGTCATCTTTGTGGAGACGCTAGATATCCTTTTGGGGGCCCTCAAGGCAGTAAATTAAGAGTCAGAGCCATTGGGACTGTGGGTTTCCTGTGTGAAAACTAAGATCCAGGCTTTCATTGACATATTGGATGCTGCTTTCTCGTCTGTACCTGTTTGTGGTGAGGATATTGTGGCCAGGGAGAGATTAATTTATGTTGACAATGATGTTCATTTCTCCACATGTTGTGGGCCTGGGGAGTCATGGATTCCCTGGATAATAAGGATGTGACACTGTTGGTACCAATGCAGAAGGACAAAAGTCTGAGTCTTTAAGTCCTTGGTGCTTCCATTCTTGCTCTTCTGATGTGAGACTTGAACCCTGACCAAGGGTCTGAGACAGAGACTTAACTGTACCAGGTTTCTTTGAAGAATCCTTGGCTATTGCTGGTCGAGGAGGACAACAGGCTGATCACAGGCCTCTGGTTGCAGCAGGTTGATCGGCATTTCAAGGAGATGGGAATGGGCCAGGTATCTGCCTGGGGGATGGCCAGATAGAAGCCCTTGGAGTACTGGTGGAAAGTGGATGCAGTGACGCGCTGCTCCGTCGCATGCTCCCAAACCTGAACTCGCTCTTCCATGAGCCTAGATGTAGTATAAAAAAATATTATTCACTGTGCGGTCATAATATAAACCATGGTTATGATAAAAAGGAGAAAGTAAGAAATGTAATCCTTCAGTTTTGGGATTTTATTTGTACTCTTGTGCCCTCAGGTAAGATTCCTTATTGCATCACATGACTAATCTAAAGACACAGTGAAATCTGACTATTACCAGAAGGTAATTGTCTCACGCGACAAGTAATTTTTGCAATTTACTTCCCAATATATAATCATCAAGCACTTATTATTAATAATGCTTGAAGAAGCTGTTAAAGCTGTTACTGTAGTTAGTGCATAATTTGTCAGTTAACATGATTTGTTATATGGATACAGAACTATAACTATGACCAGTAATTGAGTAGTCAAGAAACAACTGTGTATCGATGAAGAATGGATTTAATCAGAGCAATAAGAGAGTTATTGATATCAACAATTTTCACAGCATCCAAGACAAGAACCAGACATCCTCAAAAGCCACACTTTGGCATGCAAAGAGACTTCGGAACCTTCATTTTCTATTCACAAGGAGTGCCTCATGTCGCTTGGCTGATGGGTTTAATCAAAAGACAGCATGTTGTACTTCACAAACATATTATACAAGCAGAGCCTATCTGTCACTTTGCTGAAAGAACAATAAGTCGTCGTATTTGCCAAAAAATTTAGGCGAGAAGGAGAACGAAAGGAAGACAAATTTACCCATGCATAGAGTGCTTTAACCCCTGACTCCCACATCGCCTGCCTGTCCCCTTCCTCACGTCCCACGTCCCACTCACGGGGGGGGGGGGTGGAGAAAGGATGGAGGACAAATTTACAAATGCCAAGCATCATCGTTTCCCATGTAAAAAATGGAAATTGTAATACCCTCTGCCACCACCACCACCACCACCACCAGGTGACACGACACGGTACACATTTACGGAGAGAATTTACGCCCTCCGATCTCCCCCGCCTGCACACGCACGTATGAGTCCGCGGCCATATAACCCATGTTACCCCAAACACAAAGTTGAATTCGTACCCCAAGTTTGGGGGTTGTAACTTAAAAGATGTGGTAGTGCATAAGGAACAATGACGTGTGTGTGTGTGTGTGTGTGTGTGTGTGTGTGTGTGTGTGTGTGTGTGTGTGTGTGTGTGTGTGTGAGTGTGTGTGTGTGTGTGTGTGTGTGTGTGTGTGTGTGTGTGTGTGTGTGTGGGGGTGTGTGTGTGTGTGGGGGTGTGTGTGTGTGTGTGTGTAAATATATATAAATATATATATATATATATAGATATATATATATATATATATATATATATATATATATATATGCATGAGTATATCTATCTATATATATATATGCATGAGTATATCTATCTATATATATATATATGCATGAGTATATCTATATATATATATATATATATATATATATATATATATATATATATATATATATATATATATATATATATATATATATATATATATATATATATATGCATGAGTATATATATATATATATATATATATATATATATATATATATATATATATATATATATATATATATATATATATATATATATGCATGAGTATATATATATATATATATATATATATATATATATATATATATATATATATATATATATATATATATATATATATATATATATATATATATATATATATATATATATATATATATATATATATATATATATATATATATATATATATATATATATATATATATATATATATATATTGTTGTGGTTACCAAATTCGCAAACCACCATTCAGGTCCCTTAGGTGAGATATCTCCATAAGTATATGTGTAGTTCGGCCCAAACCCGTTGTCTAGAGGGAATAAATGTCATTCATGCGTGCTGCGACTCTTCAGGATAGCCGTTTTTCTTTTGCTATCTTTATTTTGGACCAACCGCCATGATTACCACCACCAACCACGTCTCAACAGTCGTCACAACATCAACCACCCACCACAACGCCGCTTCACCACAACAGCCACGACCTTTCCCGTCACACCTCGCAACCGTCGCATCGCCACCGTTCTTGCGCTGCTTGTGGGTACTGGTATTGGACTCGTGCAGGGCGCGCGCCGAACAGCGTGTACAAAACCACGGATTTTCCGCTCCAAAAACGGATCAAAAACGACTCACGCCCACTTTTGTTCCGTCCAATCGGTGAGCGAGGGGCGATTTGGCCCCGCCTCCAGGGCGTTGGAGGGCGGTCGCTATTTGCAAATTCATGGATCAAAATGCATTCACGCCCACTTTTTCTCGGGCCAATGGGGAGCGAGGTGAAAGGTCGAAGGCAGGGGGTCAAAGGCGAAGCCACGGGGCTTATATAAGCGGCTGCGTTCGTCAGGGAAGAGTTGGTCGTCGTCGTCGTGTGCGTTGGAGTTGAGTGCAGTTGGGAAGTTCGCAGGAGGAAGAGTTCGGAGTTGGAGTCGGAGCGAAGAGGACGGAGCTGTGGAGAGGCGGCGGCGGTGAAGGCAGACGAGGGGGTGCTCGCCTCGTGCCGGGAGCTGCACACCAGGGAGGCCGACGGCGCGACCTGGTCGAGGTGGAGACGCTCGTCGCGGGACTCGAGACAGAGTAAAAATCCTCCTTTCCCCAAGCATCAGCAACCCCCTCCTGTTTCCCCCCCGCGCTGAGATAGTGCGACCAAGGGGGCCCCCTTCCCACCCCCTACCAGACACTGTCCGCGAGGCCCGCGGAGTTGAGGCACCATCGCCGCTCCGCGTCTCATCACCAGACGGGTAGGCCCGACCCGGTCTCGGCCTCAGGCCCGCCTCATCCTTGAGGGTGTTCTTTTTCTTGGTTTTGGGTATGTGTTGTCGTCGCCGTCTGTGAAGTAGAATTGTATAAGTGTTGCCGTGTGCTCGGTAGTCGGATAGCTCTGCATTGTGTCTTCGCTTTTACATTTGCTTTTTGTGTAAAATTGCATTGTGTTTCTTTTCCTTCTATGTGCTTTTGGTGGAATTGTATATGTGTGCTTTCCGTTCATCGCGAATAAATGTGCTTTATGTTGAACTGCTTTCCCGCTTCGCTTCGTCATTTCTCTCATTGAATCCTCATCTTGCTTCACGTAAAGGGTTGGTAGTGGGCTGAATACGCCCGATAATTAATCGAACCGTCGAGGCCGACGATAACACCGCTCGGTTATCCCGATAGTACGGAACGGGTCGCTTAAGTGGCCCGTGTCCGAAGTCGACCTGCGGCGAGGTGCGATCGCCCGGTCTACCCTCCGTGTGGGTACTTAGGTAGGTCGAATTTGGCGAGCAACCCTATCCCACGCGGGGGCCGATTGGCTCGATCGCGGTGAGACCGAAAGGTCCACCCGTGACTGGTTCCCGGCGTTAGTCCGAGAGGGTCACGACTGGATTGTCCGTCCGGTGGGCGACGTGCCGCGATTCGAGTTACGTGGCCGTCAGCACGCCGGCGGGCGCGAATCCGTAACAATATGCATGAGTATATATATATATATATATATATATATATATATATATATATATATATATATATATATATATATATATATATATATATATATATATGATTGGCCTGAGGTTGCCAGCTGTGAAGCTGGTGAAACGTCACCTGAGACCAGGTCTGTGCTTGCTTATTCCTCAAATTTGTGTAGTCGATCAATTTTTATCTTGCCAAAATGAAGTTTTTGCAAGAGATGTTAGTCAGCTTGTCTGTTTTTTTTGTTTGTTTGTTTGTTTGTCTGTAATCACATATGAAAAATTCTGCAGAGCACAGTTATCATCGGAAATTTTTGTAACTTCGCATATCAGAGGCCTATAGAGGTCCATTTCAGTGCACAAAATTTTGAAGGTCAAGGTCAAAGGTCAAGGTCACTTTGGCGCAAATCAGGGGAGTCGACGAAACCCTTATTTTTTGAGTAATTTTGATCGGATCGTCTTCAAACTTCATGGGAATATAGTTCATGGTCTGGCGCTCAGCTGATTAATTTTTGGTGGCGATTGGCCTTGACCTTCATATGTTTTTTTGTTTTTTTTTGGTCTGTAATCACGTATAAATCACTCTGCAGAGCACAGTTATCATTGGATATTTTTGTAACTTCGCATATCAGAGGCCTATAGAGGTCCCTTTCAGTGCACAAAATTTTGAAGGTCAAGGTCAAAGGTCAAGGTCACTTTGGCGTAAATCAGGGGACTCGACGAAACCCTTATTTTTTGAGTAATTTTGATCGGATCATCTTCAAACTTCATGGGAATATAGTTCATGGTCTCGCGCTCTGCTGATTAATTTTTGGTGGCGATTGGCCTTGACCTTCATGGTTAGCGCCTGAGGTCAAACATATTTGACCCCAAGGTCAAATTTTCAAGTTTTAGGAACCATATCGTGTAGTACCTCAAATTGAACACCTCGATGAGTGCTTTCTAGATATGTCAAGCTTGAGACATTATGACGTCATTTGGTGACGTTATGAGGCAAAAACACATTTTTCATGGTTACTCTGTAGAACGATTCTCATCGGAATCTCTCGTAGGCAGATATTCCTCAAGGAGTCGCTCCTGGTGGATAGCAGCTCTGTTCACCTCATTGTGACCTTAAAGAAGTCACACGTGGTCACCTTTTGGCAAGATACGGGTCACCCTGCGGGTGACATTGGTTTATTTTTACTTTTGGTTGGAAGCGCCTTCTTCTTCTTTAAAAATGTTTATCCCAACCACCCGAATTTTTTACATACTGTTCATATATATATATATATATATATATATATATATATATATATATATATATATATATATATATATATATATATATATATATATATATATATATATATATATATATATCTATCCCCCGTCCAAAACCATGATCATTTTTAACCCCGTTAACCCCTCAGCCCAAATGACACCTTCAAATTTTCAGTTTTTCCTTCCTGAGAGTCTGCTTCTGTATCCATCTTGTCCACCCCATGCATCCTCTCCTTCCCCTCATTCCTCTCCACACCCATTCATGATTTGCCCAAATCTCCCTCCATTTTGGCCTTTAACCCTGTGGTTGGTGTTCACCCCTCCCCTACCCCTTCTCTTTTGTTTCTTTTGTTTTGTTGCATCTGATCCGTTCAATGTCCCAGCTTCTCCACAAACTTTGTCTCTGTACAAAAACAATCTATGAATGCCAATGAGGATGTAAAATGAAGTAAAACACATGGAAAATGATCATTTTTCAACACGTAATTGTTGTTGTCGTGGTTGTGTTTGTTGTTTGTGTGCTCCTTCCGTGTACATTTATACATTTTATATTGCTTCAACAAGAATTACAACACTGTATATAATATTTTGTGCTGTATTTTTAGCTCACCTGGAACGCAGTTCCGGGGAGCTTGTGGGATGGCGCGTCGTCCGTCCGTCAGTCCGTCCATCTTCTGTCTGTCTGTCCATAAACACTTGCAACTTCTTCTCTGAAACGATACACACAATTTTCATGAAACTTGACCACAACGTTCATCACCAGTGATGTACCAAAGTACGCTCATGACATTAAAAAAAAGGCGTAAAAAAGTTTGCTCATTCCCCTCCCAAAACAGGTATTAACTTTTTTCTCCATCACATATTTTGTGGGTCATCCATGCCTACCAGTGGTTCCCTGGTTTTCTTTTCCAGCCACTACCAGGTGAGTGCCCAGGGGTATGGCCCCTATGTTTGTGTATTTCATTCCCTGTCCTTCTAAAGGGTTCCTGCTGCCACAGAATAATGAATGTCAGCATGTTAAGGCCCAGTGACACCTTGACGTTTTAGCCAGCAATGGCAACGTATCAAAATGTATGTAAAACGCTGGCTTACACTGAACTTTTGATGTTTTTTTTTTTTTAAGATTCGGACGTTTTCATAACGTGTTGGTCGTATGCATAACATATTAGTAACGGACACAGAACGTCTCGTTGTCTTATAGATAACTGATACCAACCAATGCTTAGCCTGTTGTCAGCATTCACAACCTATGCCCAACGATAGTCTAACTTATGCATAGCGCGCTGCACGCATCGCCGACGATCACGTGGTTTTGCCTATTAAAAGGCTACCGCACAATGATTCAAATCATAACTGCCAGAGAAATGGAAGTGTCAACATCGCAGTCACACTTTGGCGATTTTGCCAGCATATGCCGACCTCTGAAAAATGCGTCTAAAACGCTGGCGCACGTCGAATACGGTATGGGTAAGTTTGGTATACGTGAATAGAACGCTAAAGTACGCTGTCATACGTCGTAGTAAGTGGAGTACGTCTTGAAATTTTAAACGTGTTAAAAATTTTACGACGTACTTACCGTATGCCTCACATGTTCCGCATGTGATGGAAATAAGTTGAACGCACGATATGCGATCGTTGCCACACGTCGACAAAAGTTACTTGTAAGTTACTCATAAGTCGAAACACATCAAGGTAATGGTTGGCGTCAGTGTTCCAGACTCCCTGTTTTTTTTTTTCTTCTTCGGTATGACGGTGACGTTGACACTTCGATTTCTAGTGAGGTTATGATTTAAATCGTTGAGCGGCAGCCTATTAATTATACTATATTATAACCGTACTAGAAATCGAAGTGTCAACATCACCGTTATACCAAAGAAAAAAAAAAAACAGGGGATATGGAACACTGACGCTAACCATTACCTTGACGTGCTTCGACTTATGAGTAACTTACAAGTAACATGTGTGGACGTGTGTCAACGATCGCGTAACGTGCCTACAACTTATGGTCAGCGTAGCGGAACTTGTGAGTCATACGCTGGCATACGTCGAAAAATTTCAAGCATGCTAAAATTTGAGGACAACCGCAAAGTACAACGTTTAAAGCCAGCGTACTACGACGTATGGCAGTGTTTTTCAGCGTGCTCTCAATGTTTCCAAAACTTACCCATAACGTATTTGACGTGTGCCAGCTTTTTAGACATTTTTTTTTTTTAAATCGGCATAAGCTGGCTAAAACGTCAAGGTGTGACTGGGCCTTTACCATTGGAACAGCCACATTCACCTCCCATTCAAGCTTCTTGGTCCTCTTCAATCCTGGAAAGAGGGGCTCTTAAAACAGGCGTCCTGATGAGTAAATGAACACGAATTGTTGTTCCAAGGAAATGGATTATTGGCTTTCCAGTGATGCCATTGTTGTTATTGCACGACAGACCGAAGTCTGTCTCTCTCTCTCTCTCTCTCTCTCTCTCTCTCTCTCTCTCTCTCTCTCTCTCTCTCTCTCTCTCTCTCTCTCTCTCTCTCTCTCTCTCTCTCTCTCTCTCTCTCTCTCTCTCTCTCTCTCTCTCTCTCTCTCTCTCTCTCTCTCTCTCTCTCTCTCTCTCTCTCTCTCTCTCTCTCTCACACACACACACACACACACACACACACACACACACACACACACACACACACACACACACACACACTCCAACAGAAGACGAAATAATCTGCAATGATATCCGATTATTTTATCATCAAATGCGGACAACGCATTGTTTCAATAATCCATGAGTAACACCTGTGCCATTTCTGATGAGCATGTTTTAATGAAGTTTTAAATCAATTTTTGGTCTCTCTTCTTTTCTTCTTCTTATTTTTCAAAAAAAAAACAAAAAAGCTATTAATAACAGACCACTCATCCTGAGGGATTCGCCCTTATCAGAGCCACCTGTAAAAGCCTCGAGTCACTCTGTTGCTGGCATCAAAGAAACCTCGAGAGAAACCTCGTCGTGGTAACAGCACGTGAATTGGGGAGAGCTTGCAGCGTTCGGGATAAAAAAAAAACATTTCTATCTTGAGTTCCTCTTGCTTGTAAAAGAACAAAGTAAGTTCCACGAAACGCTGGGATCGAGATGTTTGGAGGTGTCCACACCATCATCCTCATTATCGCATGTATTTACACACAAGGGCATGAGAACGTCGCTCCAGCGAGACGGGATGAGCCGGGCGACAGACTTTCCCAAAGGTGAGTGCGCAAGTTAAAACACCTGATGCCAAGTTCATGCTGGAAGGTGTTTTAGCGACTTATCAACTGTCTTGTGGAAACTTTCGTGTTGTGTCTGGAAATCCAGAAAACCACAAGGAAACGACTTCGAAGAGAGAACGGACGGTGTCTATGGAGGGACGACCAACGAATTCCTGAAACTGGAGACATTTTTCGATTCCAAGGTCTCACCTTCACTCAAGAAACCAAAGGTCGAGATGAAAGGTGAGTTGATCACAAGACGGTGAAAATATCATGGATATGGGGTTTGTACATTCGGGGGTCCGACGGATGCTCAGGTGGATCAGCACTTACCTTTGAGCTGTCCATTCTGGGTTCGATTCCCGACCTGATGACAAAATATCGCATTGGTGCTTCACAGGCTTCACCCAATGTGACGTCACATTGGATAGACGTAAACATATACCTTAAGCCAGGTGTCCAGTCAGGGCCGGATTTAGGCATGGGCAAGCTGGGCAGTTGCCCAGGGGGCTCCACAACCAGGGGGCCTCCACATATTTCCTGAAAAAAAAATTGTAAGGAAAAATGTGTTTGTGAGTGCCTGAATGGTCGTTGGTAGTTAGTGGAAGAGATAGAAGATATTCATCTTATCTCATTCTCTATTTTATAGAGAAGTTCAGATTCTTTGTTCTTGAAAATTATACTTTATGGATGACAGTAAATATGTCTTGTCACCTTTTTAGTTTTCTCAGTTAGGGTGGGCCTCCACTACTGAAGGCTGCCAAGGGGGCACCACATGTCTAAATCTGGCCCTGTGTCCAGTCTGCTGGCATTAGTCCGTGGATGTTCAAGATCCAACGATGTCTTTCTATGAAGAGTGTGCGAGTTATCGCCAACACCGAATAAATTACAAATCGCTTCTAAAACTGCGGGTATCAAATGGTCTTGTCTTGTACGCTATTCCTCGACATCAGGTTCGACTCGTGCTTGCTATTGTTGACATTACATTATTAATTACTTGCTACATCAGGCTGTGGTTTCACAGCCAGGTGTTCCCGTGTCAGGTGTGAATGGTCCTCTTCAGCCACGAAGGGAAACCACAAACAACGAGGTCTTCAGGTTCAACAGAGGAAGTTGGATAGTTCTCCATTGAGCTCCATAGTATGGGTCCGATCGACGATAGTGTTCGATTGAACTGTAAATTTCCGTTCTGATGGGTTTCGGAAATGGCGCTGCATCTCGGAGCATGCTGAAAGCTTGGCTGTCCACTCTTGATCGAGGTTTGAGGTCGTTAAAGATGCCATTACTGTATCTGGCAAAATGGGTAAGCCATTTTGGTCTGGTTCCCTGAATAAATTCCTGTTTGGGTTAAATTGTGTAACTAGCATAAATGCCATTGGGAGGGAATTTTTTCTACTGGATATGGAAAAGGTCTGATGGACCAAACGCCTTTCACTAACAGCACAATAACCTTATAAATTAGTTTATTGCACATCGTCAGATGAGAGGGTATTGCATTTGGGTCCGTTTGTTTGTGACTTGGCGAAAAAACTTTTTGCCAAGTATGTTGGTCTGAATTGTTTGTCTATTTCTGTCTGTTTGTCCGTCTGGTTGTCACACGATTTGGGCCACAGTTTTCAAGCAATCGTTCTGAATTTATTTTTGTATATTTGCCTTAGATCCCTCATACCTTTTAGAACCTTTTATACGCTTTCGACCCATAACACCCTTTAAGACCCTCAAGACCCCTAAAGCCATTTTTGACCCTATAGACCCTGATACACCCTTTGAACCCTTCGACCTCGAAGGTCAAGTGTGGTGTCAGGTCAGGTTAGATCTGTGACCTGCTACAGGTACCATGTAAAAATGTACTAACCTGTTCCATGGTCGGGTTGTCGGCAATGAAACCGTCTCCCCCACCAGGTTTTCTGGTGAGGAGGGTGTTTGGATATGGACACCCAGCAGGATTAAAAACAAAACCTGTCAAAGGGCGGAGGAGCTTCTTGTGAGCCAACGGCCATCCATATCTAGTGCCCAACTGTGTCTGCGGACGTCTTCCTGCAGTTGGGTTACTTTTTTTTATGAGGAGGTTGGTAGCAGGATTTGCACTCCAGCCACCGTAAAACCCTTCATTCCGCAAAACACAAAAACGCAAAAAAATCTGAAAACCCTCTCCGTGGGAGTACCTCCTGTGCAGCTTCCCTTCGCAGGGCAGCTCACCGGATGACGGAATTGGGGCAAAGCCTTCGGGACCCCCAATCTTTGATGATAGGAGGGAAACCACCGGGTAACATCCCTGGGTCAGATTGCGGGAGAGTGTGTCAGAGTGGTGCTGAGGTGTCGTCCACCAGACGGCGGTCTCCTTGGGTTAACCTGAGGCGGTCCCTTCGGGTGGGTGCCTGGAATGTCCTATCCCTAAAAGAGGATGATCACCTGTCTCTGTTATCATCTGAGCTCAAGCGTTTGGACATCGGGATTGCAGCTCTCTCTGAGGTTCGGAGACCGGATTGCGGCGAGATAAAGGTGGGTGGTTACACCTACTATTGGTCTGGTCGCTCTGATGGTTACCATACCCAAGGAGTTGCTGCAGCTGTGTCCAATAAGCTGACTCCAATGATAATTGAGGTAACACCGGCCAACGAGCATATTATGAGATTAAGGATTCATCACTCCTTAGGTGTCATTTCCCTGGTCTCTGTTTATGCTCCGACTGAGGTGAGTGATCTCACCGTGAAGGATGCATTCTACGCCACGCTCGATTCTGTGGTTGATCAGTGCCCCAGACGAGATACACTTCTAGTCTTGGGGGATTTCAATGCATCGACTGGAACTGATAGGGATGATTATGAGACATGTGTTGGTCACCATGGGTCACGAACTATGAACCAGAATAGCATTAAGTTCCTTGACTTTGCAAGAAGTAATGGACTTAGGGTGGCTGGTTCATAGTTTCAGCGCCCACAAGCTCATCACTGGACTTGGTATTCCAACGCTGGTGGTGTGGCAAAGGAGATTGACCAGTTCTCGTTGACGGTCGTTGGAGGATGATCCAGAACAGCAGGGTCGACCGGAGTGCTCAGTTCCTCAATACTGACCACAGGCTTGTTGAAGCAACTCTAAAGCTGCACCTTAAATCCTGTAAAATGGTACCATCCCAGCCAAGGCTGGATGTTGGCAAGCTCAGGGATGAGAGAGTAGCTGAGGAGTTTGTGAACAGGCTGAGTGGACACTTGGGGGGTCTGCGTGCTTTGGGGGGTCCTGAAGAGTTGTGGAGTGCCTTCAAGACCACCGTCCTTGATGTTGCCGGTGGATGTCTTGGAACTCACCGCAGGGCAAAGAAGAATTTTGTCTCTCAAGGGACACTGGATACCATTGACCAGAGTCGCAGGGCCAGGCTGAATGGCAGAGCTGAGCTGTTCAGGGAGCTGAGGCGTAAAACTGTACGTGCACTGAGGGTGGACAAGGAGGCCTATGTGCGAGGAATCTGTGAGGGGGTAGAGCATCACCTGTGGACAGGTGATTCTCGTCCCGCTTACAGGGGAATTCGCGCATTGCGTTCATCCAAGCCCATACCTCGGAGCACTGCAGTTAGAGCAGAGAGTGGTAGGCTCTTTACAGAGGAGTCTGAAGTGAAGGCCCCCTGGGCCGGTTACTTTGAGCGGTTGTACCAGGCTGATCCCCCAGCTGTCGAGTTGGACGTCAAGGGTGTTACAATCCCTGTTGCTGACCCTCGAATCAACTGTGGTCCACCTTCGCTTGTGGAAACACGGACTGCGGTGAACCAGTTGAGACGGGGCAAAGCTCCAGGGATCTGTGGCATCCATGCTGAACTTTTCAAGGCTGGTGGAAATGCTGCACTCGTATCGTTGCATGCAGTTTTGTGCTCTGCCTGGAACACAGGCATCATCCCAACTGACTGGAAGAGGGGCCTTGTTGTTCCTCTCTGGAAAGGGAAGGGTGATCGCCAAGACTGCAACAATTCCTGAGGGGTGACGCTGCTCTCAGTGCCGGGCAAGGTCTTTGCTCGGATAATTCTTGATAGGGTTCGCCACCATCTGCTTGAGCACCAGTATCCAGAGCAGTCAGGCTTTACACTAAAGAGGTCAACGATTGACCGTATCCTTGCACTTCGTGTCCTCACCGAATGCAGACGAGAGTTTCGGCAGGGGCTGCTTGCAGCCTATGTTGATCTCTGTAAAGTGTTCGATTCAGTGAATCGGGATGTCCTCTGGAGGATTCTTGGTTTTCGTGGGGTGTCACCAAAACTGATCGATCTGATGTCTGAACTCTACTCTGGTACTGAGAGTGCTGTGAAGGGTGGTGGTACCATCTCTGACTTATTTCCAGTTGTTACTGGAGTTCCTCAGGGGTGTGTACTGGCCCCCACACTTTTCAGCACTTGTATGGACTGGATTTTAGGGAGGATGTCGGAGAGATCAAGCTGCAGTGCATCGTTTGGGAATGTCATGATCTCGGACCTTGATTTTGCAGATGATGCAGTCATCTTTGCGGAGACTTTAGATATCCTTTTGGGCGCCCTCGAGGTGCTGAATGAGGAGTCTTAGCTGCTGGGATTACGGGTTTCTTGGGTCAAAACTAAGATCCAGGCTTTCGGTGACATCTTGGATGCTGCTGTCCTGTCTGTGTCTGTTTGTGGTGAGGATGTTGAGGTCACAGAGAGATTCACTTACCTTGGCAGTGATATTCATGTCTCTGCTGGCTGTGAGTCAGAGGTCAACAGATGTCTGGGTCGGGCCTGGGGAGTCCTGGATTCACTGAATCATGGGGTGTGGCGCTGCCAGTACCTGTGCGGGAGGACGAAAGTCTGTCTTCAGGTCCTTGGTACTTCCAGTCTTGCTTTATGGATGCGAGACTTGGACTCTGACCAAGGATCTGAGACGGAGACTTAATTCCTTTGGTACCAGGTCTCTTCGGAGAATCCTTGGCTATCGCTGGTCGGAATTTGTGTCCAACGAGCGGTTGCTGAGAGAGACTCGGATGAGATATGTTACCTGCATAGTCCGTGAGCGTCAGTTACGGCTGTATGGACATGTGGCTCGTTTTCCTGATGCTGATCCTGCTCATCAGATTCTCTCAGCAAGGGAGTCTCATGAGTGGAGGAGGCCAGTGGGCCGACCACTTTCCTCGTGGTTGCAGCAGGTTGACCATCATCTCAAGGAGATGGGGATGGGCCTGGCATCTGCCTGGGGGATGGCCAGACGGAGGCCCCTGGAGTACCGGCGGACAGTGGACGCAGTGACGCGCTGTTCTGGCACATGCTCCCATACCTGACCTGACCTCTAAGACCCTTAGACCCTCTATATCCTTTTGACCTTCACACATTTTAATGCCCCATAGACCCCTCTAATCTTTAGACCCTTTTTCGACCCTTCAGTCTACCTCAGATAATTCCGACCCTTTAGACCTTTTCAGACCTTTACAAATTTACAAGACCATTTCGACCTTCCATTTGCAATCAACAATCTTTCATTTAATACATCCTTCCATTTTTTTGCCACACAAAATACACCACACAAAACAAGGCCTGGCGAGGTCTGCAATCTCTGATTGCTCTTTCTTGTTTATGTTGTTGTGGGAACGCTTTGTGGAGGGTAAATTTGAATAACATAGCGATAGTTAATTCACATAATGCATGTATTTGAATCAGTGGTGGTGTTAGTCATTTTGGGGGCCCACGCAAAGCGCAATAATGGCCCAGTGCCCCCCCCCCCCCATGAGCCCTGTCAATGTGTCATTGCACTAAAACATGCAATTTGGTGTCCTCTGTCTGATTTCGATGTATTCGGTTGTGACTTATGCAATCTCAACAAACTAAACTTGCCAAGGGGGTGACGGGTCATATTGATGCAGAGCCGGGTATTGGTTGCGAGCATGACCGCTAGGCGGGGCAGTAGGGTCGACTCTACCGAACACCCGGAATCTAGATCGTACCTTTCGGAAAACTCCGAGGGTACAGGTCCCTTACCGGACTGTGAATCATCAATAATTCCACCACGTGGTACAGGGTTATTTGCCAATCTTCATAATACCTAGAGATCCACGTGGCGAGTTACCAAGTATTCACACCCTCGACGGCCCTCGTACGAGTCGAGCCGTTAGCGTGCCCGACCCATGTGCAACCCGAGCGGATGGCTGCTGAAGTCCCGTCGGTCCAAATGTACATTTACAGCGGCAACAGCCTTGGTAATTCACCAACACGTGCCATGCTAAGCCAATGGAAGAAACACAGAACGAGTGATACATTTAACAAATGTATTTATTTATAATGGGGGAAAGGGGGTAGCACGCAAGAAGCAGAGTTATCAGACTATAGAGATGCAAGTATGTACAGCAAAGAGCACTTAAACAATTCTTACTTACAGACGGGCCCACCGACAGACACACACACACACACACACACACACACACACACACACACACACACACACACACACACACAGATACCCAGAAGGACATGGACCTGTCCACCTCGTGTGGTTCGGCTGACATGGGCGAACCAGACCAGCATCGAGATGCGATGATAGAATCCAGAGCTCCCTTCAGCGCTCGTCCCGGCAACCAAAAATTCTCCTCTGTATCCCAAGCTGTCCAGAAGGCAGGAGGTTTCTCTGCCACTTCTCCAAGTCTTTGAGTTGAATGTCAAAGCGAGGGCTGATAACTCTACATTTGTTCAACCTGCCCGTTAGATTGACCACAACCTTGCCTGCTCGATGGTCATCAACTATCTCAAAAACTCTTTTGTTCACCGACAAAGAGACGGCACGCAACCGACTTGCAGTTCTTGTGGAGGAAGGATCTCTTCTGATCCGATCGTGCTGCAACCTTATTCACCCCTGTCCAGGGGGGGGGGACTCTTCCCTCCCCGCTTTCCCTCACTGGACGGTTTTGGCGCGTAAAATGCGCTCGTCGCCCTGTCATTGGCCAAAACGGGCGGCAAGACCGTCGATTGGCCTGGGCCGTGGTGAGGTCATGCAGACTGTCTTTCTCACCGTCGTGGGGTCTGATTGGTTAAGCGGTGGCCACCTCACTCGTAGCACGCTGATTGGTCAAGGGCCGCCGCGAGGCTCCTCCTTGAACTCCGCCCACCATGGTGTCGGCCAGAGCGAGGTGAAGGTGAGGGCGATGCTGGCGTTGTTGTGGTTAATGTTGGTGGTGTAAAAATAAAAGAAAACCCTGACTATCAAAATAACTTCGCAGCGCATGTACATTCCATTACCCATTAAACAAGGGATGGGGAGCTATCCACATTTATCCACATTTACTTATCAAAATAACTGAGCTCTGCTCATATAGGATCTGTATGTTGAGTGCTCATGGCTTCCAGATTCGTAACAATATGACAACGGTTGTAGGGACTTCATTTGCCTCCTTCACCAGGAGTTCCGAAGGTGGGCAACACAAATTATCTTTGCAAATGTGTACCATGTAGCGCTGCTCCTGGTGGTAGTGGGAGACGGTATCACGAGTGACGCTTCAAAACCCTCAATTGTATCACGAGTAAGAGGACTGTTGTTTTAGACTCCCTTAGCCAATGTTGCTTTGGACTCGATTGCAAACAATCCCTTGGAATTCCCATTTTATTACCTTTTCCACATTGGAAAGGTGTGTGTGTGTGTGTGTGTGTGTGTGTGTGTGTGTGTGTGTGTGTGTGTGTGTGTGTGTGTGTGTGTGTGTGTGTGTGTGTGTGTGTGTGTGTGTGTGTGTGTGTGTGTGTGTGTGTGTGTGTGTGTGTGTGTGTGTGTGTGTGTGTGTGTGTGTGTGTGTGTGTGTGTGTGTGTGTGTGTGTGTGTGTGTGTGTGTGTGTGTGTGTGGTTGTTGTTCGTATTTCGGTTGCTCCCGTGAGGGGTCGCCACAGCGGATCATCCGTTATGATTTACGCCGGATGCCCTTCCTGACGCAACCCTGGTCGCCTCTTACGACACAGGGATAAGCATTGGGTTTCGCCATGATTCCGGGCTGCTCTGCATCCTCTCATAGCGCGGCCCAGCGCAGAGCGCCCGTCCTCAAGTGATCCTCCAACCCAAGCCTCCGAGTAGCCGGATTACAGGCGCACGCCACTACGCCTGGTATATATATATATATATATATATATATATATATATATATATATATATATATATATATATATATATATATATATATATATATATATATATATATATATATATATATATATATATATATATATATATGTATATATATTTATATATATCTACAGTAGCAGCTTGAGCATCGTTCCAGCTTATCGTGGCATTTTTCCAAGGCCACTTCAAATGTCAAAATAATAATCCTTACTATAATTCACAGAGCAGTGTTTGTGTGTTTTTTGTGGGTTTGTTTGTTGGGCTACTCCTCCTACAGTTCTGGGCAAATTACATCCAGACTTGCTACAGAGATCAGCATGACCCCAATTAATGTATAGGGGTGTTTTTATCTTTGCCGCTGGTCTTGGGGGGACTGATATGTTTTGTCGGCAAAGTAAGATCTCACCCTCAACCCTCGGGAGCCCCTTCTTGAAAGATTGTGAACCACGATCAGTCATGTGGGGGCCCTCATTATCTCGAGTCCTAAGCAATTGCATGGGCTGAATGCCCGAACGCTACCTCTGTTTAGAATAAGCATGAGCTAATGTAATTGTGATGTCGGATATGCATCATTTTATGTATCGAAAGGAGGTGTCTTCCTTTCCTCCATGTGTGTGTCTAAAACTGCAATCCATTGACACCCTTTTTGATGTTCTTTCCTTTTAATGTCATGTATATATATATATATATATATATATATATATATATATATATATATATATATATATATATATATATATATATATATATATATATATATATATATATATATATATATATATATATATATATATATATATATATATATATATATATATATATATATATATATATATATATATATCTATATCTATCTATCTATCTATATATATATATATATATATATATATATATATCCCTTAAAATATTGTGGCAGGCTATCAGGTGTAAAGTTCAGGCGGGAATGCCGCCATTATGGAAAAAGAGTGCCACACCATCTGGGTGATAGGTTCGGAAGGTTTGCTCCACCCATGGACTGAGCCATTGACCAATAACAGCCGAGAGGAGAGGGGTTAGTGGCGTCACTGATGCAGATGGGGACAGAAGCTATAAAAGGGGTGGTACAGACAGTGGCTAGTGGAGAAGCCTGGAGACCCCACAGAAGAAGCTGCATGCAGACAGCAGGGGGCTTTGCTCCACAGAGTGAGAATTTCTTACCACAGCCTATATCCACGCCCCTGATGCAAGCCATGCCCACTTTCGCCTTGAGCCAGTTTCGGTCCACAGCAGGAGCAGCTCCTGTCAGGCCATGTCTCCACCTGGCCAAAACTGCTTCCTGCTGAGATGCAGTCTGTGGTATTTCTGTCCTGTGATTCTCTTGTCTATCTACTGAGGTGTGTCTGAGGCATTAAGGCTTAAATACATAAGGATCTCTTTTTCAGTTGACTCATTGGCGCGTATTGGGTAGTGGAGATTAATTAATTGCATTGCTTCTCCTTTTTGTATTCCGTCCTGTGTTCTTTCAATACACATTATAAAATATACCTGGTCTCTGCGTGAACTTGAAGCATTCTGATTATCTATTAAATGAGTTACACACATCCTTTAAATGATACATTGGGTTCGTGCGATTACACCCAGTAAATGGTTGTGCCTGCTTCCAGCGATTTGGCTTGGATTGCTAATTAGTCTAATCAGATGTATGGTACCGATTAGCATGCCGCTTGATTAGTTCAGGCGTTCCACTGAAGCAAGGTATCATGGCAAAAGGCCCGTAATCAGGCTTGAAGCACCAATATCAGTTGGTCGGCGTGACGCATTGACACGATTCGTCAGTATTCGGACCAGGCAACTGGGACGAACCCGATGGCTGCAATAATTTCAACACTGCAGATAAGCATATGGAAGAGACCAATTTCTCCAAAGAAATGTAAGTTTTTCCTTAATAGAATACTCCCAGTTTTGAAGTCTCTTAACCTGGTAAATATTTATAGCAAAGAGTAACCCGGTTGCTGTCCCCTTTATTTCTGACGAGCTTGTCCTCCCTTGAGACTGGAGTCTTTGGGAGTGGAGGATTTCCAGATGCAGGCATCTTCAGCACAAAGGTTTGGGCTTGGAGCTCATCGTGGGAGACTGAATATTCAGGTAACTTGGAGCAAGACCCTTTTAACAACCTCTCTACATTCTGACAACTTATAATAGATCCTTCCAACAACCTCGCTACTCCTAAATTTGTGCAACGAATCATCAAATCCTCTTTTTCAACCCTTCATCATTACTACAGGCTGGCATTCTTGAAGAGGATGAGTTTGCTGGTGCTTGGTGTGCTGCACACCGAGATCGCTCGCAGTGGTTACAAGTGGACACTCAACGTCTCACTCTCTTCACGGGGATCATCACTCAAGGACGCAATTCCTTGTGGTCGTGAGTGCAATACATAGCCTAAACAAGTTCTAAAGTATTTCCTCGTGTTTCCTTCCTCCATATCTTGGACAGCGGAAGAATTTCATTTTCGTTCTCCTCATTCAGGGTACATACTTGTGTTTTAGAACAGATTGGGTCACTCAGTATATGGTTTCCTTCAGTAATGACACCCAGTCTTGGATCAACTACCGGAATGAAACTGATGATGTGGTGAGTATTATGTCATAATATGTAGACGTGCTGTGACGGGTATTACATTCATATTTTTTATATATAACAATAACCGTTCCTTTCATGCCGTCAGGTACATGGGGCTGCTGAGTGCAATCCTGGATGCATCACAATCATGGGGGAAATAGTCTAAAATGTCATCTTCCTGGGTCTAATATTGAAATGAGTGAGAAATGTTGAAAAATTAATAGACGGTTAGCATTTTGGAGAACAGCAACATCAAGATGGACAAATATCTGGAAAGCCAAAGATGTGACAAAACAAACCTAGAAGAAGCTGGTGAATGCTCTGGTATATCCAGTTGTAATGTATGGATGTGAGTCATGGACAGTGAAGAAGAAAGAAAGGAATAATATTGACAGTTTTGAAATGCGGTGTAAGAGACGAATGTTAGAAATTCCATGAACTGCAAGAATACATCGGTGTTTGAAGAAATTAGACCACCACGTACATTGGAAGCACTGCTGCTAAAACATAAACTGTCATGCTTTGGATAATTCATGCATGCAGAAAACAAGTCTGGAGAAGACAACCATGCTGGGTGTGGTTGAGGGAAGAAGAGGAAGAGGCAGACCTTTTTATTTATTTATTTATTTATTTGTATGCAGCATGTGGCTGCTTGGCTGAATCATTTTCTGGGGGCACAACTGTGCCACTGTAGCAATGCCCCCATTACCAGCTAGCTGGTACTCATTTTGCCAACCTCTGAAGAATGACAGGCTGAGTCAACACACAGTACAACTGGAGTTTGAACTCGAGATCCTAGGATCTTAAGCCAGCCACCCAAAGCATCACACCAACATCAGGCTAGACGTTGTATGTGCTGGTTGAATGGGATAAAGGCTGCAAACAAGCTGTCTCTGCCAGTACTTCAGAAAGCAGTGCAGGATAGGCATGTTTGGAGAAATCTGATCATGTATGTCACCAGAAGTCAGACACGACTTGGATAATTCGATATATATATATATATATATATATATATATATATATATATATATATATATATATATATATTTACTTCTGGTAACTGTGCAGACCAGTGACTCTTAGCCTGTACACGTCCATGTGTGAGCACATCCAATTTTTTACCAAACTTCCCTCAATGGAGTAATAATCAATGCATGTGACTGTTAGGAATGGGTTATGCATTGAATAGAGGTCACAATTGGGTTGTAAGGGTGTAGGGGACAATACCGCATGTCACACTTGAAGCCATAGCTGGGAGAAATCACATACCGGTATGAGACCAAAGGTATTCATCACAAGCAATCCATGTACAATCCATGTACAATCCACATATGGAATATGATGGTTAGAAAAATCGGACAGGCAATGCGATACATCATTCATTCATATGTGAGGACTCATTTTAGCACCTTCATTCGCGAAAGATCATTGCCGCCTAGCATGGCAAGATGGCTCGGATCCGTTCGTATGTGGTGGATGCAATAAGCATTGAATGCCTCACAGATGTCGGGTTTCCTCCACATTTCTTTCAGTTTAGTGTTAAACAACAGCTGTTTAAAAAGGTAATCTTACATTGGATAGGATTGAGTGAATAGCTTTTGGTTGTAATAGTTTTGACTTCTGGTATATGTGCCCCACAAAACACCACAATAATATATATATATATATATATATATATATATATATATATATATATATATATATATATATATATATATATATAAATACCTTAACAAGGAGCTTGTCTAAAGGCCCAGTCACACCTTGACGTTTTAGCCAGGAATGGGAACGTATAAAAATGTATGTAAAACGTTGGCGAACGCTGAAGTTTTGAGTTTTTTTTTTAAGTTTTGGTCGTATTCATAAGGTGTTGGTCGTATGCATAACGTATTAGTAACGGGCACAGAACGTTTCGTTGTGTTAAAGATAACTTATTCCAACGAATGCTTAGCCTGTTGTCGGCGTTCACAACCTATGCCCAACGATAGTTTAACTTAGTCATAGTGCGTTGCACGTATCGCCGACGAACTCGTGGCGTTCTCTGTTAAAAACCTGCCGCACACAGATTTAAATCATAACCGCTTGAAAATTGGAACTGTCAACATCGCAGTCACACCTTGACGATTTAGCCAGCGTATGCCGACCTATGAAAAATGTGTCTAAAATGCTGGGACACGTCGAATACGGTGTGGGTAAGTTGTGTATACGTTAGGAGCACGATGAAAAACAATGAAGTACGCTGGCATATTACGTGGTACGTCTAGTACGTCGTGAAATTTAAAGCATGCTGAAAATTTTACGACGTACTCGACGTATGGCTCACAAGTTCCGCATACGCTGGCATAAGTTCTCGGCACGCTCCGCAATCATTTACCCACGTCGGCCACACGTTACTTGTAAGTTACTCATAAATCGAAACACGTCGAGGTAATGTTTAGCATACCCGAAACTTAATTTTTAACCTACGAGTAACGTGCTTTGAGACTATTAGTAGCGTGCTTTCAACCTATGAGTAGCGTGCTTTGAACCTATGTGTAACGTGTCTCAAATGCACATTGGCATATGTAGACGTATTTGATTGACGTCTTCCGGACGGCCACAGAACTTACTGAACGTGTTTCTAACTTACAGCTACCGTATAATGGCGTATTGGCAGCGTTTAGGGGAATTGGTATATACAAATGGGCTTCACAAGAGGAACCCGTCAGTGTTCCAGACTCCATGTTGAGTAGATGTCAATGTCAGTAGCAGTTGCAGTAGCAGTAGTAGGAGTAGTAGTAGTAGTAGTAGTAGTAGTAGTAGTAGTAGTAGTAGTTCGAGAGAATTTAGTCATGTCGATGTTATTAGTAGTAGTAGTAGTTCGAGAGAATTTAGTGATGTTGATGTTAGTAGTAGTAGTAGTA
Source organism: Eptatretus burgeri (assembly GCF_056783735.1). Taxonomy (NCBI): domain Eukaryota; kingdom Metazoa; phylum Chordata; class Myxini; order Myxiniformes; family Myxinidae; genus Eptatretus; species Eptatretus burgeri. The sequence continues at coordinate 53,058,636 of NC_140972.1, read as the reverse complement.
GTAGTTCGAGAGAATTTAGTGATGTCGATGTTGGTAGTAGTAGTAGTAGTAGTAGTAGTTCGAAAGAATTTAATGATGTCGATGTTATTAGTAGTAGTAGTAGTAGTTCGAGAGAATTTACTGATGTCGATGTTAGTAGTAGTAGTAGTAGTAGTAGTGGTGGTAGTAGTAGTAGTAGTAGTACTACTACTTTCAAGTAACGTGTTGCAAAGTGTGAACAACATTCGTGTAGCGTACTTACAAAACGTTACTCATAGGTTAGAAATAAGTTTCGGGTACGCTAAACATTACCTCCACGTGTTTCGACTTATGAGTAACTTACAAGTAACGTGTTTCAACGTGTGTCAACGATCGCATAACGTGCCAATAACTTATGGCCAGCGTAGCGGAACGTGTGAGTCATACGCCGGCATACGTCGTAAAATTTGAAGCATGAAAAAATTCGAGGAAAACCCAAAAGTTCAACGTTTAAAGCCAGCGTACTACCACTTATGGCAGTGTTTTTCAGCGTGCTCTTAACGTATACAAAACGTACCCATAACGTATTCGATGTGTACCAGCGTTTTACACAAATTTTCCAAAAATCGGCATAAGCTGGCTCAAACGTCAAGGTGTGACTGGGCCTTAAGACAGGAAACCCAATTTGTGGAGGGGGCAAATTAAGTTGCTACAACCTCTGTCATGTGACCCCAAGTTCCCTTGGAAAGTATGGTTGAGAATGGATAAGTAATGATGAATGCATCATGATCAGAAAGACAGACAGACAGCCAGACAGACACCAAATTCCTTGTTTTAGTTTGCTGTACACCTCATTTGCACAACAAAACGATGTCATCTCAAGGGTCAAGTCCCCTTCCTGATCTTTCCATGCTGAAACTGATTGGAGTTTGCGAGTAGACAAGACCTCAAAACCGATGCATCATTATAAAAAAAAACTTACATGCACGTGATGCACAAGTTAAAGAGAAACGTGTGTCGGGTGATACATTACCATTCCTTCCAGGATGCGCTTCATTTCTATAGGCTGGAAGAGAACAAGAAGCTGAGAACATGTGAAAATAACGAAACCACATGAGTCGGACAAGTTAGATCCATGATGGGCACAAGCTCAATGGAAATGGGAAGACGCTTTATACCAGTCTTGGTTTCACTTGGTTTCGTGAACCATTCTTCTTTTAACGTATAGGAGCTTGACTGCCGGGTACCTACCATTTTGTTGGGGCACGGCTATGCCGCTGATGCTGTGCCCCTACATCAGTACACTGGTGCTCATTTTGCTGACCTCAGAAGGCTGAGTCAACCCCACCTGGTGTTAATTCAGTGGCCAGCAGGGATCGAACTCAGGACCCTAAGATCCCAAGCAAGCCACCCCAACTGCATAGCCAACACCAGGCTTGTAAGCCATACAGTCTGAATTGTGACCCAAGTATTGAGGAATACATTTATGTATTTATATAAGGGGGGTAAACTGAGGATTTTGAGATCTCGTAGTATAAGTGTGTAAACGAGGAATATTTTATCCTATCATGTACATCATTGAGCATAAATGTACTTCCAGAAATGACTCGGCAGACTCGAGAGTCTCGACTCGTGATTAATTGTCAGCAGTAGATGAAGTAAGAAAGTGTCAAAAAGCTCAAATAAGTCTTCACATTCATTCATTTAGTCCAGTGGTCCCCAACCTTTTGATCCCACGGGCCGCATTCACTATACTACTCCCAAAGATGTTGGGAGGCAGAAAAAAAAATCGAAGAAAAAATTGAGAAAACGATACAACGTTTGGGGTTTATTGGAGTATTGTTTTTTTAATTAATAAATTTTATATGTATTCAATCAATCGATTGTTCACGCACTGTAATTCTAAACAAATTTCCATTTGGGGTGTAATTAATTTTAAATACTGCTGCAAGATGTCGGAAGCTAAAATCAAATTGATTTGATTCCACCCAGCGGTAAGCGGCAGTGGCCGGCAGCGGCATTGTGTAAACCCCTTTAAAATTGCTACATGGAAATGTGTTTTGATTGCAAAGTCCTCGCGGGCCGCAGTATAGGGCTCCGCGGGCCGCAGGTTGGGGACCAATGATTTAGTCATTCCCTCACTTGTTGAGTTCACAGCACGTCACGGTGTCAGAAAGTTCCCTTTATCTTCCTTCCATCAGGTTACTTTCCCACTCCTCCAGATAAGCCGACAGACTTTCTACACTCAGAAAGAAACTGTGATATGCTTTCAAGCAAAATGGTTAACATTCTCGTTTCAACATTTTATAACAAACTCAAAAATTGTACGTACACAAGAGAGATTGGACAAAAAGTAGAACAGGGTATGTAAGGGATTAACTGTACCCAGATCAGACAGAGATAAGTATTACAAATACTCTCAGGATGACCTAATCCTGCAGAAATTCCTAACAAGCTACTTTAAAGCTCCAATGATGTTACAAGACCCCATCTATTTATTACGTACACCAATTAAACCGAAATGGTGAGTGAAGATTAGAAAGAAGTGAAAATTGATTAAAAAATAAATAAAAAATAGGATATGAGAGAGAAACGTGGTAAGAGAGGGAAGGGGGGGGGGGAGAGAAGGAAAAGGATGTTGGGAATCCATAATGAGAAAGGAGGATGCGGTTTGAGGGCAGGGGGTGTGGTCATTTGCTTATGTAATAGCTATCGTGTGCAGCCTCTGGTTGCTGGTTGCATCATTTTCTGGAGTTGCAGCTGTGCCGCTGATTCAGTGCCTTCTAATAGTCATTTCACTGACCTCGGAAGGATAACAGGTTGAGTCAACCCACCTGGTATTATTTAACAGCACGACAGGGGCTCAATCTCAAGAACAAAAATCTTAAGCCAGCCACTATATATATATATATATATATATATATATATATATATATATATATATATATATATATATATATATATATATATATATATATATACATATATATATATATATATATATATATATATATATATATATATATATATATATATACATATATATATATATATATATATATATATATATATATATATATATATATATATATATATATATATATATATATATATATATATATATATATATATATATACATATATATATATATATATATATATACATATATATACATATATATACATATATATATGTATATATATATATATATATATACATATATATACATGGTGTTGGAGCCTGGTGTTGGAGCAGTGGTTAGGGCAGCGGCTTGGGATCCAAGAGGTCCTGAGTTCAAGCCCCGTTCGGCCACTGAATTAATACACCAGGGGGTTAACTCAGCCTGTCATCCTTCCGAGGTCGGCGAAATGAGTACCAGTATACTGGGCCGGTGTATACCCCGGTTAAAATAGGTGTACCATATCCCTGTGTTGTAAGAGGCAACCAGGGTTGCGTCAGGAAGGGCATCCGGCGTAAAACATGTGCCAAATCACTATGCGGATCATACGGATGATCCGCTGTGGCGACCCCTAACGGGAGCAGCCGAAAGAAGAAGAAGAAGATATACATATATATATACATATATATATATATATATATATATATATACATATATATATATATATATATATATATACACATATATACATACATACATATATATATATATACATATATATATATATATACATATATATATATACATATATATATATATATATACAAATATATACATATATATATATATATATACATATATATATATATATATATATATACATACATATATATATATATATATATATATATATATATATATATATATATATATATATATATATATATATATATATATATATATATATATATATATATATATATATATATATATATATATATATATATATATATATATATATATATATATATATATATACATATATATATCTATATACATATATATACATATATACATATATACATATATACATATACATATACATATACATATACATATACATATACATATATATGAGCCTGGTGTTGGCGCAGTGGTTAGGGCAGCGGCTTGGGATCCAAAAGGACCTGAGTTCAATCCCCGTTGGGCCACTGAATTAATACACCAGGGGGTTGACTCAGCCTGTCATCCTTCCGAGGTCGGCGAAATGAGTACCAGTATATTGGGCCGGTGTATACCCCGGTTAAAATAGGTGTACCATATCCCTGTGTCGTAAGAGGCGACCAGGGTTGCGTCAGGAAGGGCATCCGGCGTAAAACATGTGCCAAATCTCTATGCGGATCATACGGATGATCCGCTGTGGCGACCCCTAACGGGAGCAGCCGAAAGAAGAAGAAGAAGATATATATATATATATATATATATATATATATATATATATATATATGTATATACATATACATATACATATATATATACATATATATATACATATATATATATATATATATATATATGTCACACCCGACCTGCATCCAGTAAACTTTAACCGAACGGTGTTCAATAGAGCAGGAGGATTTTGGGGGTAGGGGTAACTTTGTTTGACAAAAACGGTAATTTTCTATTTAAAAATTGATACAACTCAATAGAATTTGCTGTTTTAATTAGCCATGGATACCATGTTCATATCACATTAAGAGAAATTAGTATTCTAAGGCAGCATCTGCCTATGATAAAAAAAGTTCTAAAGTCCATCTTCAAAAAACATTATTTTTTCAGGCATTTTAATCAAAATTATGTACTTTTACAAGGTTTACTTCCACAAAGGCAATTTTTTTGGTCATTTTTCAATGAACTGATTGAATTCTTATATTTAGTTCACATATATTTTAAATGAATGTGATTGATTTTTTTTTTAGAATTTTTATTGACAATTGCTGTTTTATCAAATTTTTCAAATCTTCCTAACAAAAACGTCAGCCAAACTTTTTTGCAAGAGCTTATGAATTGCCAACATTGGTTTTCATGAACTGGAGACATATATCTAAACATCCTGGGGGTGTAAAATTTTATAGCAGTGACTGTAAGGTCCAACCCTAAATAAGCCTCGTACACAGCTTGGCTCCTCATTTATTAACCGTTAAGCCAACACCAGGCTTTCCTTATGTATGAATGAATACCACCTTGCAAAAGCACTTTCCACAAATAATCACGTGATCTTAGTTTTTACCACCTTCAGGTACTTTCCATGGAGTTGTGTTTCCAGATTTTTCCAGGGAATTCGGACACGGACACGCCCGTGTTAAACAACCTTGCCCAGCCGGTGTTGGCACGATACGTGCGAGTGAGGCCACAAGGCTGGAACTGGAGGGGCCACATCTGCCTACGCTTGGAAGTCCTTGGATGTCCCGAACCAGGTTTGAATCCTCCCCTCACTCCGTTCCACCTTCCTTCACCCTTACATACGATACGCACCTGCTACATCATCTCCCAGCCAAGCTGGTGCTGAAAGGACCAGAATCAAACTCTGCCACTGAACGAATAATGTGCTGGCAATCAAAATGCATTCCTAGAGGGTACACATGCATAGGAATGCAAAAGCTCCCAAGGAAAGTTTGCTCAATCCTGATCCACACAAGGAAAGGTTGATTTTTATTTGGTGTGTTAATCAGTCACCAATGAGTTGAGATTGGCAGTAGCCGATGTAATTGTAATTAAACCAGTTCGACCGCCTGAGCAACTCACTTCATTTATGGTCGAATACCTTGTTTGGAACGAAAATGAACAGTTTCCCAATATATCTTCTTCTTCTGCATTAATGGCCACAATTATTCTCACATTATTGTGGGGTTGGCCAGGCAATGGTCCAAGTCTTTCACCAACCGGTTGTCCAGGCTTGAACTTCCACTCAGTTTCGGGTAGGAATTTGGAATTTCACCATGGTACCGGCACTAGCTTGCCTAGTCTTCACGAAAGACACCATGGGATCTTTAATATCCACTGAGCAATGCCAGCAGATGGGACGCCAGCAGTTTTACTACACAGGTACTTCACATGTATGTATATATATATATATATATATATATATATATATATATATATATATATATATATATATATATATATATATATATATATATATATCATTCAAACCACTGCCTCACTGACTGACTCATTGACTAACTCACTGACAAGGTAAAGATCAGTACTTTCCTTGGGACCCAACTTTCCTTGGGACCCCCGGTACCTTCCGGGGAGATGAAAAGCTGAAATTTTATGTGTTGATGGACATTGAAGCCGATACACCGGGAAAATCGCAGAACTGTTGGAAAGCATCTGGAGATTATGTATGTGTATATATATATATATATATATATATATATATATATATATATATATATATATATATATATATGAGCCTGGTGTTGGCGCAGTGGTTAGGGCAGCGGCTTGGGATCCAAAAGGTCCAGAGTTCAAGCCCCGTTGGGCCACTGAATTAATACACCAGGGGGTTGACTCAGCCTGTCATCCTTCCGAGGTCGGCGAAGTGAGTACCAGTGTACTGGGCCGGTGTATACCTCGGTTAAAATAGGTGTACCATATCCCTGCGTCGTAAGAGGCGACCAGGGTTGCGTCAGGAAGGGCATCCGGCGTAAAACATGTGCCAAATCACTATGCGGATCATACGGATGATCCGCTGTGGCGACCCCTAATGGGAGCAGCCGAAAGAAGAAGAAGATATATATATATATATATATATATATATATATATATATATATATATATATATATATATATATATATATATATACATATATATATATATATATATTAAAATAAATAAATGAAAACAAGTAAAAGGAAAAAATGCAGGTGAGCGACCAGAGGCAATGGGGAAGCAAGGTTCGTTATTACTTACAATGTGGAAGCATACCCTGCTAGTATATATATATATATATATATATATATATATATATATATATATATATATATATATATATATATATATATATATATATATATATATATATATGTATTGTTACGGTTGAGGAAATTCGCAAACCACCAGTCAGGTCCCGTAGGTGAGATATCTCTGCAAGTACATGTGTAGTTAGCCCCAAACCCGTTGTTTAGAGGGAATAAATGTGATTCATTCGGGCTGCGACCCTTTAAGATAGCCGTTTTTCTGTTCTATCTTTATTTTGAACCAAGCACGTCTCAACCGCCATCACACAACAACCACCGACCGCAACGCCGCTTCACAACAACAACAACGCCAACAGCCACGACCTTTACCTTCACAACTCGCTCCCGCAAACATCGCATCACCGCCAATCCAAACGGCGCCATGGCCATGGACCACCACTTTAAACTCTCCACCGCCTTCGCCTCTCCTTCTGCGGCCATTCCAGCGTGGCTTGTGGGCGCCGAGCGTCAGGCTGTCCTGGCCTCGTGCGGGACGTGCGCCGAGCCGCGGGTGCAAAGTGCGGCCTTTCTGAGGAGAATTCGGATCAGGAATGATACACGCCCACTTCTGATCCGTCCAATCAGCAAGCGTGGGGTGGTTTGGCTCCGCCTCCAGGCGCGTCGTTGGAGAATCGATATATGCAAATTCGAGGATCAGGGGAGACTCACGCCCCTTTTTCTCCGTCCAATGGGCGAGCGTGGCTCCACCCCCGAGCTCGTTCTGATCCAGAAATTTGCATATGGGTTCTCCTGCCGGACTATAAAGCGCCGAGCGCGGGGCGAATTTGGGGAGTTTTGAAAGGGTCAGTTTTTGGAGAGCGGAGTGTGGCGGCGGCGGAGTGTGGCAGCAGCAGTCGGTTTGAGAAGAGTCAAGTCGGGTCTGGAAAGGAGAAGTCTGTCGGGGCTCACAGTCTGTCGGGGTTCGGAGTCTGTCGGGGAGCTGCAGAGAGAGGAAGCCTGGAGCGTGGTCGAGGTGATTTGCTGCAGTCGGCTGAGGAGAATTGCGGAAGAGGCCGAATAGCTTGGGTCCGAGGCAAGGAAGACGGCGGTCGGCGACGAGCTCGCAGTGGAATCGCTCGTCGCAGGACCCAAGCAAGCCAGCTATCCTCTTTCCCCAGAGCATCAACAATTCCCCCCTTTTTTTCCCCCGCGCTGAGATAGTGCGAAAAGGGGGCCCCGTTCCCACCCCACTCCAAGCAGTGCCAACGAAACTCGCGAAGGAGCGCGGAGTCGGAGCCCCACCGCGCCACCACATTGGCGGCTTATCACAAAGACACGGGTAGGATCCACCCGGTCTCACGGCCTACAGGCCCCGTCTGCCCCCTTGTCTTTGAGGGTGGCCCTTTTCTTTTGCTTTTGAGTAAATGTGTTGTTGGCGCCGTCTGTAAAGTAAAACTGTGTAAGTGTTGCCGTGTGCTCGCGTAGTCGGTTGTAGATCTGCATTGTTGTGTTTCTTTTGTTACATCTGCTTTTGGTGCATAATTGTTGTAATTGTATACGTGTGCTCTCCGTGTGCCGCGGAATAAATGTGCATTATGTTGAACTGTTTTTCCCGTTTCGCTTCGTCTTTTCTTTAATTGAATCTCCATCTTGCTTCACGTAAAGGGTTGGTAGTGGGCTTAATACGCCCGATAATTAATCGGAACCGTCAAGGCCGATGATAACACCGCTCGGTTATCCCGATAGTACGGAACGAGTCGCTTAAGTGGCCCGTGTCCGGAGACGACCTGTGGCGAGGTGCGATCGCCCGGTCTACCCTCCGCGTGGGTACTTAGGTAGGTCGAGTTTGGCGAACAACCCTATCCCACGCGGGGGGCAGATTGGCACGATTGTGATGAGGCCGAAAGGCCCACCCGTGACTAGCTCCCGGCGTTAGTCCGAGAGGGTCACGACAGAATTGTCCGTCCGGTGGGCGACGTGCTGCGATTCGAGTTACGTGGCCGTTCGCACGCCGGCGGGCGCGAATTCGCAACAATATATATATGAAGCTCATTCTCACCACTGACTCACTCACTGACTGATATTAAAGATCAGTACCTTCCGGATGATGTAAAAAGCTGAAATTTTGCGTGCCGATGGACATTTTAATGATATCAAAGGGCGGAGGACCTCCTTGTGAGCCAACAGCCATCCATTTCTCATGCCCAACTGTGTCTGTGGATGTTCTCCTGCAGTTGGGTTGCTCTTTTCTTTTTCAGGAGGTTGGTGGCAGGATTTGCACTCCAGCCACCATAATACCCTTCACTCCGCAAAACACACTAAAAATGCAAAGAAAACTGAAAACCCACTCCGTGGGGAGTACCTTCTGTGCAACTGCCTTCACAGAGCAGCTCACCAGATGACAGGATTGAGGCAAAGCCTCTTGGACCCCCACTCTGTGATGATAAGAGGAAACACACGGAGTAACCTTCCCGGGTTGGGAAGGTAGTGTGCGTCAGGGTGGTGCTGAGGTGTCTTCCACAAAATGGCGGTCTCCTTGGGTCCCTGGAATGTCCTATCACTAAGAGAGGATGATAACCTGTCTGTTATCATCTGAGCTCAAGCGTTTGAACATTAGTATTGCAGCACTTTCTGAGGTTCAGAGAAAGGATAGTGGCAAGATCATGGCGGGTGGTTACACCTACTCTTGTAATGGTCGCTCTGATGGTGAGCATACCCAAGGAGTTGATGTAGCTGTGTCCAATAAGCTGACTCCAATGATAATTGAGGTAACACCGGTCAACGAGCCTATTATGAGACGAAGGATTCGTCACTCCTTCGGTGTCATTTCCCTGGTCTCTTTATATGCTCCGACTGAAGCAAGTGATCTCACCGTGAAGGACACATTCCATACCACGCTCGAGTTTGTGGTTGATCACTGCCCCAGGCGAGATACTCATCCAGTCTTGGGGGATTTCAATGCATCGACTGGAACTGATAGGGATGATTATGAGATGTGTGTTGGTCCCCATGGGTCTGGAACTGTGAACCAGAACAGCACAAAGTTCCTTGACTTTGCAAGAAGTCATGGACTTAGGGTGGTTGGTTCATGGTTTCAGCACCCACAGGATCATCGTTTGACTTGGTATTCCAATGCTGGTGGTGTGGCAAAGGAGATTGACCATGTGCTTGTTGATGGTCGCTGGAGGATGATCCAGAACTGCAGGGTCTACAGGAGTGCTCAATTCCTCAATACCGACTACAGGCTTGTTGTAGCAACTATGAAGTTGCAGTTTAAATCTGGGAGAATTTGTCCTGGGCTGGTTGTTGGCAAGCTCAAGGATGACAGGGTCACTAAGGAGTTTGTGAACAGGTTGAGTGGGGATTTGGGGGGTATGGGTGCTTTGGGGAATCCTGAAGAGTTGTGTAATGCCTTCAAGACCATCATCCTTGATGTTTCCAGTGGGTGTTTTGGAACTCACCAGTGGGCAACGAAGAATTTTATCTCTCAAGGGACACTGGATACAATTGACCAAGGTCGCAGGGCCAGGATTAATGGAGGAGCTGAGCCTTTCAGGGAGTTGAGGCATAAAACTGGACGTGCATTGATGGTGAACAAGGAGGCCTATGTGTGAGGAATCTGTGAGGGGGTAGAGCAATACCTGTGGTCAAGTGATTCTCATCCTGCTTACAGGCGAATTCGTGCATTGCGTTCCTCCAAGACCGTCCCTCGGTGTACTGCAGTTGGAGTGGAGGGTGGTGAGCTCTTGATAGAGGAGTCCAAAGTGAAGGCCTGCTGGGCCAGTTACTTTGAGCGGCTGTATCAGGCTGATCTACCTCCTGCTGAGTTGGATGTCAGGGGTGTTCCTATCCATATTGGTGACCCTCCAATCAACTGTGATCCTCCTCTGTTTGTCAAAACACAGGCTGCGGTGGACCAGTTGAAATGGGGTCAAGCTCCTAGCATCTGTGGCATCCATGCTGAACTTCTCAAGACTGGTGGAAATGCTGTCCTCATGTCATTGCATGCAGTTCCGTGCTCTGCCAGGAACACAGGCATCATCCCAACTGACTGGAAGAGGGGCCTTGTTGACCCTCTGTGCAAAGAGAAGGGTGATAGCCAGGACTGCAGCAACTACCGAGGGGTGATGCTGCTCTCAGTGCCGGGCATGATCTTTGCTCAGATAATTCTTGAAAGGATTTGCCACCATCTGCTTGAGCACCAGTGCCCAGAGTCGTCAGGCTTGGTCAACAATTGACCGCTGGGATTATGGGTTTCCTGGGTAAAAACTAAGATCCAGGCTTTCAATGACATGTTGTATGCTGCAATCTTGTTTGTACCTGTTTGTGGTGAGGATGTTGAGGTTACTGAGAGATTCACTTACCTTGGCAGTGGATTTCATGTCTCTGCTGGCTGTGAGCCAGAGGTCAACAGACATCTGGGTCGGGCCTGGGGAGTCATGGATTAAGTGGATCATTTCTGGGATCATCAGTGGATCATGGGAGTGTGGTGCTGCTGGTACCTGTGCGGGAGGAGGAAAGTCTGAGTCTCCAGGTCCTTGGTGCTTCCATTCTAGCTCTATGGATGTGAAACTTGGACTCTGACCAGAGATCTGACACAGAGACTTAATTCCTTTGGTACCAGGTGTCTTTGGAGAATCCTTGGCTCTCGCTAGTCGGACTTTGTGTCCAACTAGCGGTTGCTGAGAGAGACTCAAGTGAGATTTGTTACCTGCATAGTCTGTTAGCATCAACTGCCGCTGTATGGACATGTGGCTCGTTTTCCTGACACTGATTGTGCTCACCAGTTTCTCTCAACGAGGGTGCCTCTTGAGTGGAGGAGGCCAATGGGCAGACCATGCACCTGGTGTTTGCAGCAGATTTATCAGCATCTCGGGGAGATGGGGATGGGCCGGGCATCTGCCTGGGAGATGACCACACGGAGGCTCCTGGAGTACCGGTGGAAAGTAGACGCAGCGACGTGCTGCTTCGGTACACGCTCCCATACCTGATCTGACCTGATGATATGTGTATATATATATATATATATATATATATATATATATATATATATATATATATATATATATATATATATATATATATATATATATATATATATATGTGTGTGTGCCTGGTGTTGGCTTAATGGTGAGGGTGGTGGGCTTGAGATCCTCCGATCCTGAGTTCAATTTCCCCTCAGTTCTTGAATTAATACCAGGTGGGGTTGACTGTCTATCCTTCAGAGGTCAGCAAAATGAGTGCCAGCTTGCTGGTATCCTTTGTCGGAGCGGCGATCTGTCCAGGATTGTGTCCAATAGCCAAGGAGACTGCTTAGGCAGCACCAATGCTTTGCACAGAGTATGGTCCCAATGGTGGATGTATATGGTGGTCATATATATATATATATATATATATATATATATATATATATATATATATATATATATATATATATATATATATATATATATATATATATATTCTGCTGTTGGTGAAGTGGTTAGGGTGGCGGCTTGGGATCCAAAAGGTCCTGAGTTCAAACCCCGTTGGTCGCTTGAATTAATACACACCAGGAGGTTGACTCAGCCTGTCATCTTCCGAGGTCGGCGAAGTGAGTACCAGTGTACTGGGCCCAGTGTATGCCCCGGTTAGAATAGGTGTACTATATCATAAGAGGCGACCAGGGTTGCGTGAGGAAGGGCATCCGGCGTAAAACCTATGCCAAACCATTATGCGGATCATAACGGATGATCCGCTGTGGCGAACCCTCACGGGAGCAGTCGAAAGAAGTAGAAGATATATATATATATATATATATATATATATATATATATATATATATATATATATATATATATATATATATATATACATATATATATATATATATATATATATATATATATATATATATATATATATATATATATATATATATATATATACATATGTGCAGGTAAACTTTTCACCTTTTTCATGTCATTCACGACTGAGTTAAAATCTATTGAAAGATGCAAACAATCATGAGATGGTATGTTCCTTCTTTAGTATTTTTTCAGTGTGACAGTTTATATTTATCGAATCGGGAAAACGATTTTATAACCGGTATTTATTGGAAGGTTCGTATTGAATGAATAGCAAGTTGCATTTCAAATAAACAAGGTCTATGTTCACCAAAACATTTGTCCCCGACATGGTTACTTACTACGCATCTATGCTCTGTCTATTGCATCACCGATTCACACTGACCTCACATTGATTGGTATACCTGGGTTATTGTAGCCTCATCATCTGTTTAATGGTCACCTTTGCCTGATCATGTTCTCACTTGTGGCCAGAGGGTACCTCCACCAGTCTCGAATGAAGAAGTCGCCTTGCTTGTGAAGACTAGTGTCGATATACATCAGCAGGCAGGTTCTACATTCGATGGAATCAACAGGACGTTGATCGAGGGATGCGATCCTTAGTGGGAAGCGAGGAGACGCTGATCTTTCAGGCGATAACCTTTTTTCCTGGTATACAATGTTGAAGCTCCTTGAGGATCTGGAGCATGGAACAGATCAGGATGTACCAGAACAAAAGGAACAGTAGAAAGGGAGTGGGGATGAAATAAACCAAAAGCAGGGATGACGGACAAATAGGGGAAGACTTGGAGAACTAAGGGATGTGGCGAAAAATGAGGGTTAGGGGAGGACACATAGGATAGACAATATGGATACAGCCATAAACTCTCAGGAAGGAAAAACTGGAAAAGACCTTTTAATGCCCGAAATGTCAGCTTCTCCTTGCTTCCCACGACGGTTAGCATCAATCGATCAACATCCTATTCACACAACATGCCTCACACTATTGTCATGAAAGGTGGGGACATCAACCGAATATAAAGTCTCAGAATTTTCTGTTGTGGAATGAAAACGACATTGTTCTGTTCTTTGTGAGAAATAATGGTTGTAATCAACCTTGATAAAACCACATTCATAGTCCTTTACACACTACAAATAGACCTTAATCACACTGGGAGGAATCCCAGTGATGACGTGAGTTTATCTTGTCACGTTTCACTTTATTTTTATGTTTTTTAAATACAGAATCTAAGGCTCATATTTGAGCTGCCACACACACACACATCTCACATGCATGGACATAGACAAATACATGACATACAACACAGGACCGTTAGATGAGACAAACACAGCCACTGAGCTTGGGGAACGTGTCATCACTTCCGGGGCATTCTGGGTACCAGCGATGTCACAACGATGGCGCCACTTTCTCACCGCACTCAGCAGGGCATTTCCAAAGGAGGAGTTTCCACCTCCCCATGGATGCCAACCGATCGGGATTGTCCTTGTTCTTATCCTTAAATGCTGAACATCAAGCAAGGAAACAACACATATCATTGTTAAAGTCTTTTGTGTGACTCGGACAGAGTTTCAACCGCCGACCTCCCAGACTAAGAATGGACGCTCTCACCACCAAGTCTGGTCGGCCAAAAACAATGGTAAATGAGTGATAAAGTCAGTGATAAATGACCACAAGGTCCCTCAGTCTTGAATTAATACCAGGTGGGGTTGTAGTCAAACCCTAACCTTTGTAGTCAAAACCTGTGATGCAATAAAACAAACCCAGGCAGTGTATAATCAACAAAGGCCGACAAGCCTGATATCTTCGGCCCACCAGAAAATTAAGATGGTGGCCATAATTCTTTTTTTGGAGGGGGGGGTGATATGGTGGGTGGAATCAAGTGACAAATTTGGGTGGGATTTGGCAGTTGTCCAACCAATGGGTGCACATTAAAAAAAATCTGCCAACAACAACAACAAGAGATCAGCTCTTGTCAACCTGCCATATGTGGCAGGTAAAAAAACGAGATATCCCAGATTAGAACTTGTACCGATCAGCTTATTTCTTTCTTTTTTCAGTGCGTTTTAATATATTACAGTGAATACTCTTAGCTTATTTTGTTTTAATTGTTTTTATGCAGAAATCTAGGATCATGGGGAGCTAATTACAACAGAAGGCCAGAGGGTCACAGACTGACAAGGGTCAGAGGGGCGCAGGGAGACTAAAACATTGCGCATGAGTGGATGAGAGTCAGAGTAAAGAGAGGGGGAAGAGTAAAGTAAAGAGAGTCAGAGTAAACAAGTGGGGTGGATATGGTCAATGGGAATAGAAGAGTGTTGGGTGTTGGGGATGAGTGAAAGCATGAGGGTGATGATGGGCAGCACTCTTGAATAACTGGAGGGATCAGACACATGGAGATGGCTCCACATGAGACAATAGTGGGATGAAGGAATGAAAGTGAGCATTCAGCTTATAATTATTGTCCTATTTGCAGATAATCTTATGAGCAATCCTATATAAACTTTCCATTAGCTTTTCTTCCACATTCCCTCCACGAGTCTCTCCCATCTTTAGTCAAACACATGAGGTTCAAACTCTGACATCATTAATCACCTGTTGTCAGAGGGGGGTTTAAAATGGCAAGACAACAAAGTTTCATGTTTCCTTTATGATTGCCAATGCAAAAACACCCAAAACTTCGAGAAATAAATACTTCAACGACTTTTGGAAGAGCTCTGTGATGATTTGTGAATGTTTAAAACCCTTTTTTTTCCAGACCCATTAAACTATAACCCTATGATTGGTGAAACGACAGTGACAGATAACTTGGATTTTCGTCACCATAACCACAAGGGCATGAGGCAGGTAGGTGTGCTTATATATCCTATTGTTTAAAACGGATTTCTTTTGTTCCAATTTGGAATTTATATTCCACTTGCAGGGGTACCCGGCATTTCCCGGTGCTGTTATAATCCTGTTGACATTTTGAAGAAATCAAATTTTGTTTTTTTTTTCTATTATTTTTGTGAGGGCCTAAAACACTTCCCGACACCCAGTAAGGAATGTGGTTAGGGGTATAATTTACTATTACCTTTCACATGGCTACAAAGGCTGAGGCACCATAGAGGGAGGGGAAGGTGGGAGGAGGGATGGGAAGGGGTGGGGTAGGAGAGAGATGTGAGGTGGGAGGGGTGGTGGGGCAGGAGTCCAGAGGGAGGGGTGTAGGGTGGGAGGAGGTATGGGAAGGGGTGGGGAAGGAGACTGTTGAGAGGGGGTTGTGTTGGGATGAGGGAGAGGAAGGGGTGGGAGGAGGGACCCGACAATGCCCAACAACGCCAGGTACCTTTGCCATTACATAATCCCTACAGTAATGTCATGGGAAGGAAAGCATTAAATGGAAGGGTTTGAGGGTAGACGAGCAACAGCTTAAACCTGAATCCGATCCAGGTTCCTCCAGATAACTATCTTTGTTCTTTGCTTATTTGGGTTCTTTCTGATGACTCCAATGCAACACTGTATTTGGTCTTTGTTGTGTCATAAAATACTCCAAGAATGGGGAATTCAATACACTCCAATGGTTTTATTCAACGGAACATTGAAGCTTTGCACTGCACACCTCCTGACCTCTCACCCAAACTCCTTCTCCCTGATTGCACCCTCTAACATCCAGTCTATGCACAAAACCACGGTCTTTTATCTGATTCAGAGTTTTTGCTGTTGATGTAATATATACATTTGGATGTTCTCCTGGTGCTAATTATAGATAATGAAGATGATCAATGAGAAATGCCCGGACATAACAAGAGTTTATAACATCGGAAAAAGTTTCGGAGGACTGAAGATGTATGCTGTAGAGATCACTGACAATCCAGGGAAGCATGAACTTGGTAAGTTGTGTTATACTGTAAACATCTCAGCTCCATTGTATAGCTTTAACTCGGCTCAGCTCACATGGTTTAATGTCATTCACACAAAAATTTGTGCAAAAAGTTATTTTGAAGGTGAGATCATGGAAACTGAATGGCAATTTTGAAAATCAGAATGATCAAATCCTCTATCAGGCTGTTAAAGCTAATTACAATGGTTGACCATCAGGGGGGGACATGAATCTGCCACGTTGGTGTATTCGAACAATTTTAGTTCACATCAAAAGCTTCCTCACAAAATAATAAATAATAAGACAAGCCGGTAGGCGGCGATGGGTCGCCGAGCATGGAAACTATAAGATATAGAGCAAAATGGATGTCATATAGCGGATAGGGAATCACCTTAATATTATGCAGATCAAATCTCATCCAGTTCCATCTACTGACAACTACTCGGTATCTATTTGAATGAAAAGTACCGAAAATACAGTTTGAAATCGGAAATCCCCAAAGTTCGAGGGGGTGCTGTGGGTGAACAAAGATCTAAATCGAAAATCTGGCTCGTTCGTTTGTGCACAATGCATTTCAAATGATTAGTGTGAATTTTCATGACCATCCGACCAAAACCCAAGGATGAGTAGCATTTGGTGTGAAGGCACCTCCAGCTCTCGCATATTATCGATTTTGCATCAATTGACCTTTGACCCCTGACCTAAGCGAAATCGGTCAATATGTCTTGAGGCAAAGTTGTAGTACTCATTGAGTACCATAAACCTGCAAAGTTTCATTCGTATCGATGCATTCACCTGGTCGCTTGGGGCCTTCAATTGTCGCCAATTTTCGCGCATACCCTAATTGTAGGGGGTGCTGCGGGTAAAGTATTCCATACATCACAAAAACCAGAATATATTTGATAGAGAATCACCTGTAGATCATTCGTGCCAAATTTGATAACCCTACGTGGGATAATGGCTTTCGTAATTGATTTCGTGTGAATGGTACCGATTTTGAAGGTTTTTCGGTTGTTGCGAGGGAACCAAAGCGTCCCTAGCAACCATCACAATTTCCAAAGCACTAGGTCATAAGATGTACCTACCACCCGAGTTTGGTCAAAATCTGCCCACGTTTACTACCAATTATGCTGATGACAAATGAGCAAACATCCAAACAAACATCCAAACAAACAGACAGAATTACTGACAATAAGGGTCACCTATTTCGGCGACCCAAAAATAATAAATCATTTGCTGTGCTCATCTCTGAGCTGTCTGTGGTCTTGGTTCCGATTCTCGACATAATAAAAGCGAATAAAAATATACTAATAACTTTCAAACTTGTCTCCCTCCTCTAAAACCTCGTAAAACCTGAACTCTCAAACTTGTCTCACTTCTCTAAACTGGTAGCACCTTAAGCTTATATCTAGTGTCCGCTCCCCCTCAATCCCTTCCCTCTCATTAAATGACAGCACAGCCAACTCCGCTCGTGAGAAGGCCGAATGCATCAATTCTGTATTTGCTTCAAAAATCTTGTGTCCCCAACCCCTCGCTCTCTGCACCCATCTTTCCCTGTCAGACTCAACAGCTCCTGGATTCTGTCTTTTGCATCTGAAAAGGTGAATATGTTTCTGCAACCCTCGGCTCTGATTTTGCAACTGGAGTGGACGGCATCAGCTCATGTGTACTAATAGCCTGCTCTGTTGTTCTTGCATTTCCTCACTCTGCCCTTTGCACACCATCATTTTCACTAGGTCATCTTCCATCTGCTTGGAAAGCAGCCAAATATCACTGCATGACATAAAACTGTGCAAAAACTGATCGCCTGAACTACAGATCTATTAGCTTACTTCCAATCATCAGCAAGGTCAAGGAATCCATCATTACACTTGATCTGAAATCTGTTTGTTTTTTTTCCAACAACCTCATCTCAGATCACCAATTTGGTTTCAGACCAGGTCACTCCAACTTGGACATGCTGCTTCTGCTCACACAACAATGGATGGAGGCTCTCAATGTTGGACATGAGATCAGGGCCGTCTCTCTCGTCTAGACACATCTCATGCTTCTTGTATAGTCTGGAAACCTGCCTTGCTCTCCAAACTGTCTGTCTATGGCATTGAAAGCCAACTTCACACATGACTTACTGACTTCCTCCACTCTCGCAGTCAATGTGCGGCACTCAACGGAATCCTTTCATCTCCTCTTCCTGTCCAAGGCAGTGTTCATGGCATCATCCTATTCCTAATCTTCATCAATGATCTATACGACTCCCTGAAAAATCCTCTAATTCTTTGCTGATGACCACCCTCTGTCATGACATCCCTCAACATTCACATAGGCAGGCTGCAGCCTCTTTCTTCTCTTGAGACATTGACAAAATCACAAGCTGGTCAAACACTTGGATTATGGCTTTCAATCCTGACAAATCTCAGACTCACTCCCTATATCCAAAAAAACTGTATCGCAAACCCTCCCATCTATTTTCTTAACAATCCTCTCGAAGAAGTTCAGTCACTCATTCTCTTGGGTCTCACTCTCAGCCATGCTCTTTGTTGGGTAAGCCACATTTCAAAGTTGGCCTCCAAAGCCAGTCACCAACTGGGCATCCTCCCTTGTGCAAAGCCCTTTCTTGGCACATATGAACTTTTATCCACCCAAAAAGCCTTTATCTGCAGCTTGATTGAGTACTGCTCTTCCCTCTGGGCTGTCTCCCGTGCCTCATACCTTGTTCAAGGCCTTAAAGATCATTGGAATCTCCTATGCTGAAGCTGAGTCTATGGGCCTCACTTTGCTATGGCAGGCAGGTCAGTGATCTCTGTCTTCTTCCTCCTCCTTCTGGTCTTGCACCCTCTGCGCTCTCTGTGCTTTGCCCCACCCCAGGTTTCTGCAGAGCACACAGTCCACCGTCAACCCGGTTCTGGTGAAACTACCTAAATCCAGGATCACTGCTCACCTCTTCTCATTTGTTCCTCTTTATTTCCACCAATGAAACCAACTTCTCCATTCTTTTCACTCTCATCCTGCTCTCCAGGTCTTCAAGCCAGCGATCTGTTCACCACACTCAGATCATCCATCCATTCATTGGGATCATACTCTGTGGAGACCGTTGGTGCTGCCTAAGCAGTCTTCTGGGCTATTGGGCACAATCCTGGACGGGTCGCCACTCCGACACAGGATACCAGCATGCTGGCACTCATTTTGCCGACCTCGGAACGATGACAGGCTGAGTCAACCCCACCTGGTATTAATTCAACAGCCAAGCAGGATTTGAACTCACGAACCTAGGATCCCAAACCCATTACTCTCGCCATTAAGCCAACACCAGGCACATATCATCCCCATCCAAAATCGTGATCTTTTGTACCCCCGTTAATCCACCCCCTCTCCTCCAAATTTCCATAATTTTCATTCCTGATTATTTGCTTCTGTATCCATATTATCCACCCACTGCATTCTCCCCTAACCCTCATCCTTCCCCACATCCCTTGTTGTCGGTCTCCTTCCATGTTGTTCCTTGGCCCTGCCGTTGGAATTTCCCCCCTCTTTCTGCTTTTCTTTTTGTTCTGTTGTGTCCTGACACATTCTGTTTTCTCGGCTCTTCCCCGAGCCTTGACTATGTGTACAAAAAAACCCCAAAAAATTAAGTGCATTGCCAGCAGGGGGCGATGCATTGTGAAGCATGCCACCATACCATGGAGAGTGTTCGTTGAGGAAGTAAAAGCATAAACAAGAATGAAAAATTTTCATTGAGGAAAATTAAATTATTTCCATCATTCCTTGGCAATGATGAATTCATTACCTAAATGCCCTTGGTCCACTTCAACAGTGGGAGCCCCAAAAAAGATCCACGAATGGCACGTCTTTAAGGAGAGGCGTGAGTAATTATTAAACTGTGCAAGATTGAACTGTTTTGTTCTGCTCACAGGTGAGCCCGAGTTCAGGTACGTGGCTGGAATCCATGGAAATGAAGTCCTGGGAAGAGAAATTATCCTTTTCCTCATGCAGTTCCTATGCATCGAGTACAGGAAGGGGAACCCTCGGATCGTGCGCCTGGTCCATGAAACCCGAATACATCTCCTGCCCTCCATCAACCCTGATGGCTACGAGATGGTGTATAAGCTGGTGGGTCCTCGCAACATGCGTTTTCATTAGAGGAAGATGGAGTTAACACCTCTGACTCACCTGCAAGTTGCAACTAAAATATACTGAGATTTATGTTATAATTCATTTTCTATCAACACCTGGTATTGATCCAAGGCTGGCAGGATAGCTTCTGGGTGTATATACTCGCCCCTGAGCTGTCTAGCCGAGGTTGGAATCCAGACTCAGGGCCCTGTCACACCTTGACATTTTAGCCAGCGTATGGCAACGTATCAAAATGTATGTAAAACGCTGGCGTACGCTGAACTATTGATGTTTTTTTCAGTTTTGGGCATATTCATAACGAGTTGGACGTATGCATAACGTATTAGTAACGTACACAGAACGTTTCGATAAATTATAGACAACTTATACCAACAAATGCTTAGCATGTTGTCGGCGTTCACAACCTATACCCAACGATAGTCTAACTTATGCATAGCACGCTGCAACGTATCGCTGACAATCACGTGGCGTAGCCCATTAATAGGCTGCCGCTCAAAGATTTAAATCGCTGCCGCTCGACTATTTAAATGGATGCTGCCGCTCGACGATTTTAATTATAACGAAGCTGGACATCGAATTGTCAACATCATCGTCATGCTGAAGAAAACTTCGAAGAATGCTGCAAAGAAGTCTCCTGGCCGTGGCCGTGGACGCAAGGAGGATCCATCATCACCCACACCATCCCCCATCACGCTCACCAACTACTACTGACATGGACCTACTACTGCAACTACTACTACTGATACTACTGACATGGACATCCACTCAACATGGAGTCTGGAATACTGACGGGTTCCTCCTGTGAAGCCCATTTTTATATGCCAGTTCCCCTAAACTCTGCCAATACGCCATTATACGGTAGCTGTAAGTTAGAAACACGTTCAGTAAGTTCTGTGGTCTTCTGGAAGACGTCAAATACGTCTACATACGTCAATATGCGTTTGAGATACGTTACACATAGGTTCAAAGCACGTTACTCATAGGTTAGAAATAAGTTTCGGGTACGCTAGACATTACCTCGACGTATTTCGACTTATGAGTAACTTACAAGTAACGTGTGTCGACGTGTGTCAACGATCGCATAACGTGCCTATAACTTATGGCCAGCATATGCGGAATGTGTGAGTCATATGCCGAGCACGTCAGAAAATTTTGAGCATGCTTAAAATTTGTCGACGAGCTCGGCGTACTACGACGTATGCCAGCGTGCTTCAGCGTGCTCTTAACGTATACAAAACTTACCAATAACATATTCGATGTGTGCCAGCGTATTCGCCAAATTTTTCATACGTCGGCATACGCTGGCGAAAACGTCAAGGTGTGACAGGGCCTTCAGCAATAAACTGTCATCGTGATGTTTCACATGCAGAGCAGTTCATCAAAGTGTGTGCCGTCCATCGGAAGGATGTTCAGCCTGAGGATCCATCTGTCAGCATTGCTTGTTGGTGAAAGTTTACAATTCCATGGTGTGGTTCACAAAGAGATGAGTTATCACCGGCACTCTGAACAAATTATATATTCCTGCCCACATCACCAGTTCATGAATAACTCCGACCAAAAACATTCTCCGGCTGACTTCATGAGGAAGGACCGTAAAAGTAGTATCAGTAGTAGAGCTAGGGTGGATCCAGCCTTAGATACTAGCTCTCCAAAATTACGATCTCAAAATTGAGATAAAATTTAAATAACGCCAACAGAATTAAACAATGCACCTTCACAATTTTTTTGTTTCTTTTGAACTCTAAAATCAAATAAACATCGCACTTGCTTCAAACCACTTGTGTTCTCAATGGCGTGGGGCAGGCCATTTGGTGACCTCAAGTTTATAGCTTGGCTATTTTTGTTGAACAACACTTGATGTTCCTCGAGTACCGATTTCATTTGCTGTCATGACAACTAAAGCACAAGTAAGGTAAAAGTACAGAGTCTCACGAAACAAGGAAATCAAATTTTGAACTTTGACATAGCAGGAGGCCGTTTGGCCCATCGTGCCTGCACCGCTTATAAAAAAAAAACCAGTGGGAAATATATATATATCTCTCTTCTTCTTTCGGCTGCTCCCGTTAGGGGTCGCCACAGCGGATCATCCGTATGATCCGCATAGTGATTTGGCACATGTTTTACGCCGGATGCCCTTCCTGACGCAACCCTGGTCGCCTCTTACGACACAGGGATATGGTACACCTATTTTAACCGGGGTATACACCGGCCCAGTACACTGGTACTCACTTCGCCGACCTCAGAAGGATGACAGGCTGAGTCAACCCCCTGGTGTATTAATTCAGTGGCCCAACGGGGCTTGAACTCAGGACCTTTTGGATCCCAAGCCGCTGCCCTAACCACTGCGCCAACACCAGGCTATATCCAGTGGAACCCATGCTCCACAATTGAAAAATAAACCCATCCAGCCATTTGAAGATGACCCTTTCGTCAAATTATCGCGCAACATTAATTATTTGTCACGGTAATGGAAATGTTTACGAAATGTGATTCGTGTTGGTGCTAAAGGCCATTGAAGGACCATGTGACAGTGTAGAACCAACCAACAATCAGTCATTCGATTATGGGGATGAAGGAAGTTAAATGTAAATGTGACAAAGGAAACAGATTCCTACAGGTGTTGAGATTTAGGTTGTAATTATGTGAAGTGAACAAACCAGTTCTCATGCTAAATTAATTCCAGTTTGAAATATACTAAGGGTGTTCATCAACTGCAGGGTTCTGAACTTGCCGGCTGGACATATGGCAGACGGACGCTGAGTGGGATCGATCTGGAAAATAACTTTCCAGATCTGAACTCCATCCTGTGGGCAGCGGAACACCTGGCCGCAGGACGGCATGCAGTGCAGAATCATCACGTACCGCTTCCACAGTGGTACACGACAACAAACATCATGGTGAGGTTGTTGGGGTTTCTGGGGGAAGTGGATCAGGTGGGTAAAAACATAGTGGAGTGGCAGGAAAATGATAAAGTATATGTCTGCAAGTAATAGAAAAAGAATAAAGGAAATGGTTTATTTGCCGTAACATATATTTTTTCGTAGTGAGTACGACATAAAAAACAACAATAATCAATAAAAATTCATCAATAATCATCATGAGCTGCCTATTTATAAACACATCTTCTTTGCAGTTTACAGATAAGAAAGCAAATCTCTGTGTCTGCCTGCCTGATTACATGACCTTTGGACACAACTAAGATGAGGTTCTGGGATTGGAGGAGACAAAACCTCAATGATGGAGTTCCTTGCTGATGATCTGGATTGCTATTGAATTGGGCAGTCATTTCTTCATTTCTTCAGATATATATATATATATATATATATATATATATATATATATATATATATATATATATATATATATATATATATATATATATATATATATATATATATATATATATATATATATATATATATATATATATATATAGATTGGGGCGGTTGAGATTACACATTTTTAAAGAAGAAGGCATTTCCAATCAAAAGTAAAAAAAACTAGATCGACTGCACTGTTTTGAGTAAAAAAGCGAGAGCAGACCCGGTCTCAGGGAAACGTTTCGCCAGCTTCACAGCCGGCTTCATTAGGCACAATGGACCCTGGGCTTTGGCACATGTCCTGTTTTTATTTCGATATGACCGCTCATTTCAGGTCACATGCTGGTGCTCGAGGTCAAATGGAGGAGTGCTTTATATTTATTTTGCAAAAGCAAAAACAAATGTCAAATCTCATCATTGAAGGGGTGCTCTGCTCTTTTTTTGTTATTGAAATGAGAGCGAGAGAAGAACCTTCAGAGTTTAGGCTTTATTCCATTTGATTGGAGCCGCTTCTACGGGCACACCAGGAAATACAAGCGCAGCATGGAGTACAAGCAGTAAGGTACACACGCGCAACTAATCACCGCAAAACAAATCAGTATTATATCAATCAGTGTTCTCACCATTCAATGAGCACCAAGTGAGCCGGCGACATACAATGGCAATGCCCCAGGGACAAAACCCCGCGGCCGAGCCGACCCTCAGCTTTATCTCTTCTGTGCTCGAGCCGGGCATCATGTGATCACACGTCACGACCTTCCATTCACCACATTCTCCCCGCCTTTAAAATGTAACTAGAGGCCCAGCTAACGCACCATGATTACTTCAGCGCTACAGGAGTATACATTTCAAGCAACGCGAACTATCTAAACTACAGAAGCATACATGCCAAGCAGTGAGGATTATTGTGAGTTGTAGGAGCATGGTAATGAGCATCGATATATTATGTAACGAGCATATCAGAGCATGAGCATCGAGGATGCCGATAATCCCCTTTACAGATTGAGTCGGCGAGGGGGTATTATTCGCCGGCCTCTCCGGGAGTAGATGGCAGTTTCACTTGAGGGAGGCTTCCGATCCTTTTGGTGAGCCTCGACTCGTGCCGGAGATGACTCCCCGATCGCCCCCGGGTGGAACGCGGTAGCTCCGCCGTCTCCCTTCTCGGGTGGAGTCCCTGGGGGAGAAACACCTGGGGGGGAATGTCAGAGGGAGGTGTGCCAGATGGTGGTGTACCGGCGGGGGGAGTCCCTGAGGGAGCCAAATGACGAACCGACACGGTGGTCTCCCTGCCATCCGGGAGCCTGACATGAGCGTATTCTGGATTAGTATCGATGAGCTCGACCCCTTCCACCAGGGGTTCATACTTTCTTTGTCGTACCGGGCGTTTCATGAACACTGTTCCGGGATGGGTAAGCCAGTTGGGCACCGATTGGCCGTCAACATAACATCATTGATGAGTAAACATTCGGTCGTGAGGAGTCGCATTGGTGGACGTGCAGAGCAAAGAGCGTATGGAATTCAGAGCGTCGAGAAGGTAACCTCCCACCGCTCGGGCCCAGTCCTCTTGATTTCAACGCCAGAGTTACGGCTTTCCAAATAACTCCATTATAACGTTCCACCTGACCGTTACCCTGTGGGTTGTAACCCGTCGTTCGACTAGTTGCGATGCCGTGCTCTAATAGGAATTGTTTTAGCCTGGCCGACATGAAACACAGCCCTCTGTCTGAATGTATGTACGAAGGTTTCCCAAACATAGCGAAGAGGTCAGACAGACATTTCACGACAGTGCCCGAGGTCATATCCGAGCACGGAAACGTGAAAGGGAACCTTGAATACTCATCAATAACAGTGAATATGTATCTGTTGTCTGTCTCGGTCGGCAGGGGCCCTTTGAAGTCAATGTTTAGTCTCTCGAAGGGAGAAGTGGCCTTGATCAGTCTGCCAGAAGCCGCACCATAGAATCTGGGTTTTAGTTCAGCACAAACAGGGCATGAAGCATTCATTTGTTTAATATCTTCAATAGAATAGGGCAGGTTCTGTCTGCGTACGAAATGTGCCATTCTGGTTACCCCTGGGTGGCACAGAGACACATGGAGGTCTTGCAAAGCCCGACTGATTACCGCCGAGCAGTAGACCCGCGAGAAGGTGTCTGCAGCAGGGTTTTCCCTCCCGGGCCGGTAAACAATGTCGTAACTATAGCAAGCTAGGTCTATCCGCCATCTCATAATTTTTTCATTCTTAATTTTCCCGTTATTTTTCCCATCAAACATGAATGCCTCGGATCGTTGGTCCGTAACGAGCGTGAAGTGGTTTCCCAGCAAATAATGTCTCCATTTGCGCAGCGCTTCGACGATGGCGTACGCTTCCTTCTCTATCGCTGAGTGTCTCTGCTCGCTTCCAGAGAGAGTTCTCGAGAAGAACGCGACGGGTCTCTCAGACTGATTAAGCGTAGCAGCTATGGCGTGATTTGAAGCGTCGGTTTCCACCACGAAGGGCACCGAGCTATCGATCGATAAAACCACGGAATTACTGATATCGTCTTTGAGGTTGTGGAAAGCTGTCACAACAGCGGCATCTGGTGGAAAGTTTTTGCAATGCACTAGGGGATGTATTTTCTCGGAGTATTGGGAAATCCATCTTGCATAGTAAGCAAACATGCCGATCACCCGGCGCATTGTCTGCAGGTCCTGAGGTGGGGGTAGCTCACAAAGCGGGCGCAATCGTTCAGGATCAGGCTTAATTGTGCCGTCGGCTATTGTGTAGCCGAGAAGGTCAATTGACCTTGCCGAGAATACGCATTTCTCATAGTTGAGAGTCAGATTATATTTTCTAGCAATGCTCAAGAATCTGTCCAGATTCATATCATGTTCCCCCTGATCCCTACCACACACTGTGACATTGTCCACGTAAACAAAAGTGTCTTTGAGGTTTTCATCGGAGATGATGTCGTCCATAACTCGTTGGAAGCAAGCTACTCCATTCGTGACACCGAATGGTATCCTTCTGAACTGGTAGAGGCGCCTCCCTGCCTGGAATGCGGTGTAAGGTTTGTCTTCCTCTCGGATGGGAATTTGGTGATAGGCGCTTCGCAAGTCGATGGTGCCGAATATCTTATAATTGGCCACGCATTCGACCATCTCGTCTATGCGCGGCAGGGGGTAGGCATCGGGTTGGGTAAAGCGATTGACCGTTTGGGAATAATCGACAACCATTCGTTTCTTATGGTTCTGACTGCTGGTTACTAACACCTGTGCGCGCCATGGCGAATCGCTCGGTTCTATAATTCCTTCTTCCAGTAATCGCTTGGTTTCCGAAGTGATGAAATTCATGTCAGCAGTGGTATATCGCCGCGATTTGATCGCTATCGGTTTGCAGACCGGCGACAGGTTAGCGAACAGCTGGGGGGACGTCACCTCCGCGGTGGTCAACGCATTTAAAATTAGACGAGGCTTGCTTCCTCCAAAGGGTATTTCGACGCTCGTGTGCTGCTTGAGGACATTATGACCCAGAATTACGTCTGCGCACAAATCACGAAGCACCAGTACCCTTACATCCCGATGCGTGTACCCTTTTACGTCCAATTCAACATTGCAGTACCCTCGTACGCGGGATTGTAGTGAGGTGGCGGCCATGCATACTGTATTGTCTGTCGGGTGGATTATCCATTTCCTGCCCTTCACTAGCGAGCTGTTGACGAAACTTTCAGAGCTACCGGTATCGATCAGTGCCTCAGCCATATGCCCGTTAATTCGTACGTTGATGATAGCCTTGGATAGATTCCCCGGGGAGGCTGCAGTTAATTTATTTTGCGAGTAGAGAGCCGCAGAAGTGGGTTTATTTCTCCTTAGAGTAGATTTACATACCCTGGCATAATGCCCTTTCTTGTCGCAATTCATGCATGTGGCATCTCTGGCGGGGCATTTTTGACGAGGATGCCTTTTGTACCCACAAAAGAAGCATTTACCAACCGGAGCAGTTGCCGAGGAGTTTGACGTGGCCTGGGTATCCGGCTCCTCGGGTGTTTCTCCATCCCCTATGTCTGGCTGTGTCTGTGTCAGTGGGGTTCCTTGAGTTCCCATCGTAGCAGCGTTCATTAGCAGCATCGGTGTCCCAAATGACTCAGATTGCTGCTGAGCCGTATCCATCGCTCGTGCCTGATCGACTACCTTGTCAAGAGTGGGTTGCGCTTTCTCTAGTAAGCGTTGCCGTATGTGGGCTGATCTGAGTCCTTGGATGAATGCCTCCCGTGTCGCTTCCTTTCGGTGTTCCTCGGCGCTTACGGCCCGGAAGCTGCCGTCTTTTCCCAGCTGATTCAGAGCTTGCAGGAACTGATCGATTGTCTCCCCGGCTGCTTGCCTGCGTGTGTTGAGAAGATGTCGTATGTATACCTCGTTCTTGGGCTTCACGTAGAACGCCTGCAGCACGTCGATCGCTGCTTCGTAAGTGTCGCACTCCGAGAAGAGCCTGTACACGCTGGGCGAGACATGATTCACGAGAGCGGCAAATTTGTCAGCTCCCTCCTCGATGATGGTCAGATAGTGTGAGAAGGAACAGAACCAATGCGACCATTTCATTTCTGCGTCAGTCGCGTTTGGGTCTGCGTCGAACCTCTCTGGTTTGTAGATCTTGTCCATCGTTGGTTGAGAGAGCCGAGAAAACCAAATGGAATAAATTGAAATGAGAGCGAGAGAAGAACCTTCAGAGTTTAGGCTTTATTCCATTTGATTGGAGCCGCTTCTACGGGCACACCAGGAAATACAAGCGCAGCATGGAGTACAAGCAGTAAGGTACACACGCGCAACTAATCACCGCAAAATAAATCAGTATTATATCAATCAGTGTTCTCACCATTCAATGAGCACCAAGTGAGCCGGCGACATACAATGGCAATGCCCCAGGGACAAAACCCCGCGGCCGAGCCGACCCTCAGCTTTATCTCTTCTGTGCTCGAGCCGGGCATCATGTGATCACACGTCACGACCTTCCATTCACCACAGTTATTACTTACACGTGACCTGGTGTTTTACGTGTGTGGGTGAGCACGTGTGCGCTTGTTGTTACAGCGCGTGCGCTGTATACAATTGCACCGAGTTTGAAATGTCCCCGGCGTCGTCTACCACGTCTCCGGTGGGTCCGGTGACCCCCCCCCCCCACGTGCCTCAAGACAGCCAACGACGGCCGTCCGGAAGATGCAGTGCGTAACCTCAATGGAAATGGCGACAATTGACGGAAATACCCGAGTATTTCAATGGAAATTTGTGAAACTAATGTGTTATATATGTGAAAACCATTTAATGTATTGCTTGACGGAAAAAAAACGAAGAAACGCTCCCCTCATGCACGAACGAACGAACGAACGAACGAACGAACGAACGAACGAACGAACGAACGAACGAACGAACGAACGACGTCATTTCCGTCCACCATGGCATTTCGCGCCGAACGCTGAAAGCTAAGTTCTTCTTATGCCATCATTCTCTTTAATATTAGCCATAAACAAGTGTTTCGTCATGCATTAGTAGTTGAAATTTACTTACAACAAGAACGAAAAAATAATCTCTTCAGATTCAACAAGAACAAAAAAAAAAAAACCGAAAACATCACGTGCAGGACAAGACCAATCGAGCTGAAGGAAACGATACTGCAACTGCACTGCTCCTGATTGGTCAAAGGACACCACGTGTGTTGTCTGGGCGGTGTTCTGCACGAGGATTCCAGGCTCAGTTCTTCTTCTGCCATCATTCTCTTTAATATTAGCCATAAACAAGTGTTTCGTCATGCATTAGTAGTTGAAATTTACTTACAACAAAAAGGAAAAAATAATCTCCTCAGATTCAACAAGAACGAAAAAAAAAACGAAAACATCACGTGCAGGACAAGACCAATTGAGCTGAAGGAAACGATACTGTAACTGCACTGCTCCTGATTGGTCAAAGGACACCACGTGTGTTGTGTGGGCGGTGTTATGCACGAGGATTCCAGGTTGAGTTCTTCTTATGCCATCATTCTCTTTAATATTAGCCATAAACAAGTGTTTCGTCATGCATTAGTAGTTGAAATTTACTTACAATCATTCTTTTGCGGCCCCCTGCCACGCTGTATCGAACAATTTCATTCCTTCTGTTATATATCAAGGTGCTTATCACAATAATAACAAGATTTTTACATTTCAAATATTAAATACGCTTTTTAATTGTTTTTCAACTGAAAAAGCATAAATTGCATATTTTAACATTAGTGTACACATTTGATTCACCACACGCGCTGTATTGAAGGATTTCACTTGTACTTGTCAAAAAAGTCATTAAAAAAACAAAAAAGTTTTGCAAGAAAGAAGTCATTAATCAAAAACCTCACCTTGAATACCATTTGAGATAGGCAAAAAAAACCATTCCGGACATTCTGGAGCCACGTGGCAAGAAGTTTTGTGGTCTGACGAAACCAAGATGGAACGTTTTGGCCAAAATGCAAAACGTTACGTTTGGCGCAAACCCAACACAGCACATTACCCAAAGAACACCATCCCTTCTGTGAATCATGGTGGTGGCAGAATCACGTTATGGGTATGTTTGTCATTAGCAGGGACTGGGGCACTTGTCAGGATAGAAGGGAAAAAGGATGGAGCAAAATACAGAAAAATCTGAGAGGAAAACTTGCTGCCCTCTGCAAGAAAGCTGAACTTTGGGTGCAAGTTCACCTTTCAGCATGACACCGACCAGAAGCACACAGCCAAAGTTCCACTGTAGTGGCTAAGGAACAAAAAGATAAATGTCCTTGAGTGGCCTCGTCAGAGCCCTGACCTAAAAGCAATTGAAAATCTGTGCCATGACTTGAAGATTGCTGTCCATAAATGCTCCACATGCAACTTGACTGAGCTTAACCAGTTTTGTGCAGAAGAATGGGAAATATTACCCAATCAAGGTGTGCAAAGTTGGTAAAGACTTATCCCAACACACCTGTAATTGCTGTCAAAGGTGCTTTCACCAAGTATTAACTCAGAGGGGTGGACACTTATCCAACTCAGATATTCAAGTGCTGTGTTTTTACCTCGTGGGGTCTTCCACCCCATGGGGTCTAAGCACCGCTCGCGTTCTCTCCTTTCTTGTGTACAGTTCATTTTAACATCTATTTCTCAATTATTTGTGAACAGAATTCGATGAAAATTGACAGGCATATACGAGACACATATGTGCAGGCAGTAACTGAGACCAAAGTGCAATTGCGGCCCTTCGGGCTGACGAACGACCCATTTTGGCACATTTCCTTAAAATTGTTATTTCTCAGTTATTAGTGAACGGAACCGAACCAAACTTGACAGGTATATTATAGAGACCATTCCCCAGGCATTAGCTGAGCCAAAAGTGTGATTCCGGCCCTTTTGGTCCATTTTCTTAAAATTTTTATTCAAAAAAAGCAAGAAAAGAGAGAACGCGACCGGCGTTTAGACACCGTGAGGTAGGAGACCCCACGGGGTGAAAAATTAAATGCGCTGGGCGATGCCCAACACAAAATTAAGTCGCAAGTGATGATATGAAACTAGCCTCACTTTTGTGAGGTGTTCTGGTTTCTTTTTCTGATGCGATGAAAATCTTACCAAATTTCAAAACTATCTGTCGTCTATGCTATCGCTCACCTGAGAGTTGTACGAATGAACTCCCACGGGGTATGTTCGCAATTCAAACTTGTCAATTAATTTTCTGAAATTTGTAGAATTTGTTTTTTACTTCGAAATTGTGGGTTACGATGTATAAATAAATGTGGAAAAAGTCTGATTTAATGCAATTTAATTCCAGGCTATAAGGTAACTAAAGGTGAAAATTTCAGAGGTGTAGTCTTTCTTTCTGCACTGTGTGTGTGTGTGTGTGTGTGTGTGTGTGTGTGTGTGTGTGTGTGTGTGTGTGTGTGTGTGTGTGTGTGTGTGTGTGTGTGTGTGTGTGTGTGTGTGTGTGTGTGTGTGTGTGTGTGTGTGTTATATACTCTCTCACACACACACACGAGGAAATACCACCCATCGCTTTGCTGGTGGGTATGCTAAAGGGGGGGAGCAAAAGAGTAGGGAGATAAAAAGAGGGGTGGGAGAGAGAGGGGCAGAGTGAGGAGGTGGAGGGGAAAAGAGAGAGGATGGAGGGGAGTGAGGAGGGGTCGGGAAAGGAAAGGCAGCGAGAGGTGAGGGGAAGGGAAGGCAGATCTGTGGTGGAACATTAATTACGATTCATGCTCTCATCAAAATGCTTCTGCATAGAATAACAGTAAAGATGGAAACAAAGTAATGTCTGAAATCTATTTTCTTCTAGTCATGTGATAAATACTGCCCAGAGACAAACATTGCCCGGACAAGTCAGGAAATAAATGCAGTCCAGAAACAAACACCGCCCGGACACATTCAGGCCTAGTGTTGGCTTAATGGTTAGCGTGGTGGGCTTGGTATCCTAGGGTCCTGATTTTAAATCCCGCTCAACCGTTGAATTAATACCAGGTGAGGTTGACTCAGCTGTCATCCTTCCGAGGTTGGAAAAATGAGTACCTGCTTACTGGGATGATTGAGCCATTCAAGTATTCTGTGTCAGAGTGGCTACCATCCAGGATTGTGCCAAATAGCCCAGGAGACTGCTTCGGCAGCACCGACGCTCTATATCGTGTATGGTTCCAATGGATTAAATTGGATCGGACATGTTCGAAGACAAACACCGTTTGGACACATCTGGAGACAACCTCCTGTCTGGACAAAAACACCGCTCAGTCGTGTCCCGAGACAAACACCCGTCTGGACATAAACACTGCCCAGACAAGTCCAGAGGGAGTTAAGATATCCAGAGACGAACTCCGTCCGGACATGTCTGGAGATGAACCCCATCCCGACACATCCGGAGAGAGGGGGGAGAGAGGGGGGAGAGAGAGAGAGAGAGAGAGAGAGAGAGAGAGAGAGAGAGAGAGAGAGAGAGAGAGAGAGAGAGAGAGAGAGAGAGAGAGAGAGAGAGACAGAGACAGAGACAGAGACAGAGACAGAGACAGAGACAGACAGAGAGACAGAGACAGAGAGAGAGACAGAGACAGATACAGATACAGATACAGAGACAGATACAGAGACAGATACAGAGACAGATACAGAGACAGATACAGAGACAGATACAGAGACAGATACAGAGACAGATACAGAGACAGATACAGAGACAGATACAGAGACAGATACAGAGACAGATACAGAGACAGATACAGAGACAGATACAGAGACAGAGAGAGAGAGAGATGAGATGGATGGAGAGATATGAAGAGGTATGGGTGGGGGGAGGGGAGTTAACAAAGAGAAAATGTTGTGCTTTATGAACAACACACAAACACACACACTCTCACACACACAACAATTAGTGCATTGCCGATATCGGCAATTCTTCAGGAATCGGCAGATTGGAGTCAGTGTCATTATGACTGCAGTACGTACTGTAAACAACACCAAAATCTTCAGTAGCTTTCACTGAAAAACAATGTTGCATTTATGAAGACGTTTTAGGGATATGTTCAAAAACATTAATCTTTATAAACAGTTGCCAATTGTCATGCAACGGATGGGAAAAAAAAATTGGCTCTGTAATTTAGTAAACACGTTAATACGGCAAACGGCTCAGAAAACAGGTGTTATCAAATACATTTTACTTTTAAACTCAAAAAGAGAAACCATATAACCTTTGTAAATCATGTATCTCTACCTTGTAGCAACTGCCTCCCTGTACATCCCGATCGGACACAAACTGCACCGCTATTGACTGTAGGTCGCTCGGCAAGTGGTTTAAGCACTCAAGCAAGCACTCCAATTAAATGGTTGATAATGAAATGCTGGCCAAGCTGTGGCTGCATACCACAAAGGATCCCTTTAATTTTAAAGCTGGTATTCACCACACCCACAGCAGATAAAGAAATTAAATGAATTTGTTCAAATAATGACTTTATCCACAAAAGAGTTGCTGTTTAACATTGAACAATGATGGAGACATCACAAAGTTCAATCGCCAGTGAAATAAACATTGCAGATAATCCAACATGTTGCCTGCTTGTCTGTGCACGCGTCACGTGGTACATCGGTTCGCGGTCTGCACAAATGTTTTTACTTTATTTTAAAACGTCCATTTTTCACCAAATTTGCTTTTATTCCCTTCAGAGTATCTTGCGAAACCTCCCAAAATATAGACACAGATCTGGCAGATGCTATGGATAGGCAAACCCTCTGGGGGACAGGGCGTGAGGTCTAGCAGTGAATGCATTAAATCATACCGCTCAAGGAAGCTGGTTAATTTTGGCACATTCCAATATGTTTTGTTCACTCCATATAATTCTCCATACAGTAGAAAAAGATGTTTAATGCTTTGGAAATTTCACATTTTCTTGTGTTTATATGGAGAAGGAGGGAACATCGCCTTACATTGTTAAAATAAATAGGTGTATCGGCTTCACTATAAGACTTGTTATTTCTTTAAATTATCAGATTTCACAACTGATTTTGACACTTATTTAGTCTGGGCGACATCTGATCCTCAAAGCCGAAATTTTATTTCGATGATATACTTCAATTAGTCCTTAAGGTAGATCATGGAAAATTGCATCATATAATGCATGAAATCGCTCCATGTTCCGAGTTTGAAAATTATAGCACGTACAAAAGTGATGTATAAAGCAATTCATAGCTATGATGAGCAGGCATTTGATAATATGATTGAGGAAAGTGGAAAAAAACTTTATCGTTAAGAAATCGTTGTGGCCTGTTCCAAGTCAATGCATGGTTGAGGAGGTCAAGAAAACATAGCAGCTTCAGACCCCAGTGAGAGAACTCTCATTCCAAAAGATTGGACAGTAATAAGGAGTTGGTCTCCCCCCCGCCCCCTTTGCTGATATAACAGCCTCCACTCTTCTGGGAAGGCTTTCCAAGAGATGTTGGAACATTGCTGTGGGGATTTTCTTTCCTTCAGCTACAAAAGCATTTTTAAGGTCGGGCACTGATGTTGTGCTATTACTATTACGTCTGGCTCACAGTCGGTGTTCCAATTCATCCCAAAGGTGTTTGATGGGGTTGAGGGCAGGGCTCTGTGCAGGCCAGTCAAATTATTCTCACCGATCTTGACAAACCATTTCTGGATGGACCTCGCTTTGTGCACGGGGGCATTGTCATGCTGAAACAGGAAAGGGCCTTCCCCAAACTGTTGCCACAAAGTTGGAAGCACACAATCGTCTGGAATGTCATTGTATGCTGTGGCATTAAAATTTCCTTTCACTGGAACTAAGGCGCCTCACCCGAACTATGAAAAACAGCCTCAGACCATTATTCCTCCTCCACCAAACTTTATAGTTGGCACCATGCATTCGGGCAGGTAGCGGTCTCCTGGCATCCACCAAACCCAGATTCATCTGTCAGACTGCCAGATGGTGAAGTGTGATTCATCACTCCAGAGAATGCATTTCCACTGCTCCAGAGTCCAATGGTGGTGAACTTTACACCACTCTAGCCAACACTTGGCATTGCGCATGGTGATCTTCAGCTTGTGTGTGGCTGCTCGACCATGGAAACCCATTTCATGAAGCCCTTGACAAACTGTGCTTGTGCTGACGTTGCTTCCAGAGTCAGTTTGGAACTCCTTCGTGAATGATGCAACCGATGACAAACGATTTTTTCGTGCTACGTGCTTCAGCACTTGGCGGTTCCATTCTGGGAGCTTGTGTGGCCTACCATTTCGCGGCTGAGCTGCTGTTGCTCCCACACATTTCCACTTCATAAGAACAGCACTTAGTTTATCAGGGCAGAAATTTGGCGAACTGACTTGTTGGAAAGGTGGCATCCTATAACGGTGCCACGTTGAAAGTCACTGAGCTATTCAGTACGGCCCATCCGACTGCTAATGTTTGTCGATGGAGATGGCATGGGTGTGTGCTTGATTTTCTACACCTGTCTGCAATGGGTGTGGCCGAAATAGCCGAATCCACTAATTTGAAGGGGTGTCCACATACTTTTGGCCATGC
This sequence comes from Eptatretus burgeri, assembly GCF_056783735.1. Lineage (NCBI taxonomy): Eukaryota > Metazoa > Chordata > Myxini > Myxiniformes > Myxinidae > Eptatretus > Eptatretus burgeri. Next base: position 53,022,655 of record NC_140972.1, on the reverse strand, counting down.
AGTGTGTGTGTGTGTGTGTGTATATATATATTGTTGTGGTTACCAGATTCGCAAACCACCATTCAGGTCCCTTAGGTGAGGTATCTCTAAGTACATGTGTAGTTAGGCCCGAACCCGTTGTCTAGTGGGAATACATGTCATTTATGCGAGCTGCGACTCTTCAGGATAGCCGTTTTTCTTTTACTATCTTTATTTTGGACCAACCGCCATGATCACAACCACAACATCAACCACCGACCACAACCACCGCTTCACCACAACCGCCACGACCTTCACGTCACACCTCGCAACCGTAGCATCGCCACCGTTCTTGCCCCGCTGTGGGTACCGGTGTTGGACTCGTGCAGGGCGCACGTTGAACAGCGTGTACAAAATCACGGATTTTGTGCTTCAAAAACGGATCAAAAACGACACACGCCCACTTTTTGCCGTCCAATCGGTGAGCGAGGGGCGATTTGGCCCCGCCTCCAGAACGATCGATATATGCAAATTTGTGGATCAAAAAGCCTTCACGCCCACTTTTTCTCGGGCCAATGGGGAGCGAGGTGAAAGGTCAAAGGGAGGGGGTCAAAGGCGAAGCTACGGGGGGATAAAAGGACGGTGTTCGTCAGTCAGCAGAACGAGAACGAGAACGAGAACGAGAAGGAGTCGGAACGGAGGGGACGAGAGTGGAAGTCTGGAGCCCGAAGCCTGCAGTAGCTGGAGAAGCTGAAGAGAGTAGAACGAGGAGTCGGAACGAAGGGGACGAGTGTGGAAGTCTGGAGCCCGAAGCCTGCAGTAGCTGGAGAAGCTGAAGAGAGTCGAACGAGGAGAGCCCAAAGAAGAGGCCAGGGTGGAGAGGCGGAGAGGCGGCAGCGGCGAAGGCAGACGAGGGGGTGCTCGCGACGGTGCCGGTAGCTGCACGCCCGAGGAAGGCCGGCAGCGGCGAAGGCAGACGAGGGGGTGCTCGCGTCGGTGCCGGGAGCTGCACGCCCGAGGGAGGCTGGCAGCGCGACCTGGCCGAGGTGGAGACGCACACCAGGGATAATAAAGATCCTCTATACCCCGAGCATCAGCAACCCCCTCCTGTTTCCCCCCGCGCTGAGATAGTGCGACCAAGGGGGCCCCTTTCCCCACCCCCTGCCTGACACTGTTTGCGAGGCCCGCGGAGTGAGGCGCCATCGCCGCTCCGCGTCTCATCACCAGACGGGTAGGCGCGACCCGGTCTCGGCCTCAGGCCTGCCTCATCCTTGAGGGTATTTCTTTTCCTTGGTTTTGGGTATGTGTTGTCGGCGCCGTCTGTGAGGTAGAATTGTATAAGTGTTGCCGTGTGCTCGGTAGTCGGTATTAGCTCTGCATTGTTTTCGCTTTTATATTTGCTTTTTGTGTAAATGGAATTGTGTTTTCTTTTTTTTGTGTGCTTTTGGTGGAATTGTATTTGTGTGCTTCCCGTGTGCCGCGAATAAATGTGCTTTATTGTTGAACTGTTCTCCCGCTTCGCTTCGTCTTTTCCTCCATTGAATCCTCATCTTGCTTCACGTAAAGGGTTGGTAGTGGGCTGAATACGCCCGATAATTAATCGAACCGTCGAGGTCGACGATAACACCGCTCGGTTATTCTGATAGTACGGAACGGGTCGCTTAAGTGGCCCTTGTCCGAAGTCGACCTGCGGCGAGGTGCGATCGCCCGGTCTACCCTCCGCGTGGGTACTTAGGTAGGTCGAATTCGGCGAGCACCCCTATCCCACGCGGGGGCTGATTGGCTCGATCGCGGTGAGACCGAAAGGTCCACCCGTGACTGGTTCCCGGCGTTAGTCCGAGAGGGTCACGACTGGATTGTCCGTCCGGTGGGCGACGTGCCGCGATTCGAGTTACGTGGCCGTCCGCACGCCGGCGGGCGCGAAAACCGCAACACTGGTGTCAGGTCGTGCGATACAAATTCATCGCCCTCCTCGCGGCACTGGTATTGGAGAGCGGGACAACAGGCTCTCCTGTCTCCGGCTAAATTCACGGGAATCGGTCCAGGGGTGAGAGAAGCGACCCCCGATTCCCTCCAAATTACGAGCGAGCAAATTAACCCTTCACGAGAAGCAAGATGGCGTCTCAAGGCGAGCGGGAGCCGGGGGTATTAGAAATGTATATGTGTAGTAATGTAGAATCCATGGTCCAGGATGGAATCCCCGTGCAGGAAATGTTGATTGTGCAGGAACACGGACTCGCCCAACTGAACCCAGGGCCCGAGGTGGGTGCGGCAGCGGCCGCGGTGTATGACACCTCCCCCCTCTCCACCAAGACCCTTCCCCAACCCCTGCCGAAACGGCTCACTCAAGCGCACCCGACATAGTCCCAGCTATAGCCATGCTGGCGGCAATGACAACGAAGATGGATGCGAATACACAACAAATAAACGAAAAGATGGATACAAAAATAAACGGAATGGAAGCAAACATGAAGGAAGAAATGAAAAAGTTCCGGGGTGAGACGCAGAACATGGGCCGATGCCTGCAGGCGGGCATGAAGGCCGTGACAAAGGAAATAATAATAGTTGAGACAAGGGAGGTAAAGGGTGAAGAGGTGACAGAGTTGGCAGAGACACGGGAGACAGAAAAAATAGAGGAAAGACTACACGAGGAAGACGGGGTAAGTGACGCACACACACACACAGAGGTAGTGGAGGATAATGGGGGTGAGCTGGCGGACTGGGTAGAGACCCAGTGCGAGCACCTGGATGGCCTCCTCCAGGAACGAGGGGAGGGAGTATGCCCCCTTGAGGTGAGTCACGACCAGGTGGGTTCGGTCGTGCTTTGCGAGGTTGAGGGGACGAGTGCTGTGGACGGGTGCTTGGAGAGCTTGGGGGGTGTAGAGGCCCTGGAGACCCTTGTGGGGACACGAATCCCCAGTGTGGTTGTCCCTGTGTGTGTGGTGCAAGGTGTGAGTGCGGCACCGTGTGTGGAAGCGACCCCGTGTGTGAGTGGTATGGTGGCGATGGTGCCGGAGTGTGTGCTTCCCAGCACGCCGTGTGTGGATGAGGCACCGTGTGTGGTAGAGGCCGTGGGTGTGAGTGAAACGGCCTGTATGAATGAGGCACCGTGTGTGAGTGAGGCCGTGTGTGTGGATGAAACGGCCAGTGTGAGTGAAACACCGCGGTTGAGTGCCCCCGCGTGTATGAGTGAGGCACGGTGTGTGGATGAGGCACCGCGGGTGAGTGCCCCCGCGTGTGTGGATGAGGCACGGAGTGCGAGTGAGGCACCGCGGGTTAGTGCCCCCGCGTGTATGAGTGAGGCACGGTGTGTGGATGAGGTACCGCGGGTGAGTGCCCCCGCGTGTGTGGATGAGGCACGGAGTGCGAGTGAGGCACCGCGGGTGAGTGCCCCCGCACGCGTGAGTGAACGGCCGTGTGCAAGGTCGCTGTGTGCCAGGGAGACCGTGTGTGTGAGAGAGCGGTATGAGAGGGAGATGTCGGTTGGCATGCGGGAGCACGCAGCCGCGTCTCCCGGTGTGAATGTGATGGAGTGGACTGTGTGCGTCGTAACACGCGGGAGTGCGTGTGTCGAATGGCGACGACGACGGCGACATGGGAGAAACGAAAGCCGAGTAGCGGCTGTAGTTGTTTCGGGGACCGTGCCGGGTTCACCCAGCAGTGAGCACGCGGTTCGTGCTGTGCAACGCACGAGACCGCCACGTGCTCGCTTGCGAGAGTGAAGTCCCGGTCCGGAAACGCACGCGGTGGATTTGCCGATCCCGCGGACGGACAAAGTTTAGGCAGGACTACGGATTTGGACCGGACGGGTTCTCCACGCGATCGTGTGTGTTAAGCTCCAACGGGCAAAGCACATGTATTCGCGTGGGGAACCCCTCGAGACGTGGGGCTTGTGTTTTTTTTTTTGCGCACGGTGACGTCATGGCTGCACGTGTGGTTGGAATCCGGCAGGAGGGGTATCTCTGCCGGATGGTCCCGTCCAAGGAGGGACGAGGAACACGTGCAGCTGCATGACGTCACGGGCAGGTGCAAAGTGCGCGAGCTCTGAGTTGCCGCGCAGGTGCTGCGCATGAAAAAAAAAAAAAGCCTCACTTTCGGGTGCACAGGATTCCTGGGAAAGGGGTGGAAGACCCCCTTACCCGGGGCACAGGATGAAAACTAGTTAGGGGGAAGGGTTAGCTTAGTTAGACCGACTTCATGGGGCAGGGGTAAGTCCTCATGGAGTCCGTGGAATGGATTAGTTAGAGGGATTGTAGTCAGATTTAGGTTGGGAAATAAAATGAGTTAGGAGACAGTGATAGACTTGTGAATGTGTAGTGGGGACGTAGCTTAGCTACGTAGTGTTAAAAGGAACGTGCTGTAGTTTAAGGGACGACGTGGGAGCACGAGTTCGTTAGGGGATGTAGTTAGAAGGATGGCAGAGTTCAGCGGTGTGTGTGTGTTGAAGAGTTGGTGAGTTGTGAGGCATGTGCTTGGTGAGTGAGTGAGGCCAGCGGGTCTGTGTGAGTGGAGCGAATGGGGAATGCATGGTGCGATGAGTGATTGGGGGGAGGAGTGACTCCCGCCCAAGGGACCCCGGGGGTCAGAGTAAAGTGAGTTAGGGGTTAGTCAAATTGAAAATGGAGGTCGTTTTGTTGTTGGTGGGAAAGTAGGCTCGAGACCCATTTGGAGGGGTGCAGGAGCCCTGTTGACGGGCTTGGGAGCGTGGCTGCGAAAGGTGAGTATCGCTGAGTGGGTACCCCGGGCACCAGGCTAGTCGGCCGCGGTAGGCCATGGGCCCATGGGGGGCCGGGATAGAGTAGTGGGCACGGGTGCGCCTGCTTGGTGCGGGGGCCCGGGGCGCAATTAGCCGCGTGGGCAGTGTTGTGGGCACGGGTGACCCTCGGAAAGGGGCCCGGAGGCCGGCCTGCCACGTGTGCGTTTCAGGGGAGGTGCCATGGGGGGCACTCCCCGGTGTTAGGGAGCTGGTAGGCTCGGAGGCAGTGTAGTGCCCGGGGGTGCCATAGCGGGAGATTCGGCAGAGGGTCGTGCCTGCCAAAGGGAGCCACGTGTCCCAGCCAGGAGACCGTGTGAGGGCACGGAGAGAAAATTGGGGGGCGAGGCCCGAAATTGTAAGGACACCAACACAGGCGACGGGAATCTGGGTTGTTAGAACCAATAGTTTAAGCGAGAGGCGCTTGTTGAAAGCCCCAGGGTAGTTTAACAGTTAAATGGTTAGGGTAGATTAGGTGATGTACCCCTCCGCACCATCCATCCCCTCGCTGTCGTTGTGGGCCGCTGGACCCACTTTGGGTTAAGATCGCCGAACTCTGGGGAGGCCATTCTGAGGCTTCGTTGGGCCTCGACACAGGACGCTAGCTCTCCCTTATTCCCCTCCGGGAAGGGAACGTAGGGGTTGGGAGTAGGCTAGGTGACAGGATAAGTTAGCCGAACAAGGACGATAAAGGGGGTTAGGGGACGATTTATAGTGGGGGAGTAAAAATAAAAACAACAAAAAAATAAGTTGGGGCTAAATTGGGGTTTGACAAATTAAGGGAGTGGGTATGTACAGTGACAGGCAAAGGCGATAGGTTGGGAGGGAGACAGGGAGGTAGGTCCGAGCCCGCCTTCCAAGTGGCCAGCACCACCGCACTCCCTCCACCAACCTCCACTGAACGGCAAAGGCTGGCCAGCTTCATCTGCTGGCTGTGTTACTTCAAGGCCTGTGCCGGCCCACTTGATCGGCAGCTGTTGTGTTGCTGCAAGGCCTGTGCCGGCCGGATCATCTGCAGCTGTGGTACTTCAAGGCCTGTGCCGGCCAGTTCATCTGCCGGCTGTGTTTGCCTGCAGCGGCCTTCTTCTGCGGGCTGTGTTTGCCTGCCACCTTTGCCATGCCATGCCCACTGCCCACGTTCACCAGCCCCGTTCAATTTTTGCTTTGCCCCCCCTGTTCATTTCCATGTGCGCCAGGATCCGCAAGGCAACAGTTTGCAAGCTGTGAGAACTGCCCTGTTGGCAGCTACAACACGGGCCTGCAGTGGCGGCCCGTGCACCGTGTTTGTGTCCATCCATTCGTTGTGCTCATTGCGTCTGCCACTTGAGCTGGCACGGAGACTGCGTTTGTGCAGCCCATGCACCGTTGTGGTTCACTGCGTTCAGTTCAAAAGGGAAGGCCTTGGACTGCGTGTGAGCAGCCAGCCACGTTCCCTGTCACCTGCATTGTTTTGAGCCAGAGACTGCATGTGGGCAGCCTGGCTCCCTGCTAACTGCTTTTCTTTGCAGAGTTCAATGATCCTGGGCCATGGTTTAGTGTAAAATTTGTAAGTTAAGGTTAAGATGTACTGTAAATATGAGTGCGCCCCCGGCATGTTTGTCTTAGCGCCGGCAATTTTATTTAAGTCGTCCGTATGAGTGAGTTTGTTTAGATAGTTACGCAGCCCTCAGGTTATTTATTTTGGGGACACGAATACCATGAATGTCGCACTCAGGGATCCGTAGGTAAAATGTACTAGGGGAAAACTACACATGATGGCACACGAAAATTTGACGACTCGGGACGAGTCTGTAAAAAGGGGAGGGGGTAGTGTTGTGGTTACCAGATTCGCAAACCACCATTCAGGTCCCTTAGGTGAGGTATCTCTAAGTACATGTGTAGTTAGGCCCGAACCCGTTGTCTAGTGGGAATACATGTCATTTATGCGAGCTGCGACTCTTCAGGATAGCCGTTTTTCTTTTACTATCTTTATTTTGGACCAACCGCCATGATCACAACCACAACATCAACCACCGACCACAACCACCGCTTCACCACAACCGCCACGACCTTCACGTCACACCTCGCAACCGTAGCATCGCCACCGTTCTTGCCCCGCTGTGGGTACCGGTGTTGGACTCGTGCAGGGCGCACGTTGAACAGCGTGTACAAAATCACGGATTTTGTGCTTCAAAAACGGATCAAAAACGACACACGCCCACTTTTTGCCGTCCAATCGGTGAGCGAGGGGCGATTTGGCCCCGCCTCCAGAACGATCGATATATGCAAATTTGTGGATCAAAAAGCCTTCACGCCCACTTTTTCTCGGGCCAATGGGGAGCGAGGTGAAAGGTCAAAGGGAGGGGGTCAAAGGCGAAGCTACGGGGGGATAAAAGGACGGTGTTCGTCAGTCAGCAGAACGAGAAGGAGTCGGAACGGAGGGGACGAGAGTGGAAGTCTGGAGCCCGAAGCCTGCAGTAGCTGGAGAAGCTGAAGAGAGTAGAACGAGGAGTCGGAACGGAGGGGACGAGTGTGGAAGTCTGGAGCCCAAAGCCTGCAGTAGCTGGAGAAGCTGAAGAGAGTCGAACGAGGAGAGCCCAAAGAAGAGGCCAGGGTGGAGAGTCCAGAGGCGGAGAGGCGGCAGCGGCGAAGGCAGACGAGGGGGTGCTCGCGACGGTGCCGGGAGCTGCACGCCCGAGGAAGGCCGGCAGCGGCGAAGGCAGACGAGGGGGTGCTCGCGTCGGTGCCGGGAGCTGCACGCCCGAGGGAGGCCGGCAGCGCGACCTGGCCGAGGTGGAGACGCACACCAGGGATAATAAAGATCCTCTATACCCCGAGCATCAGCATCCCCCTCCTGTTTCCCCCCGCGCTGAGATAGTGCGACCTAAGCGGGGCCCCTTTTTCCCACCCCCTGCCTGACACTGTCCGCGAGGTCCGCGGAGTGAGGCGCCATCGCCGCTCCGCGTCTCATCACCAGACGGGTAGGCGCGACCCGGTCTCGGCCTCAGGCCCGCCTCATCCTTGAGGGTATTTCTTTCCTTGGTTTTGGGTATGTGTTGTCGGCGCCGTCTGTGAGGTAGAATTGTATAAGTGTTGCCGTGTGCTCGGTAGTCGGTATTAGCTCTGCATTGTTTTCGCTTTTATATTTGCTTTTTGTGTAAATTGAATTGTGTTTTCTTTCTTTTGTGTGCTTTTGGTGGAATTGTATTTGTGTGCTTCCCGTGTGCCGCGAATAAATGTGCTTTATTGTTGAACTGTTCTCCCGCTTCGCTTCGTCTTTTCCTCCATTGAATCCTCATCTTGCTTCACGTAAAGGGTTGGTAGTGGGCTGAATACGCCCGATAATTAATCGAACCGTCGAGGTCGACGATAACATCGCTCGGTTATTCTGATAGTGCACGGAACGGGTCGCTAAGGGCCCGTGTCCGAAGTCGACCTGCGGCGAGGTGCGATCGCCCGGTCTACCCTCCGCGTGGGTACTTAGGTAGGTCGAATTTGGCGAGCAACCCTATCCCACGCGGGGGCTGATTGGCTCGATCGCGGTGAGACCGAAAGGTCCACCCGTGACTGGTTCCCGGCGTTAGTCCGAGAGGGTCACGACTGGATTGTCCGTCCGGTGGGCGACGTGCCGCGATTCGAGTTACGTGGCCGTCCGCACGCCGGCGGGCGCGAAAACCGCAACAATATGTACATATTGTTACGGTTGTGGAAATTTGCATGACACCATAAAGAGTCCTCAGGTGAGATATCTCCGTAAGTTCATGTGTAGTTAGCCCAAACCCGTTGTATAGAGGGAATAAATGTGATTTATCGGGCTGCGATTCTTTGAGTTAGCTGTTTTTCTGTTCTATCGTTATTTTGGACCGTCCGAAGACTTCAAACGTAGACCCCGTGAAAGGCCTACAACGGCGCGCGAGTTTTCCCGCCTTTTTTGCGGCGCCGGGGGCTGATGGGAGAGGCTGCGAGAGCTCGCTGGCGATTGGTGGATGCACGGCGTGAGGCGGTCGGAGTGGGGGCACACCCCCCTTCGAGAGCTGTCTGGAAACGCCTCGAAGAAAGGTGGAGCTGAGAAACGGGGCGGAGCGAAGGGCGGGGCCCCGTGCTACAAAAGGAACGGACGAGGAGGGTTCGCGTCTCCTGGGGCTGCTTCTTTTTCCTTCCTCTCTTCCTCGTGAATCTCACTCCCTCTTCTCTCGTCCTGGTCCTGGCTTCGCGTTCCTCCTTCCTCGCTGGCTCTTCCTCTTCCTCTGCACTTGTCTGCTCTGGCAGCTGTGGAGGCTGGGTCTTGGCTCGTTCTGGTCCTGTGCTCGCGTTTTGGCGGGCGGCCTGTCCACAGAGGCATGGACGGGAGGCGCGGCACGAGCTTGCAGACCGCGAGAGGAGTCCGGGCCAGGCGGGACCACGCCGACGGTCATGGGAGGAGGGGACGACGCACCCAGGGAAGTCGCGACTTCCTTTTCTTTTGGGGTTTTGTGTAAATGTCTGTGGGTGGCACCAGTCCGTGAAGTAGAAACTGTGTAAGTGTTGCCGTGTGTAAACAATTCCCCCTTTTTATTCGGTTGTAGCTCTGCATTGTGTTATTGCTTTTGTTGCATGACTGTATGGCTGTATATACATGCTTGTCTGTGTGTGTGTGAATAAAGCGCATTGTGTGAATTGTTTTACCGTTTCGCTTCGTCTTTTCCTTGTATTGAATCTCCATCTTGCATCACGTAAGGGATTGATAGTGGGTTTAAAACGCCCGGTAATTAATCAGAACCGTCGAGGCCGACGATAACTCCGCTCGGTTATCCCTGTAATACGGAACGAACCGCTTAAGCGATTCGTGTCCGGAGTCAGCCTGTGGCGTGGTACGATCACCCGGTCGACCACTCGCGCAGGTGCTTAGGAAGGTCGAATTTGGCGAGCAACCCTATCCTGCGCGGGTGGGCAATTGGCACGATCGTGGTGAGGTTAAATCCCCACCCGTGACTGGCTCCGGGCGGTAGTTCCCGGAGGGTCATGACTAAATTGTCCGCCCGGTGGGTGACGTGTCGCTGTTCGAGTTACGTGGCCGATCGCATGCCGGCGGACGCGAATTTGCGAATATATATATATATATATATATATATATATATATATTTTATATATATATATATTTTATATATATATATATATTTTATATATATATATTTTATATATATATATATATATTATATATATATATATATATATATATATATATATATATATATATATATATATATATATATATATATATATATATATATATATATATATATATATATATATATATATATATATATATATACAGCTCTGGAAAAAGGGAGCATGGTGTTGGCGCAGTGGTTAGGGCAGCGGCTTGGGATCCAAAAGGTCCTGAGTTCAAGCCCCGTTGGGCCACTAAATTAATACACCAGGGGGTGGACTCAGCCTGTCATCCTTCCGAGGTCGGCAAAATGAGTACCAGTATACTGGGCCGGTGTATACCCCTGTTAAAATAGGTGTACCATATCCCTGTGTCGTAAGAGGTGACCAGGGTTGCGTCAGGAAGGGCATCTGGCGTAAAACATGTGCCAAATCACTATGCGGATCATACGGATGATCCGCTGTGGCGACCCCTAACGGGAGCAGCCGAAAGAAGAAGAAGATACAGCTCTGGAAAAAAATTAAGAGACCTCTGCAAAATTATCAGTTATTCTGATTTTACTATTTATAGGTATGTGTTTGAGTAAAATGAACATTTTTGTTTTATTCTATAAACTACTGACAACATTTCTCCCAAATTCCGAATAAAAATATTGTCATTTAGAGCATTTATTTGCAGAAAATGACAACTGGTCAAAATAGCAACAAAGATTCAGTGTTTTCAGACCTCAAATAATACAAACAAAACAAGTTCATATTCATTTTTAAACAACACAATACTAATGTTTTAACTAAGGAAGAGTTCAGAAATCAATATTTTGTGGAATAACCCTGATTTTCAATCACAGCTTTCATGCGTCTTGGCATGCTCTCCACCAGTCTTTCACATTGCTGTTGGGTGACTTTATGCCACTCCTGGCGCAAAAATTCAAGCAGCTCAGCTTTGTTTGATGGCTTGTGACCATCCATCTTCCTCTTGATCACATTCCAGAGGTTTTCAATGGGGTTCAGGTCTGGAGATTGGGCTGGCCATGACAGGGTCTTGATCTGATGGTCCTCCATCCACACCTTGATTGACCTGGCTGTGTGGCATCGAGTATTATCCTGCTGGAAAAACCAATCCTCAGAGTTGGCGAACATTGTCAGAGCAGAAGGAAGCAAGTGTTCTTCCAGGACAATCTTGTACGTGGATTGATTCACGAGTCCTTCACAAAGACAAGTCTGCCCGATTCCAGCCTTGCTGAAGCATCCCCAGATCATCACCGATCCTCCACCAAATTTCACAGTGGGTACGAGACACTGTGGCTTGTAGGCCTCTCCAGGTCTCTGTCTAACCATTAGATGACCAGGTGTTGGGCAAAGCTGAAAATTGGACTCATCAGAGAAGATGACCTCACTCCAGTCTGCTACGGTCCAATCCTTATGGTCTTTTGTAAACCTCAGCCTGGCTCTTCTTTGCTTCTCATTGATGAAGGGCTCTTTTTATAGCTTTGCACGACTTCAGCCCTGCTCCTAGGAGCCTGTTTCGAACCGTCCTCGCTGTGCACTTCACCCCAGCTGCCGTTTGCCATTCTTTTTGTAGATCACTTGATGTCATCCTACGGTTGTTGAATGACATTTGAATGAGTTGGCGGTCATCCCGGTCAGTGGAAATTCCTTTTCGCCCTCTGCCAGTCTGTAGCTTTGTTGTCCCCAATGTCTGCTGCTTGACCTTGTTCTTATGAACCGCCATCTTTAAAATTTTAAGGATGGAAGCAACGTGACGCTCACTGTATCCCTCTGCCAGTAAAGCCAGAATGTAACGCTTCTTTTCCTCACTCAACACTTTTCTTTTCAACTCTTTTGGCATGGTCAATCGTTATGTTTTTGATTCCAAATACTTTTGAGGTACTACGAGCACTGTTTTTGCCATCCAGCTGGTCCTATTGCAAGAGAATAGTGATGACCACACCAGTGATTTTTATACTTTTCCTTGTTAAATAACATTCGGTTCAGGTGATCACATAATCAGTACCTCACTGAGTAGAATGAGGTGTGCCTGTGTTGGAATTCAACAGACACTGGAATGAAATGGCTGCCATACATGTAGAGATGCTGATTTAAAAAAAATTCCAGATATATATATATATATATATATATATATATATATATATATATATATATATATATATATATATATATATATATATATATATATTCAAAAAAGCAGAATAAATTCCTGCATGGTGCCAGTGTGAAAAAATACTGATGCAAATCAGGACTCAAACCCAAGGACCTCATCATTAACATGGTGACAGACCACTGAGCTATTGAATCTTCAGATATCCTCCAAATTTTCTCACATGAACACTGTAAGCATTATAATGGCCGTGTGTGTGTGTGTGTGTGTGTGTGTGTGTGTGTGTGTGTGTGTGTGTGTGTGTGTGTGGCGCATGTCCGGAGTTAAATCTCACCTATAAATTTAATAACAGGAATAAATTCCTGCATGGGGCTCATGTGAAAATATTGACTCAAAATGAGACTTGAATCCAAGGACCTCATCGCTTCTGTGACAACAGCTGACAGATATATATATATATATATATATATATATATATATATATATATATATATATATATATATATATATATATATATATATACACTCCTTTTGCTCCTTTCTATTTCCTCCCTCCCACACATTCAGCCTCCCTTCCTTCCAATTTAATGCCAAATAATATGTGGATACCTTACTCCTATTAAATAGAAGTCACCTACCCTGGTAATCTTTGCAATGCTGGAAAATTAGCCATAGCAACATTTTGTCTAAAATATTCTCACAATGAAGATGATATTTTTATGTGGTGTGACCGAGTGCAGGTAGCACACGAGATGCGTGCAGTGATCAGATGGATGGAAAAGTTCCCTTTCGTACTCGGTGGAAACCTGCAAAGTGGGGAAATGGTCGTGTCCTACCCATTTTACAAAGTCCACCCACCGAGACAAAGCAAGATTGCAACTTTCACGCCAGATGAAGCCGTGTTCCGTTGGCTGGCTCTTGTATTTGCTACGACACACCGTACCATCTCAAGCAGGTCCCGCCGGGTCTGCCACACCAATGATTTTGCCAAGGATCATGGCATCGTCAACGGGGCATCATGGCACTCCACCACAGGCAGTAATAATCTCTCCAAAGACATTCTTCCCCATATATCCTTCTACCTTCACAACTCAAAAACTCAATATTTTCAATCGAAATCCTCACTCGATTTCTTTACAACTTCTCCTTTCAACCTACTCCTCCCCAACTGCCCATTCCCGTATGTTTTTCAATATCCGACTTTATTTTCCCCCACTCCTTTCCCCCACTTATCACGTGATGGAGAGTAAAATTCAACAATAACTTACATGGAGCTTGTGGACAGATTATTTGAAAGCTAATATAGAGAAGAGCATGACTGTGCATGCAATAGGCAGGTTATTTTTGGGGCTTTAAAATGGTTGAACAAAATAGTGAAGTTGATTATATAACTTGGAGCTGGGGTGAGAAAGCAAGAAGTTAATTGGGTACACGTTCTCTACTTGCTGAGATTGGAGGACCACATACATGTAATGATGAGTGCAGGTGAAGCCAGGCCTTCATGATTGCAGTCAAAGACAGATAGGTGGTGGAATAGCCCATGGTTATCAACTAGTAAAGCCTTTCCACTCACTCCCTTGGACCAGGCAATTCCAATACATCAAACTCCATTTATCTCAATCAAAGACAACTCTCATCACTCTTCCAGATTCATGGAGAGATAGCTTAAAAAAGGAAAAAGTAAACCAGCCTATTCTAATCCACTGAAGGATGAAGGCCTCCCTCAACAAATGTTGACAAGTGTTTGACATACTCATGACACCTTCCAAGAGTGATTTGGCTTTAACTACTCAACACAACAGCCAGCTCTGACTAAATAGTTATCAATCAAAAAGCAGTAAACGTGTAATGTGGGTCTCCTTCGTTCATATGCAGCACAAGGTTGTGGGTGCTATTATTGGCTGAGCGTGCGGCTGAACTACTGATGCAATGCCCTCTGCTGATTAGGACAGGAATTTGGAAATTGGCTATGGTGCTGACAAAAGCTTGCGGACTCTTCATGAAGGACACAATGGGATCTTTAACATCCATCAAACGGAAGAACAATAAAATGCATTAATACATATTGAAAGTTAATTATGTACTATTTACCAAAATAATGCAAGCAGAGTTACTTGGGAATGAGAGACCAACTAAATGACTAATCTACAGACAAAGCTGTAAAGTCCGAAAAAAAATAATTTCACACGAGTTCTCTTTTAATTGTAGACAAAGTCAAGACTTGTGGAAGAGTGAGAACACAGAATGGATCAGGATGCAACAGAACAAAAGGGACAGCAGAAAGAGGGGGGAAATGCCAACAGCAGGGCTGAGGGACAAAAAAGAAAGAGATGGATAAACAAGGGATGCAGGTAAGAATGAAGAGCAGGGGAAGATGCAGGGAGTGGACAAGGACACAGACTTTCGAGAAAATGATTAAAAACGAAGCACATGGGCTCAAAAGAGAGACAGAAGTTACTTGAAGGGCACTCAGTAAAGCGCATACCTCTGACAGGCTGAACAGTTGACATTTTGTATCCCACTGATAGGCCGAATCTGCATTCGGACTTTAACCAAAAGCTAATCCGTTTGTTCTCGTCACCAACCCAACTCATCCACCAAGTTTTGTCATAACTCATCAACAATTTTTTGAAATACCATGTTATACATTATTTTTGTCTCAATGGTGAAGAATCACTTTTAAAATTCTAGTATCTTCACCAAAATCTCAATTTGTCCTTCTCACACATCCAAAATGTCCACCAAGTTTCGTCCGAATCTGTCCACAAATTTTGAGATATCCTGCTCACAGACAAACAAATAAGAGTGAATACATAATCTCCATCCACCTTCAATGGTGGAGGTAACAAGCTGACTAGCCGAGCTGTAGACAAGTAGACTGGACGTTAACAGACACAAGTTCGACAATTCAACACAACTCGGTACGGTTTGGCACGGAAATTTGGATGAAAACATGATAGTAACACAGGAATGAAAATATAACATGAAAACACAATGGATCTGGTCCAGGAAACTTAGCTTTGTTGAGGAAGGAACTCACAAACCAGCATCACATGTGAAGGAACTCAGAACCAGAAGTGATATTTCTTCTTGCAGATGGAATCCTACCACATTTTAGCATTGTGGACATCTACAGGAAAAGACAAAAAAATGGAAAACCTAGGTAAATGAAGGACACCAAACAATGGCTTCCACACAGGTGTGGCTCATGTGTTAATGAAGCAAACTACATGGTGTTCATAGAATGCAGACATTTCACAGTGGTGAGAAGGACTTGGAGCGAGCCAACTCTTGTTTTTTAAGTTTGTTATTATTTCCCATAGAGTTGATCAATTAGTTAAATTTTGCATTCATCGGTTAAGCGGTTTCTCCTATGAAGATTTTCCCTAAGATCCAATATGGCTGCCATACCACATGACACGTGATGGTCATTTTTGTGAAAATCATGTTCAAATTTCCAGTCAATCGGATGAAAATTGACAATTTTAGAAATTCGGTCTCTGTTGATCTTTTGGCCTAAGTTGACTTCAAAAATAGTTGATAGTTGAATTTAGTAGCCTGAAATGCAAATCCTGTTCAACGTTCTGTTCAACCCCCAATGCCCACATCCACAGAGCACGTGTGGTCGCCCACTGGTTTGATAAGCATGACACTGATGTTATCCATATGTCATGACCTTCTCAGTCACCAGATCTGAATCCAATCGAGCATTTGTGGGATGTTCTGGAATGACGCATGAAAGAGCGTTTTCCACCTCCGTATAACAAGTGTGAGTTGAATGATTTTCTCATGGAAGAATGGTGCCACATCCCTCCAGCAGATTTCCAGACACTGGTGGATTCTATGTCATGGTGCATGCAGACCGCACTGGCCGCACGTGCTGGCCCAACGCCCTATTAAGTGATTTTACATTGGCCTTTCCATCTTTTTTTTGTCCACTACTTGAATATATCCCATTTGGGAAGGGAATGGCAAACCACCTAGTACAGCGCTTGCCAAGAAACTGTTTTGGCAACACCAACACTGTATAGATTATGGTGCATCAAAAAAAATCCATATGCTGGAGAGGTGTGGAGTACTTATAGGAATAAAATGAGAAAGCATCAGGGAGAGACAGTAAAGAGAAGGGAGAGCAGGACAGTTTGTGAGGAAAGACAAAGGAAGTTGGGTTGGGAGAGGAATTAGGCAAAAGAGTGAGGAGGGGTGAGATGGAGAAGGTCGGCTTAAAAAACAAATCACCATGTGGTCTAAATAATATGTACATGGTATGAAAGTTTGTGGAGTAAAACCTTTCAGAATGTTAAGATTTCTGTATCTGCAAAGAGGTCACAAATTGCATCAAGCACATTTTTTTTTCCAAAGGTATGGGAGATTTCAGCTACCTGCACACCAACTGCTTTGAGCTCAGTATGGAGCTAAGCTGTGACAAGTTTCCACACAGCAGTGAGTTGTCCTTGGAGTGGGAGAACAGCAGGGAAGCACTTCTGGTATTCATGGAACAGGTGAGACCATGGACCGGATTGCTTGGAGGTGGTTGATGCACCCTTTTTGAATACATGATTGAGACTCGTGGAAGAGCTAGAGCAGAATGAAAGAGAACAAAATGGAAAGGGGAAAACAACAACAGCAGAGTAGAGGTGAGAGTGAGGTCAAGGGGAGGGGAGACATGGGCACATGGGGGTGAACAAGCTGCACACAAGCTGAATGAAACACAGCCAGAAGAGGAAGGGGGAAGCTGGGATGAAACAGAAAAGGAACAAGCCGACAACTAACAACAAAAAGAGGTGTAAGGAGGAGTGCTTGGGAATGGCATAATTTGGGGTTGAAGAGACCATGAGTATGGATGGGGGTGACCTGAGGTAGTGGTGAACAGCTGTCTTTAGCCCTTGCGGGAATAATGGGATCGAACAGAATGTGGAATTTGGTTCCACAGGCAAGAGAAAACAGAATCAAATAAATGAGTGGAGGTGAGCAGCGAGCCTGAATTTTGAGAGTTTCACAAGAAGGGGATTACTTGCAGACTGTGTGCCCTGCAGAAACCAGGGAGGGACAGAGCCAAGAGAGGGCAGCGGGTGCAAGACCAGAAAGGAGGTGGTGGAATACAGAGAGGGCATAAACCTCTCTGCGATGTGAGAGTGAGGCCTAAACACTAAGCTTAATCATGGGAGATCCCAATGGTTTTGAGGGCCTTGCTTTCTACGGCATCAAGAAGAACGAGGTGTTAGGCAGGAGCGTCAGCCCAAAGGGGAGAGCAGTACTCCATTAAGCTGCAAATGAAGGCATTGTAGGTTGTCAAAAGTTCACATTGGCCAAGGAAAGACCTTGCTCAACAAAGGATGCCAAGTTTGCAGCTGGTTTTGGAAGTCCTCTTGGAAATATGATCTGTCCAAGTAGGATCATGGCTGATGGTGAAGCCCAAAAGTTTGAGTGACTTAATCTCTTAAAGTGTTTTGTTTAGGAAGTATATTAGATGGTTTGCTAGACTGCCCTATCAGAGAGACAGGGTGATTGTGTGGGACTTGTTGGGGTTGAAAGACATATTCCAAGTGTTGGACCAAGTCCTGATTATATAATCGTCTGCAGAGAGGGAAGAAGCTGCTGTCTGCCTGTCTCGAGGGTGAAAAATTATATGGCAGAGGGTGGAATAATTAGCCAAGAGATAAGCAACATTTTCTCGGGAATTAGAACAATAATTGATGACGATGAGGAACAAGACTGGGCTCAAGAGACTGCCTTGGGATGTTCCAGCCTTGACAGGGTGAGGAGATGATTGGATCTTGTGATGAGAAGTAAATGTGTAATGTGGGTATAAGAAGAGAAAAAAAAGAGTTATGAACGACACGTGGTGCTTGTGATAAATGACAGAATGATAAAATGCAGTCATCAATTTTGAAAGTTAATTATGAACCAACTTTGAGTTGTATTGTTTTAGTTTGATTCCATACCTGATTATAAACTGCCATCCTGGTGCTTCACCAGTAGGAAGATGCATCACTAAGTACACCATCCTTCAGAGGGCACATTAAGTCAGTTTTCTTTTATGCTAGTGTGCACTGGTGGACACGAATGATCCATTGCGCGTTTTGAAAACAGTGGGCCATGAATCGACGGTACTCCTGGTTCAGTTTTTTCACTCCTGCCCTGATACTTTGGCAGCATTATGGACCAGCAAGATAATCACACTTCAGGAAAATCATGCAAACACACGAACAGTTGTTATAAATGTATGAATAAATGACAGAATATAAGGACCCACTGGATGGAAGCTATTTGCTGTCATCAATAAGTCCGATAAATTTATTAAGGTTGCTTTGAGGGCATGTACCGCATTTTCCAGTGTATAAACCACACCCATGTTTTTTACCCTCAAAAGAAATGAATATATTGTTACGGATTCGCGCCCGCCGGCGTGCGAACGGCCACGTAACTCGAATCGCGGCACGTCGCCCACCGGACGGACAATCCAGTCGTGACCCTCTCGGTCTAACGCCGGGAACTAGTCACGGGTGGACCTTTCGGTCTCACCGCGATCGTGCCAATCGGCCCCCGCGTGGGATAGGGTTGCTCGCCAAATTCGACCTACCTAAGTACCCACACGGAGGGTAGACCGGGCGATCGCACCTCGCCGCAGGTCGACTTCGGACACGGGCCACTTTAAGCAACCCGTTCCGTACTATCGGATAACCGAGCGGTGTTATTCGTCGGCCTCGACGGTTCGATTAATTATCGGGCGTTTCAGCCCACGACCAACCCTTTACGTGAAGCAAGATGGAGATTCAATAAAAGAAAAGACGAAGCGAAGCGGGAAAACAGTTCAACATAAGCACATTTATTCGCGATGAACGGAAAGCACACATATACAATTCCACCAAAAGCACATGTAAAAGAAGGAGACACACAATGCAATATCACACAAAAAGCAAATGCAACAATGCAGATCTATCCGACTACCGGGCACACGGCAACACTAATACAATTTTACTTCACAGACGGCGCCGACAACACATATACCCAAAGCAAAAGAAAAGGAACCACCCTCAGGATGAGGCGGGCCTGGGGCCGAGACCGGGTCGGGCCTACCCATCTGATGATGAGACGCGAAGTGGCGATGGTGCCCCAACTCCGCGGGCCTCGTGGACAGTGTCTGGTAGGGGGTGGGAAAAGGGGCCCCCTTTGTCGCACTATCTCAGCGCGGGGGGAAACAGGAGGGGGTTGCTGATGCTCGGGGGAAGGAGGATATTACCCTGTCTCGGGTCCCGCGACGAGCGTCTCCACCTCGACCAGGTCGCGCCGTCGGCCTCCCGCCTTCAGCTCCCGGCACCGACGCGAGCACCCCCTCGTCCGTCTTCGCCGCCGCCACCTCTCCACAGCTCCGCCGACAACTCGTTCCCTCCGTCTCCTTTCTTGAACTCCGCACAGCTCGTTCCAACGCGCAACTCCCCCCTTGTTTTTCTGACGAACGCAGTCGTTTTTATAAGCCCCGTGGCTTCGCTCTTTCACCCTTTGCCTCCGACCTTTCACCTCTCTAACTGGCTCCCCATTGGACCGAGGAAAAGTGGGTGTGAACGCTTTTTGATCCATGAATTTGCATATAGCGTCCTCACTCCAACGCCCTGGAGGCGGGGCCAAATCGCCCACGCTCTCCGATAGGACGGAACAAAAGTGGGCGTGAGTCGTTTTTGATCCGTTTTTCTTCGGAAAGTCTGTGATGTTTTTGTACACGCTGTTCGGTGCGCGCCCTGCATGAGTCCAGTATCGGTGCCCACAAGTGGCGCGAGAATGGTGGTGATGCGACGGTTGCGAGGTGTGACGGTAAAGGTCGTAGCTGTTGTGGTGAAGCGGCGTTGTGGTTGGTGGCTGTTGTGTGATGACTGTTGAGACGTGGTTGGTGGTGGTAGAAATGGTGGCTGGTCCAAAATAAAGATAGGAAAAGAAAAACGGCTATCCTGAAGAGTCGCAGCCCGAGTGAATGACTTGTATTCCCTCTACACAACGGGTTTGGGCCTAACTACACATATACTTACGGAGATATCTCACCTAAGGGACCTGAATGGTGGTGTGCGAATTTCGTCAACCACAACAATATTGTTACGGTTGTGGGGGTAGATGGAGGAATTTCAGAGCAAAGTTAGGATTGTATAGAGTTGCTTGGTCCGTGGACGTGTAGGAGACATCTCGATGTGAATTAAGTAGGGAAACTGTGAGCTTAAGTGTTACGTGACACCACACATGGGGGGGGGGGGTTGGGGGTGGTGCGGTGTTAGATAGGGATTAAGGAAAAATTTCTCCCAGTATGTAATTTTCCCTGTGACCTTTCCCTATGTTTCTGCATTCACAAGCCAGCCATGAAGGAGTTACGTTTTTGTAACAACAACAATTACAACTGAGCTGCATGACCAAGCAGGCAAAGGGCCCTGCCTTCCCGGGTTTCGTGCCAACAAGCCATGCCCAGAGATGGATGATTAATAGGTGTGACGTCGACGGGAGATCAGAAGCGAACACACGAGGGACGTGACTTGATAAGTCAGGTTTTTGGTTTGATTGTTGGTTCAGTTTGGTGTGTAAGGGGCACACTCGGTCGTGAGATGACGGGGATAGGAGATGGCGTGTGAGATCAGGGCATTACCGCTGGCTTTCCTCCGATGCATGAAGAAGATGGCACAATTCTCGTATTCGTGCTGAGGCCAATTGGTTCGCGTGGTGGAGCTAGACACTGGCCATTGACTCTTGGCTGGTCGTGAGAGACGTACCTCGAAGCCTCGTGTATATCACCGAAGAGACGGCGCCATTCTGCAAAGCAGCGGGTCGGTAAGCGCGATCGACGAAGAAGCTGCACCGTGGTTGGTAAGTCCTGGTGTTGAATATCGCCTCATGAATTACATCACGTACGTTTCCTGCCAAGAGAGCAGCTTGGCGCCATTTTGAGGCACATCTTCCCATGCGGGACGAAGCACCCAATCCCAAAGTTCAGTAAAGACCATCTCTGGACAAAGCTAAGTGCCAGAATAAAGGGAGGATTTATTTTTGTTTTGTTTTCCCTTTGTCTGTATTTAAGTCTGTGTGTAGAGGAACCTCGACTTTAGGCTTGGTTTACTTCACGTTATTATAATTGCATTCTGACTTATACCCTTGTAAATATCTCTATTTTCATTAAATCCCCATTTATTTTAAGTTGCTGTGTCCACGTATTTATCTGTTGTGGGTTCAAGTATAAACCCCTTGTGCTGTGTTTCTGTCGCTCCGCCAATGCCGCCCTGCCCCTCCTGCGCGCGCCATAATGTCTGAAGATCACATGTCCACCTCCAAGGAAAACTGCTTGGCGATCCGGGCCTGGTCGGTGTTTACCGCCGGTCCACCACAATTGGGTCAAGTTATTAACCTTAACCGCCCAGATTCACGATAATATTGATAATTTTATTTTCTGATCTAGATCTAAATAAGTTTGTACATTAATATTGTACAGATCAAAGTCATGGAGGGATCAACATGCTTACTCCCATGTCTGCTTAATTTTGTCTAACAGTCTTATTCTGATTTTCAAGAAGTTGAAGAGAGAGGAGAGGATACCAAGAAGTTTTTATTTTTCTTTCTTATTTTTTTATATTATAAAGAGGATTTTTGTGTTCATAGAAAAAGGAAGAAAAGAGGTTCATATTGGTATCATACATATTTATCGTGGATTTGTGACCCTGAAGAGGGCCGTTTGGGTTTGATGAAGCTTTTCAGCTATACCCAAGGAAATCCTCATCAATGCTTTCCTCATCAAAGACGGCATGTAACTCCTTGTCCGAATCAGGGTAGAGCAAATCCCCATCGCTGTCATTGTCATTTGCAGCCTCCTTCTCCAAACTTATGCCGTCCTCTGTGCTATCCATGTTGTTGGAGATGCAGCATTTCAGAAATGCTCGCTTAATGATGTCTGACGGTATCTCCTCCCACACCTTGACGAGCCAGCCACAGATCATCGGAACGTCGACCTTTCTGATCCTCCCACTCTTGGTGTAGGTCTTCTCCCCACTCATTATCCAGTTGGACCAGCAGCGACGTAGCCCATCTTTGAACAGCTTGTTGATGGACACATTGAGGGGCTGCAGGAGTGATGCCATCCCGCCTGGGAGGATGATGAGAACGGTGTTGGTCCAACGGAGCAGCACTTTGGTGAAGTTGGTCTTGTGACAATTCAACGCATCCAGGACTAGCATGTTCCACCATCGCAAGAAACCGCCATCTGGCCTACTACTCCATACCATGCACACCCAGTCCTGGACCAGTCCCTTGTCAATCCACCCCTTCTGCTGCGCCTGAACAATGATGCCGGCTGGAAACTTGTTTTTGGGCATTGTCTCCCTCTTCAACACGACATGCGGGAATCTTGCCACCGTCTGCAGTGCAGACGAACATGATGGTGAATCGATCCTTCTCGTGATCAGTGGTATTGATCATCACATTGCGCGCAAGCTTATTTGAGGTGGGTGCTCCGTTATTAGACTCGAGCTATTGTGAATAATTCTTCTTTTGATGTGAGACCACGTGTTCTTCTACGTTTGTGTTTAGTGGTGTTTTCAGAACCGCAAGGCTATATATACACCATGCACCAAAACTTCGGTTGTCTCCGGACATTTCTGAGCTTGGCTTTATTTAATTTCCACACATGGTTCATAAAACGCTGTACAAACGCATAACCTGAACCGATTTTCAAAATATAAATGGCCAAATTGAGTTTAACAACAGTTCCGACTGCTAAAAAAAGTGTTCATTTGGAATATAATTGAAATTCAGCATTGATTGTTAAGATTTATTTTTTTCTCTATCCATGTATTAACCACACCCCCAACTTTTACCTTTTTTGCCAATAAACAAGTTCGTATTGTGAACATACCCCATGGGAGTTCATTCGTACAACTCTCAGGTAAGCGATAGCACTGACGACAGATAGTTTTGAAATTTGGAAAGATTTTCATCACATCAGAAAAATAAACCAGAACACCTCACAAGAGTGAGGCTAGTTTCCTATCTTCATTTGTGACTTAATTTTTAATTGGGCATCACCCAGCGCATTTAATTTTTTACCCCATGAGGTCTTCCACCACATGGGATTTAAGCGCCGCTAGCGTTCTCTATTTTCGTGTTTTTCTTTTAATAATTTTAAGAAAATGGGCCGAAAGGGCCGTTTCTCTGCCAAAAGGGTCAGAATCGCACTTTGGGCTCAGTTATTGCCTGGGGAATGGTCTCTAGAATATACCTGTCAAGTTTGGTTCAGTTCCGTTTACAAACACCCGACAAATAGCAATTTTTAAAAACAAAATGGGCCGAGAGGGCCGTTTGTCGGCCCAAAGGGCCATAACCTCATTTTGGGTTCAGTTACTGCCTGCAGAGTGACCTCAAGAATATACCTGCCAAATTTGGTCCGATTTCTTTCACGAATAACCGAGAAATAACAATTTTAAGAAAATGGACCGAAAGGGCCGTTTCTCGGCCCAAAGGGCCGGAATCGCACTTTTGGCTCAGTTAATGCCTGGGGAATGGTCTCTAGAATATACCTGTCAATTTTGGTTCGGTTCCGTTCACTATTAACTGAGAAATAACAATTTTTAAGAAAATGGGCCGAAAAGGCCGTTTCTTGGCCCAAAGGGCCAGAATCGCACTTTGGGATCAGTTCATGCCTGTGCACATTTGTCTAGTATATGCCTGTCAATTTTCATCTAATGCTGTTCACGAATAATGGGGAAATAGACGTTCAAATGAACTGTACACAAGAAAAGAGAGAACGCCAGCGGCGCTTCGACCCCGTGCGGTGGAAGACCCCACGGGGTACAAAGTGTGGTTTATACATCGGAAAATACGGTAGTTTATTTAGGAATGAGAACAAAATTCAGGATCGTGACATTAAAATAACAACAATGCACAAACAAATGTTTCTGTTTCCTGGGAGGGATATGTTTTAAACTAGATTTTAGCTCTGTACAAACTCGTCATTGAGGAAGGAAGATGAGTGTTGCCAAAGCTCCAGCTTTGCATAACAGTTTTTAATAGAGAAGTCCAGGCTCATTGGAGTGCTCGACAAAAGACGGCAGCTGGAAGATATAATGTACTGAAATGGAAGATGCTTAGCAGGCAGACACGAGCGGAGGAACAGTCGAGCCGGGCTGTGTTGTACAAGTGCGAGCGCAGGCGTACTCTGCCCGGCGGCTCTCCTTTATTACGTACGCACACGCACGAGCCGCGTTCGACTACTGCATTCCTACGACGCCTCAGGCGGCGCACACACCTTATATCCCTTGCAGATACGATGACCACCACGACCACTCCTCCCATCATCACGCCCATCATGCATCATCATCATGCCCCTCCCCGTAGACCCGCAGACTACACCACACTCCTCCCTCCTAAAAGTATGATTATTAAATGATCACCAGCATCATAAGCATAACATAAACCCTGACATAAACAAGGCACCAAAAATGAAAACAGCGAAGTATAACAGCACACCACATCATATAATGTGTCGATGCGAGCGAGTGGAGCAGCAAAGGCCAGGTTCCAAAGACGGAGGTGCACAAAGCACCCACCACACTCTGACCGCATTACCGATATGAAGCAGCAAAATGAGAAGCACAGCAGCACTATGCAGCAAAAACGCCCCCAGGCGGCCCATGCTGACATGGCCCTCGCCGAGGTCGTGGCGACCTTTCGAGCCAACCTCCCTCGGCACCATCAAACGCCTCCGGCCCACTCCCCCCAGGCAGACCCGACGTAGATAAACATTCCGAGGCCGGAAGCCCGCTGTCTGGAAGCCGTGGCGCCAGCCTTGATCGACCTTGGCCGGGGGCGCTGAACAGCGCCGCTGGCTGTACGCATTTAATGCTCCAAAACAACCCACGCACCCCAATCAGTTGAGACGCCAACGCCCGTCCAAACGGCCTTGAGCGAACACAGAGAGCTGCGCTCGCAACCAGAGGTGGGGGTAACGCCGACCAGGGCACCAGTCTTGGTTCCGAGTCGACCTCCGAGACCCACACGGCAGCTAGATGGGAGCAACTCCATTTAAACCACACTGCAATCATAGGTTCATTATAAATCACTACGAACATCACTCGAAGCATTGCAAACTCACTTTTCCGTACAGCGCGGTCCTTTGATGAACCCCCAGCACATGACAAAGCAACTACCTGCGGCCTGGGGCAACTGGAGGCCAATAAACCTTCTTTATTCGCCCCCACATCACATTGATCATAATACCAACTCCATTGACTGATCTCCACCAAATCCACTTTCACACGAGAACTGCTGGCATTTATTTCAACAACGTTAAACTGCATCACTAGAGCAAGGAAAAACACATATGCCATGAACAACAATCCACAACCCACATCACGAGTCCGTTTCTTGGTTGTCAACTATACGTTGTGACTCGCGACTCCCTTTAACGCCACGGGCTCACCGCCACCTGTTGAAGCTGCCTGCACAACACCGACGCGCATTGCCTCACGAACACTGCCGAAGCGCGGGAATTCATCGCGAGCGAAGCGCGGGAACTCATCGCGAGAGCTGATACGGCTCTCGCCGCTCCCGAACCGCACATCACTGCCGCCGGCAGCAACGAACGGTCGCTCCCGCTGCATCGACGCGGCCCCCGCCG